>NC_090923.1:35941631-36241631 GCF_040938575.1 Ambystoma mexicanum | reverse complement strand
GTGTGTATAGAAGTGCCCCTGCTCTGTAATATGTTGGAGAGGCTGTTTCTTCTGCATAGACTTTCCTTTCTGAAAGGAACCGGCGCTCTTGCTCTCAGCCCCCTGGAGCCCTATATCAGTGTGTTTCTCAGCAACGCATTTCCTCCTCAGTGAATAAAACACGTGGATAATGTAAACTCTTCTGTGTGTGCCCTGCGGGGGCCTTCATGTGGAACGCTGCTTTCTAGGATGCAACGGCCGGGTCCGCGAGCCTGGTAAACTGTGCATCTCCCAGGGGTCGCTGCGAGCAGCCGCATTCCTATAAAGCCCACTTTAACATGCGGCCCTTTGGTTTGCCAGGGGTATGACCTCACACAGCTGTCGGCAGCATCCTTTAGGAGAAATATGTGTGTGTGCGGTGGAGGGGGCGACGTCGGAGAGAGGGGTGTAGTGTGACCCTCCTGGCCAGCCTGTGACAGGCCTTGGGGACAGACTGACTCCACCGCGGGCCCCCGGGCCCCCAGGCCTGTCGATGAATCTCCCATTTCTGCCCAGGCCAGACCGCCTGTAGTTCACGATGGAACATTTTAAACATGTGTGTAAAAGTCCCTCATCCGCAGCGCGGCCCACGCTCCTTCCTGTCTGGGCAGCGCAGACGAGCCCGCCTCGTTAACTCCGTCTGCACAGCCAGGGGGCCCCCTAATACCCAACGAGAGACAGATGTGGGGCAAAATGAGGCCTGGTCCAGCCACGTGATGCCTGAAGAGCAGGCACGGGTCAGGCTCCTGGCACTGTGTGCCACTGGGCACATTGTTTTTATAAACTTCCTAACGTGTTTCATTCTGGCTCTACACCAAATGCACGTTAGACATGTTAGACGAGACAGACCCTGGCCACACGCATGCGCGTTTCGCAAGCAGATGTGCGGATGCCCGTGTCCCTCTGAGACCCTAGCCACAAGCAGATGTGCGCATGCCCGTTTCCCTCTGAGACCCTAGCCACAAGCAGATGCGTGTATGCCTGTTTCCCTCCGAGACCCTAGCCAAAAGCAGATGTGCGCATGCCCGTGTCCCTCTGAGACCCTAGCCACAAGCAGATGTGTGCATGTCCGTTTCCCTCTGAGACCCTAGCCACAAGCAGATGTGCGCATGCCCGTTTCCCTCTGAGACCCTAGCCACAAGCAGATGTGGGCATGCCCATTTCCCTCCAAGACCCTAGCCACAAGCAGATGTGCGCATGCGCGTTTCACAAACACATGTGCACATGCCCGTGTCCCTCTGAGACCCTAGCCACAAGCAGATATGTGCATGCCCGTTTCCCTCTGAGACTCTAGCCACAAGCAGATGTGTGCATGCGCGTTTCACAAGCAGATGTGTGCATGCCCGTTTCCCTCTGAGACCCTAGCCACAAGCAGATGCGCACATTCTCGTTTCCCCCAAGACCCCAGCCACAAGCAGATGTGTGCATGCGCGTTTCACAAGCAGATGTGCGCATTCCCGTTTCCCTTGAGACCCTAGCCACAAGCAGATGTGTGCATGCTCGTTTCACAAGCACATGTGTGCATGCCCGTTTCTCTCTGACACCCTAGCCACAAGCAGATGCGCACATCCCGTTTCCCTCCGAGACCCTAGCCACAAGCAGATGTGTGCATGCCTGTTTCCCTCTGAGACCCTAGCCACAAGCAGATGCGCACATCCCGCTTCCCTCCGAGACCCTAGCCACAAGCAGATGTGTGCATGCCTGTTTCCCTCTGAGACCCTAGCCACAAGCAGATGCGCACATCCCGTTTCCCTCCGAGACCCTAGCCACAAGCAGATGTGTGCATGCCCGTTTCTCTCTGACACCCTAGCCACAAGCAGATGCGCACATCCCGTTTCCCTCTGAGACCCTAGCCACAAGCAGATTATTTATTTATTTTATTTATTTATTTATAACGCGCCGAAGCTCGCAAGCATCAGGGCGCGACAAAGACACAAGGACAGAGGGTTCACAGGACGACGCAGACAGTAGAAGAGAAATAAGAAGCAGAAAAAGAATAGGCCAATGCTGATATGGAGACTACATAGTTATTTGAAGAGAGAGGTCTTCAGCTGCTTCCTGAAGGATTGGATGTTTCTTTCCAATCTAATATTGCCAGGCAGTTTATTCCAGTGAGAGATGGCCAGGCTCGGAAAAGCTTGACCTAGGCCTGTAGATTTGCCGGGAGAACTGGGGTTGAGTAATCCTTGTTTTGCGGATCTCAAGCTACGACTTGGGTCATACCAGCTAAATTCTTTCTTTAGGTATGTTGGGGCCGTGCCGTAAAGACAGCGGTGGACCAGGGTCAGTGATTTAAAAATAGTACGTTCCTTCACTGCCAGCCAGTGAAGGTCGTTTCTGTCCTTGGTGATATGCTCCCGTTTGGATTTTCTTGCAATGGACCTGACTGCATTATTTTGAATGATCTGGCATTGTTTCAGGCAGCTGCCACTGGCGCCAAGCATTAATGCGTTGCCGTAATCTAATTGGGACAGAATGGTGGCTCTCGTGATCGTGGCACTGCTTTTAGTATTAAGAAATGGTCTGAAGTCTCTGATAGTATTGGCAATTTCGCTTTAAGTATGTGGTTTGGGCTTCTGATCCTAGTGAAGTTTGTAGATAGATACCAAGGGTTTTGACCTTGTTTGAAACTGTGATAGAGGAATAGAGGAGATGTGTGCATGCCCGTTTCCCTCTGGACCCTAGCCACAAACAGATGTGTGCATTCCTGTTTCCACCGAGACTCTAGCCACGCGCAGATGTCTGTATGCCCATTTCCCTCTGAGACCCTAGCCACAAGCAGATGTGCGCATGCCCGTTTCCCTCTGAGACCCTAGCAATGAACAGATGTGTGCATGCCAGTTTCCTTCTAAGACCCTAGTAACAAGCAGATGTGTGCATGCCCGTTTCCCTCTGAGACCCTAGTCACTAGCATCTTTGTGCATGCCCATTTCCCTCGGAGACCCTAGCCATAATCAGATGTGCGCATGCCTGTTTCCCTCTGAAACCCTAGTCACAAGCAGCTGTGTGCATGCCCATTTCCCTCGGAGACCCTAGCCACAAGCAGATATGTGCATGCCCATTTCCTTCTGAGACCCTTGTTACAAGCAGATGTGCGCATGGCTGTTTCCCTCTGAGACCCTAGTCACAAGCAGATGTGCGCATGGCCATTTCCATCTGAGACCCTCGCCAGGATCAGATGTGCGCATGCCTGTTTCCCTCTGAGACCCTAGTAACAAGCAGATGTGTGCATGCCCGTTTCCCTTTTTGACCCTAGCCAGAAGCAGATGTGCGCATGTCTGTTTCCCTCTAAGACCCTAGTCACAAGCAGATGTCCTCATGCCCGTTTCCCTCTGAGACCCTAGCCACAATCAGATGTGCACATGCCTGTTTCTCTCTGTGACCCTAGTCACAAGCAGATGTGCACCATGCCCGTTTCCCTCTAAGACCCTAGTCACAAGCAGATGTGCACATGCCCGTTTCCCTCTAAGACCCTAGTCACAAGCAGATGTGTGCATGCCCATTTCCTTCTGAGACCCTTGTTACAAGCAGATGTGCGCATGGCCATTTCCCTCTGAGACCCTAGTCACAAGCAGATGTGCGCATGGCCGTTTCCATCTGAGACCCTCGCCAGGATCAGATGTGCGCATGCCTGTTTCCCTCTGAGACCCTAGCCACAAGCAGATGTGTGCATGCCCATTTCCCTTTTTGACCCTAGCCAGAAGCAGATGTGCGCATGTCTGTTTCCCTCTAAGACCCTAGTCACAAGCAGATGTCCTCATGCCCGTTTACCTCTGAGACCCTAGCCACAATCAGATGTGCACATGCCTGTTTCTCTCTGTGACCCTAGTCACAAGCAGATGTGCACATGCCCGTTTCCCTCTAAGACCCTAGTCACAAGCAGATGTGCACATGCCCGTTTCCCGCTGAGACTCTAGCCACAATCAGATGTGCACATGCCTGTTTCTCTCTGTGACCCTAGTCACAAGCAGATGTGCACATGCCCGTTTCCATCTGAGACCCTTGCCAGGATCAGATGTGCGCATGCCTGTTTCCCTCTAAGGCTCTAGTCACAAGAAGATGTGCGTATGCCCGTTTCCCTCTCAGACCCTAACCACAAGCAGATGTGTACATGCCTGTTTCTCTCTAAGACCCTAGCCACAAGCAGATGTGCGCAAGCCCGTTTCCCTCTGAGACCCAAGCCACAAGCAGATGTGCACATGCCCATTTCCCTCTAAGACCCTAGCCACTAGCAGATGTGCGCATGCCCGTTTCCCTCTAAGACCCTAGTCATAAGCAGATGTGCGTATGCCCGTTTCCCTCTCAGACCCTAACCACAAGCAGATGTGTACATGCCTGTTTCTCTCTAAGACCCTAGCCACAAGCAGATGTGCGCATGCCCGTTTCCCTCTGAGACCCTAGCCACAAGCAGATGTGCACATGCCCATTTCCCTCTAAGACCCTAGCCACTAGCAGATGTGCGCATGCCCGTTTCCCTCTAAGACCCTAGTCACAAGCAGATGTGCGCATGGCCGTTTCCATCTGAGACCCTCGCCAGGATCAGATGTGCACATGCCCGTTTCCCTCTAAGACCCTCGCCAGGATCAGATGTGCACATGCCCGTTTCCCTCTAAGACCCTAGCCATGATCAGATGTGCGCATGCCTGTTTCCCTCTAAGGCTCTAGTCACAAGAAGATGTGCGCATGGCCGTTTCCATCTGAGACCCTCACCAGGATCAGATGTGCGCATGCCCGTTTCCCTCTAAGACCCTCGGCAGGATCAGATGTGCACATGCCCGTTTCCCTCTAAGACCCTAGTCACAAGCAGATGTGCGCATGGCCGTTTCCATCTGAGACCCTCGCCAGGATCAGATGTGCACATGCCCGTTTCCCTCTAAGACCCTCGCCAGGATCAGATGTGCACATGCCCGTTTCCCTCTAAGACCCTCACCATGTTCAGATGTGCACATGCCCGTTTCCCTCTAAGACCCTAGTCACAAGCAGATGTGCACATGCCCGTTTCCCGCTGAGACCCTAGCCATGATCAGATGTGCGCATGCCCGTTTCCCTCTAAGACCCTAGTCACAAGCAGATGTGCACATGCATGTTTCCCTCTGAGACCCTATCCACAAGCAGATGTGCATATGCCCGTTTCCCTCTGAGACCCTAGCCACAAGCAGATGTGTGCATGCCCGATTCCCTCCAAGACCCTAGCCACAAGCAGATGTTTGCATGCCCATTTACCCCGAGACCCTAGCCACAAGCAGATGTGGGCATGCCCATTTCCCTCCAAGACCCTAGCCACAAGCAGATGTGTGCCTGCCCGTTTCCATCTGAGACCCTAGCCATGACCAGATGTGTGCATGCCCGTTTCCCTCTGAGACCCTAGCCATGTTCAGATGTGGGTATGCCCGTTTCCCTCTGAGACGCTAGCCAAAAGCAGATGTGCGCATACCTGTTTCCATCTGAGAGCCTATCCACAAGCAGATGTGTGAATACCCGTATACCCCGAGACCCTAAGCCACAAGAAGATGTGGGCATGCCCGTTTCCCACTGTGACCCTAGCCACAAGCAGATGTGTGCATGCTCGTTCCCTCTGAGACCCTGCCACAAGCACAAGTGCACATCCCCATTTCCCGCTGAGACCCTAGCCACAAGCAGATGCATGCATGCAAGTTACCCTCTAAGACCCTAGCAACAAGCAGATGTGCATGTTAAGATGGATTTCTGAACTCTGACCTGGAGGGGCAGAGGTTTAGAAGGCCAGCCTAGTTTCTTGGAACAGGGTAACCTCTGGACAAGCCAGACCAATCAGGGTAGCTATGGGTAGCTATGGCAGGCGGTCAAGACTAAGTCTCAGGAGGGGTGAGGGTGGCTGAAGGACCTCAATGAGCACACAAAGCAAAGACACTTACAAATTACTCCAGACAGGAGTTATATCAAAAATATAGACACCTTTATTACAAGGCCTTTGTAACATAGACCATAGCAAAAGAATCACAGTAACACTAAGTAAACCAACACAACACTATCAATACAATGTATATACAAGAGTAAAGGGTTAAATGCACAAATTATGTCGACAAACTAGATGGAAAGGAAACAAGCAGTGAAGATAATCTTCAGGCCCCTTCGACATCGACAACACACCTAACTAAGAGGCATTTCAAGCCCTAAGAAGAGAGGAGTCTTGTTCTCAATAGTACATGCTGTGCAAGCGTACGCGGTTGTTTCAATGGGCAAAATAGGGTCTCTTCAGGGGTCTCTAGCAGCTCGGGAAGGTGGATGAGGTGATGCAGAACAATGTCCCACTATTCAGGGAGGACCTCCACTTGAAGGCAGAGGCAGTTCCAGAGAGCGGGATGGAGTCATTAGTTCGTACTAGCAGTGGAAAGGAGAGGGGCCCACAGGGGCCATTCATGCGTAAAAAGGGCCCTTGGTCCCATGGGCCACCGGTTAGTGTTGGAAGTACTCACCGGTCCCATGCTCATTCAGACCCAAACTTTGCCCGTTCAGTCGGGTTGCAGGTCCGAACACAACAAAAAGGACCTCTCTGCGGCTTTCAGTTCCTAAGATACAGTGATGATTCCCAAACAGGACAGTGGCAATTTCTGCACTCCGGGTGGATGAATTGACCCAGTTTCACTGCAGCAGGCTTCAGGGGCAAGAGGGTCACAAATGCAGTGTACTTGCAAAAGACGTTGCTGCGGCAGGGCAACATGGTAACCACTTTCACCCCGGTCCTGGCACACTTGTCTTACTTGAGACCTGGGAAGGCCAAGTGTACGAAATTCGGTGTGAGGGTGCCGGGGACAGAGAGCTAGCAGTATACCAATTTTCGAGGGCCTCCTGGAAACTGCGGCGGTGACAGAGCAAAGCAACTGGGTAAGGTGGACAGCCCACTGGTTGGCCCAGGGACACTTGGAGAAAGCTTACTTGCAGAGTTTGATGAAGGTGCCGAGAATAGTTGGTCCCACTATTCCAATGGGTCAAAGCATCTTTACAGACCTTCTCGGATGACCAGATACTGAGGGGTCCCATGGGACGACAGCGTGCTCAGGGTGCCAAACCTTCCAGCGGGTCACCAGCGGTTCCTCGACTCATCTTCGTAGTTGCAGGATACGTGGATCCTATCCTTTGTTCAGTGAGAACTCAGGAGATCAACATGGTCGGGGTGTTTTTGGCCTCCTCTTATCTAAAGTTACCTTTCTGCCAAAACGAAGAGGACACAATGGGAGATCTGCTCACAAACACACACTCCATACGTGGACCAATCACGGAGCACAGTGGTCCCAGTCATTCATGGCACTCCAGACTCTCTGGCACCCAGGATGTGTATTGGACTCAGACGTTCCAGCCCGAAATCTGGAGGCACACACACAAGAAGCATGCAGAAGCACGCGAAAGCATTGGGATTCGCGGGAAAGTGCATGACCAAAGAACGACTGATTCGGGTTGACTCGACCTGGGAAGGTGAAGTGGCAATATGGCCAAAGGACAGGACAAAGAACCTCGTGTCATGGCCATTTTGGAGCCCGGCCACCTATTTGTGCCAAACACGGTTTACGCAGTTAACCTGGCAGGAAAGGGTTAATAATTATGCAAAAAGGTATCTGCCACCAGTCGTGTCCATGACACATCTGCACAGTCCATAAAAAGTGCAGCGAGAGTATCTAGGGCCTTGGGAAAAATCACTATAGACCCAAGTGTGCTGTATAGTAAGATATATTGCACACTTGTTACATGTTGCATAAAAGTTGCAACACGGGAAAAGGACTAAGGGAAACAAAGTCTCCCAGTACTGACTGTCTTAAGGGCATGTCAGTTTCCCCATAAAAAGTGAGCGAAAGCCCAGAGGAGTGCAGCTGAAGGCTGTGCTTCTCTGGCAATGTCAGTCAATGGTGTCTAAACAGCAGCAACACATTTGGGGGTGTACACATGAAGGGAAAATACATACAATTATGAAGTCTTTCCTAACACTCACCCCTCCCAGACTAAACACAGGGGGAACTAATCCATCCCTGGATGAGTTTCTTGTTCAGGTCGGTTAAACATTCTGGACAATCCATCAGCATTGCTATGTTGGACACCTGGCCTATGCTCAATAGAGAAGTCAAAGCCTTGCAGACTCATTGTCATGATGCCTACCTCCAAGGAGCCAGACCAGGCCCAGCTACCCCAGAGGCAGACATCATGTCCCCAAGGGAAGTCTCAGCAGCCCCAAGTAGGGGCCCTTTGGACTCAGTCCTGGCGCCTTTGGCGCCAGGCTCATATTGGACAACAGTCCTGGCGCCATAGGCGCCAGGCTCATAAAAGATGACTTTGTGTTTAAAGGTGCTTGGTGTAAACTTACCTGATGCAGACCATGCTGCAACATCCGGGCCATCTAGAGGCCTAAATGGGACTACTTTCTCTTTGGGGACTACTTAACCACACGGGTGTGGCCGGAGGAAGAATACATACCTGGAACTACTTTGAAGGCTATTTAAGCCACGCCCAAGCAGCAACTCACGCTTCGCGTTGTTCTGCATCTAGCAGCTGGATGCTCACCGTGTCTGCTCCTGCATCCTGACTTCTGCCACGCCCGCCAGCTTCCTGGAACACCTGCAAAGGGAGAAGAGAAGAGAATAGGAGAAAGAAGAGTCCTTACCTGCTAAATCCGCATTCCGGAGACATTTCGCCGACGATCCTGAAAAGGAAGACATTCATTTTAAAAGCACATTGCATCGATCGCTGCAGCGCCGCATTCCACTCA
This sequence comes from Ambystoma mexicanum, assembly GCF_040938575.1. Lineage (NCBI taxonomy): Eukaryota > Metazoa > Chordata > Amphibia > Caudata > Ambystomatidae > Ambystoma > Ambystoma mexicanum. Next base: position 36,232,879 of record NC_090923.1, on the reverse strand, counting down.
CCTTTACTAGGCGCCTCCATGTTCATCAGCGACCATCTGGATCCGCAGCCACATTTCAGTGCCTAGGGAGAAAAAGACAAGAACAAAGGTGAGCTAGGGAAGAGAATAAGAAAACTTTAATTTGCCATCATAAGACTTACCTGTTGGGTCATTCCCACTTCATTTCGGGTCGGTGCCGCATCCTGCCATTTCCGGACCCTGGCCCCTAAGGGGAAAAAAGAGACATCAGCGTTAGTGAGCGAATGCTAAGACATTACCTGAACGCTCATTAAAGACTTACCTGATATCTACTGGAACTGCACCTCTCACTTCGGGTCGGTGCCATATCTCCGGCATTTCCGAACCCCGGCCCCTATGGGGAAAAAAGACACAAGCATTAGTGCATTAATGCAAGGACACTAAAGGAACCTCTCATCAAACAACTCACCTGAGTTTCCTTCGTCGGTTCCATTGCTCATCTCGGAATCTTTGTTCTGCACCTGAAATAGAGACAACGGACAATTATTATTTCGGGCTCATACTTATAAACTGAATTCTCACAGTACTTTACCGGGAAGGTCAAGCAAACATGAACTCTCTACAATCCATGATCCAGTGAAGTAACTGGATTACAACGCGCCCCTGCATCAGAAGCAGGATGGAGAGCTCGTCCTTTCAGACCCTAAGGTGAGACTTCACGGGGAATCGCAGAAGGGTTTCGTGGAGGGTGAGAAGGGAGTGGGAGGCTTACACATTATCCCGCAGATTGTTAATACTCCCTTTTCACACACAGAAGAATATTTCTGCCAGCCAGACAAGCCAGATTTGAGGGTCCGGTCCTGTCCATCTTCCGAGTCCTGCGCTTCACCTTAGAAGAGGCAGCAGCACTCCAAACCAGGCCTGCGCCTCCGTGGGAGTCAGGTGAGCGTAACAGAACGCGAAGCCTACCTATAATTTCCCACCCGGGCGCTATGGAAACTTCCGAGACAGTCCAGCTGGCCCAGCTTTTGGGGGAGTTACGGGCAGAAGTACACTCTGCCCGCCAGGAGACTAACGCTCTCAAAAGAGAACTGATCCTATCTAAGGAAATAACTGATGACCTGGCCAAACGGTTGTTGCAGGGTCAGGCAGGACAAACTCCTTTACCTAGTTCCGGGGGTAATCCCACTTTTATGATTTCGAATAACCCGGTACAAATCAATCTACCTGGAAGCATGCCTTTGGCCCCGTCTGAACGTTTTGCTGGGGACCCCAAGAAATATGCTGTTTTTATGAACCAATGTCGCTTACACTTTCTATGCAGACCTGGGGCCTTCCCTAATGACCAGACCAAGGTAGCTTTTGTATTATCTTATCTCAGCGGCAGTGCTGCTGATTGGTCAGTTCCTTTGGTAAATCAAGATGACCCAATTCTCCAGGATTTTTAAGGCTTCCAGGCAAGCATGGAAATATTATTCGCTCGACACTCTCAGGGACAGGCCCTAGACAACGAACTGCTATCCTTACGACAAGGTAACCAGGATCTCTTATCTTACATCGCCACCTTTAATAGGTTGGTTGTGGAAACTGGGTGGCCAGAGAATAAAAGGATCACATTATTTCATCGAGGTCTGCGCGGAGAACTTAAAGACGTGCTAGCCCAAATAGTAAATCCACCCCAAGTCTGCACGGAGTACATAGACCTTGTGGTCCAACTTGATCACAGACTTCAGAATAGAAAAGCAGATCGATCCAAGTTTGAAACCAGAGTGTTGATCAAAACTCACGCTAACCCCAAGAGTACCGACGTTTCAGAAACTATGCAAATCGGTAGAGTTAAAGGACCGTTAACGCAGAAGGAAAGGGAGAGAAGGCGGCAAAAGCAATTATGTCTCTATTGCGGGGCTTCTGGTCACTTTCTACAAGATTGTCCGGTAAAACAACCTAAGAAGGTGGTTGGAGCCACTGACAACAATTTAACAGAACCTGATTCGGGAAACGACCAAGCCCGACAAGCGTAGAGGTCCGCTTGCCGAGCTTGAAAACAAACTCTTTGACCTCGCATTTCATCATGCCAATGGTCCTCGTGGATCTGAAACAGCCTCGGTGGTTGCATGCTATGAAGGCATACATCGACAGTGGAGCTATTGGAAACTATGTAGATCGTGAATTGGCCTCCAGGATTAATCTCCCTCTCCCTCCGAAAACTAACAAGGATGTCATTACTACAGTTGATGGAACCGAAATAGCCTCAGGGCCGGTAACTCATTCCACTACAGAAGTGACACTAGTGGGTCAGGATGGACATCGGGAAGCTATTGTGTTTGACGTAATCAAGGCCCCACAGTTTCAAGTAATTCTAGGAATTCCTTGGTTAGAAACACATAATCCTCGAATAGACTGGCGAGCAAAGAGAATAACCTTTCCTGATTGTGAACAAACTTGTATCCAAGAAATCCAAATATGGGCCAGGCCTCAGTAACTTCCGCCACTATACAACTACCGGCTGAGTACCAAGAATTCCAAGACGTTTTGCAAAAAGAACAGGCCAACACGTTACCACCCCACCGGTCATACGATTGTCAAATCGATCTGGTACCCAATGCTCAACTGCCTTTTAGTAGGATTTATGCTCTTACTGAACCTGAGAAACTTCATTTGCGTCAGTATTTAGATCAGTACCTTGCCAATGGTTTTATTCGCCCGTCAAAGTCTCCTGTTTCCTCAGCTCTGTTCTCAGTGCCGAAAAAAGAAGGCGACCTTAGAACATGTATTGACTACCGCGCCCTAAATCAAATAACGATTAAGAATCGTTATCCTCTGCCTCTGATCCCTGAACTTCTCGACCAGGTAAAACATGCTTGTATGCACACCAAGTTAGATCTCCGGGGAGCTTATCACCTGGTGCGTATAAAAGAAGCCGATGAATGGAAGACTGCATTCCGCACCAAATATGGGCTATTTGAATATCAGGTGATGCCCTTCGGATTGTGCAACGCACCTGCCGCCTTTCAATACTTTATGAATGATGTTCTTCGGGAACTTATCGATGTTTGTGTCATCGTATATATCGACGACATCCTGGTGTACTCCTCTTCGGAATCCGATCACAGAAAACATGTCAGGGCAGTTCTTGAAAAATTGCGCCAGCACAAACTGTTTGCAAAACTCGAAAAATGCGTTTTTCATACCACAGAAGTCGAGTTTCTCGAATTCATCCTGACACCTAAAGGAGTCCGAATGGACTCGCGAAAGGTGGACGCCATCCTCAAATGGCCATCTCCTAGCTCTGTGAAGGGGGTTCAGAGCATGCTTGGTTTTGCCAATTTTTATCGAAGATTCATCCCGGAATTTTCTCGAGTGGTCCAACCCATCACAGCTCTCTTACGGAAGAATAAACGCTTCGAATGGACTCATGAGGCAGAACAGGCCTTTCAAGACCTAAAGACTAAATTCACCTCCGCACCTGTGTTGAAGCATCCACGCCCAGATCTCCCTTACATTGTTGAAACCGACGCAGCCAGCTTAGCCATGGGAGCTGTCCTGTCTCAAAGGGATCCAATAACTAACCAACTACACCCTGTAGCCTTTTGGTCCAGAAAATTCTCGGCTCCTGAAATTAATTACTCAATCACCGACAAGGAGTTACTAGCTAGTAAGTCCGCCTTCAAAGCTTGGCGTCATTACCTCCTCGGCGCAAGACACACCATCACGGTGATTACAGATCACAGAAATTTGCAATATTTAAAGACGGCCAAAGCCCAATCATCACGTCAACTCCGATGGGCTTTATTCTTTGCAGAATTTGATTTTGTAATCACATATCGCCCTGGTTGCAAGAATGGCAAAGCGGACGCTTTATCCCGGATTGGGATGGAAGAAACAAATTCGAGCTTAGAACCTGTACTGATTATACCTGAACAGAGAATTTTGGGTTTGACCTCTTTACAAACTATTGAGGACGTTCAAACTCGAGTTAAACAACTATTAGACTCCACAGCCTTACAAGAATGGAGCCAAAAGGGGTCACACTTTTCCGTTAATAACGATTTGCCGTACTTCCAGGGGAGATTATTTCTGCCTAACAAAGAACTGCAAGAACTCGTTATTGCCCATTATCATGGTACATTAATGGAAGGACATCCTGGTATCGCTAAAACTGAGGAAAAGATCAAACGACAATTCTGGTGGCCATCTGGAGAAAAGACATAAAATCTTTTGTGATGTCTTGCGGAGTTTGCGGCCAAAATAAAGGTCAAAAGAAAAGACCAGCCGGTCTTCTACAACCTTTGGATATTCCACCGGCACCTTGGCACACCTTGTCGATGAACTTTATTACCGAACTGCCTCCTTGCTATGGATACAACACAATCTTGGTGATTGTGGATCTCTTCTCCAAAATGGCCCATTTTATCCCTTTAAAAGGATTACCCTCAGCCTCCATCTTGGCTAAGGAATTTCTGGAGAACATAGTTCGTATGCATGGTTTTCCATCCATATTAGTCTCAGATCGAGGAAGCCAGTTTATTTCCCATTTTTGGAGGAAATTTTGTCAACTTGCGCAAATTGATGTACGACTATCCACCAGTCACCATCCCCAAACCGATGGCCAAACCGAGAGAACTAACCAAACCCTTGAACAATATCTTCAGTGCATGTTGCACCAATCTGAATGCAATTTGAAAGACATTCTTTGGATCGCAGAATATGCATATAACAATTCTGTACATTCTGGAACAGGACAAACCCCTTTTTACACCTTGTATGGTCATCATCCTCGAACCTCAGACCTGGACCCTCCTCAAAACCTGGAAATGCCTGCGGTAGATCATTTGCATTCCACGATAACCCGAGCTTTCAAAGAAGCTATGACTCATCTTCAGCAAACCAAGAGAAAGTACAAAGAAAATGCTGATTTACATCGAAGTGAAGCACCTCCGTACCAAATAGGGGACCAGGTGTGGCTAGCAACTAGACATTTACCTCTCAAAGGACCGCAGACTTTCAACCCCAGATACATAGGACCCTATCCCATCAAAGCTATAATCAACCCGGTGGCCTTTAAACTCGATCTACCAGCGAACATGCGAATTCATCCCGTTTTTCACGCCTCACTGTTGAAACCGGTGCAACCAGGAACCAGACTGATCAAGCCACCAGAACCAATTCAGATTGATGGGGAATTAGAATTTGAAGTTAAAGACATATTGGATTCCAAGGTGTTAAAGTCAAAACTCTTCTATCTAGTTGATTGGAAGGGGTATGGACCTCAGGAGAGATCTTGGGAACCAAGCGACCATGTACACGTGCCGCGATTAATACAAAAATTCCACCGAAAATTCCCAAACAAGCCAAAACCCCCGGAGAGAACAAGCTTGGGAGGGGCCTTGGGAGGGGGTACTGTCATGATGCCTACCTCCAAGGAGCCAGACCAGGCCCAGCTACCCCAGAGGCAGACATCATGTCCCCAAGGGAAGTCTCAGCAGCCCCAAGTAGGGGCCCTTTGGACTCAGTCCTGGCGCCTTTGGCGCCAGGCTCATATTGGACAACAGTCCTGGCGCCATAGGCGCCAGGCTCATAAAAGATGACCTTGTGTTTAAAGGTGTTCGGTGTAAACTTACCTGATGCAGACCATGCTGCAACATCCGGGCCATCTAGAGGCCTGAATGGGACTACTTTATCTTTGGGGACTACTTAACCACACGGGTGTGGCCGGAGGAAGAATACATACCTGAGAGGAAGGATACATACCTGGAACTACTTTGAAGGCTATTTAAGCCACGCCCAAGCAGCAAATCACGCTTCGTGTTGTTCTGCATCTAGCAGCTGGACGCTCACCGTGTCTGCTCCTGCATCCTGACTTCTGCCACGCCCGCCAGCATCCTGGAACACCTGCAAAGGGAGAATAGAAGAGAATAGGAGAAAGAAGAGTCCTTACCTGCTAAATCCGCATTCCGGAGACATTTCGCCGACGATCCTGAAAAGGAAGACATTCATTTTAAAAGCACATTGCATCGATCGCTGCAGCGCCGCATTCCACTCACCTTTACTAGGTGCCTCCATGTTCATCAGCGACCATCTGGATCCGCAGCCACATTTCAGCGCCTAGGGAGAAAAAGACAAGAACAAAGGTGAGCTAGGGAAGAGAATAAGAAAACCTTAATTTGCCATCATAAGACTTACCTGTTGGGTCATTCCCACTTCATTTCGGGTCGGTGGCGCATCCTGGCATTTCCGGACCCCGGCCCCTAAGGGGAAAAAAGAGACATCAGCGTTAGTGAGCGAATGCTAAGACATTACCTGAACGCTCATTAAAGACTTACCTGATATCTACTGGAACTGCACCTCTCACTTCGGGTCGGTGCCATATCTCCGGCATTTCCGAACCCCGGCCCCTATGGGGAAAAAAGACACAAGCATTAGTGCATTAATGCAAGGACACTAAAGAAACCTCTCATCAAACAACTCACCTGAGTTTCCTTCGTCGGTTCCATTGCTCATCTCGGAATCTTTGTTCTGCACCTGAAATAGAGACAACGGACAATTATTATTTCGGGCTCATACTTATAAACTGAATTCTCACAGTACTTTACCGGGAAGGTCAAGCAAACTTGAACTCTCTACAATCCATGATCCAGTGAAGTAACTGGATTAAAACGCGCCCCTGCATCAGAAGCAGGATGGAGAGCTCGTCCTTTCAGACCCTAAGGTGAGACTTCACGGGGAATCGCAGAAGGGTTTCGTGGAGGGTGAGAAGGGAGTGGGAGGCTTACACATTATCCCGCAGATTGTTAATACTCCCTTTTCACACACAGAAGGATATTTCTGCGAGCCAGACAAGCCAGATTTGAGGGTCCGGTCCTGTCCATCTTCCGAGTCCTGCGCTTCACCATAGAAGAGGCAACAGCACTCCAAACCAGGCCTGCGCCTCCGTGGGAGTCAGGTGAGCATAACATTTATGGACCACCTAAGAAACTATGGATTCTCTCCCTTCATGTTCATTAGCCACTTTAAGGGCTTATGGTCAGTATGCACAGTGAAGTGGGTCCCATAGAGGTAGGGCCTCAGCTTCCTTAGGGCTAACACAACAGAGAAACACTCTTTCTCTACTGTGGACCATCTGAGCTCTCTTTCCTTAAACTGGCGACTAATGAAGCCAATAGGGTGTTCCTTACCCTTCTCATCTACTTGTGATAGTACAGCTCCTATCCCAGTGTCAGAGGTATCTGTCTGCACAATAAAATGTCTTTGGTAATCAGGGGCCCTGAGAACAGGGGCCTGGCACAAGGAGTCCTTTATGCCATTGAAGGCCTTCCCACACTCCTCAGCCCAAATTACCTTCTTGGGTTTCTTTGGAGTGGTGAGAGCAGTCAGAGGGGCAGCTATGGTACCATAGTCTGCCATGAAATGTCTGTAGTACCCAGTGAGTCCATAAAAAGGCTCTCACTTGGGTCTGTGTAATGGGGTTAGGCCAGTCTTGTACTGCTTGTACTTTACAGGGTAGAGGCTGTATCTTCCCTCCACCTACTTCATGTCCAAGGAAGACCACTGATCCTTGTCCAATCTGGCACTTACTGGTCTTTATGGTCAAGTGGGCCTTCTGAAGAACCTGTAACACAATCCCAAGGTGTTTCACATGGTCTTCCCAGGTGGCACTGGAAACTGCTCTATCATACAGATATGCAAGACAGAATTCATCCAACCCATTCAACACATGATTCACAAACCTCTGGAAAGTGGCAGGGGCATTCATCAACCGAAAAGGCATTACCCGGAACTGGTAATGACCCTCTGGTGTTGACAAAACTGTCTTCTCCTTGGCATTTTCTGCAAGGGCAATTTGCCAATAGCCTGCAGTGAGGTCAAATGTGCTGAGGTACTTGGAAGCACCCAAAGTATCCACTAGCTCATCTGTTATAGGCAAGGGGTGTGCATCTGTCTTGGTGACAGCATTCAGAGCTCTGTAATCCACACAGAACCTCAATTCAGAAGTACATGCCTTTAGAACCAAAACCACTGGGCTGGACCAAGGACTACTGGAGGGTTCAATTACCCCCAAGATCCAACATTTTGTTGACCTCTGTCTTAATGTAAGACCTTACTTTGTCTGACATTCTGTATCCCCTACTTTTGGTAGGTACACTGTCTCCTGTGTCAATGTTATGTTTGCACCACGTTGTCAAACCAGGGGACTGTGAAAAACTGCCTTAGCAAACTTTTCACCTCAGCCTGTTGATCAGAAGTCAGGTGAGGGGCCACTTGGACACCCTCAATGGAGCTGACTGAAGGACGTCTTTGTAACAGGTCAGGGAGAGGTTCTGACTCCTCTTCCTCAACATCTGAAGCCAACAGCAGTGCAGCGATTTCAACTCTTGGATTTAAGCTTTCAGCCTATTTACATGGAACACCTTTGGAGCCTGACCAGCCCTTCCAAGGTCCACTAAATAGTTGTCCTCACCCAGTGACTCCACCACTGTGTAAGGGCCTGACCATTTGTCCTGTAAAGCTCTAGGCATTATGGGATTCATGATCAGGAGTTGCTGACCAGGTGTGAAAATGATGAGGGAAGCCTTCTGGTCATACCAGTGTTTCACCAGAGCTTGCCCTGCCTTCAACTTTTCACTAGCAAGACCCATCAGGAGTACCATCCTTTTTCTGAGCCCTAGCACATGGTCTACTATGTTGGTAGTAATGGGGGGAGTGGGCATCTCCCATCCCTCCTTGACTATGGCTAAGGGTCCCCTTATAGGGTGACCAAACAGAAGTTCAAAGGGGCTGAATCCAACACCCTCTTGTGGTACTTCTCTGTAGGCAAACAGTAACCATGGTAACAGAAGATCCCATTTTCTTCTTTGAGGTTCGTCCAGAGCCCCAACCATGCTTTTCAAGGTCTGTTAAACCTTTCCACCAGACCATTGGTCTGTGGGTGGTATGCGGATGAAAACTTATAGGTGACACCACATTCTTTCCACATGGCCTCCATATACTTTGACATAAAGTTTCTGCCCCTATCAGACACACCTTCTTTAGGGAAGCCAACCCTGGTAAATATGCCAAGCAAAGCTTTTGCAACTGACTTGGCATCCACAGTTTTCAAAGGGGCGGCCTCACGATACCTGGTGGCATGGTCGACCAGCACCAGGACCAACCTATTGCCTGAGGATGTTTGGGGGTCAAGGGGACCAACAATGAGGATCCCTACCCTCTCAAATGGTACCCCCATGACTGGGAGGGGTACCAATGGAGCTTGGATTGTTGAGCCACTCTTACCAGATAACTGGCAGGAGGCACAACTCCTGCAGTGCCTTTCTACTTGCAGCCCCATCTTGGGCCTGTAGAAGTGCATGGATAACCTTTGATTGGTTCTCTTGATTCCAAGGTAACCAGCAAGGGGCACTTCATGTGCCAGATGCAGGAGGAAGAGTCTTACAGCAAGGGGAACCACCAACCTCCTATGGTCTCCTTCTGTAGACTCTATAGGCTCCTTATACAGGAGCCCACGTTCCCAATAAATCCTGTGCTTCCCAGGAGGTAGCCGAGAATAGTTGATCCCACTATTCCAATGGGTCGAAACATCTTCGCAGACCTTCTAGGACGATCAGATGCAGAGGGGTCCCATGGGACCAGAGCGGGCTCAGGGTGCCAAACCTTCCAGTGGGTCACTGGCGGTTCCTCGGCTTGTCTTCATAGTTGCAGGATACTTGGATACTATCCTTTGTTCAGTGAGAACTCAGGAGATCGACATGGTATGGGTGTTTTTGGCCTCCTCTTATCCAAAGTTCCCTTCGCATCAAAACGAAGAGGACCCAATAGGAGAACTGCTCACAAACACAAACTCCATATGTGGACCAATCACGGGCCACAGTGGTCCCAGTCATTCATAGCACTCCAGATTCTCTGGAACCCAGAATGTGTATTGGACTTCGACGTTCCAGCCCACTTCCTGGAGGCACACACACAAGGCATGCAAAAGACCGCGAAAGCATTGGGTTTCGCGGGAAAGTGCATGACCAAATAAGGACTGACCCGGGTTGACTCGACCTGGGGAAGGTGAAAGGCCAAGGTGGCCAAAGGACAGGACAAAGAACCTCGTGGCATGGCCATTTTGGAGCCAGGCCACCTATTCGTGCCAAACGCGGTTAACGCGGTTAACATGGCAGGAAAGGGTTAAAAATAATGTGAAAAGATAGCTGCCACCAGTCCTGTCCATGGCACAGCTGCACAGTTCATAAAATTCCAGCGAGAGTATCTAGGGCCTTGGGAAAAATGACTATAGACACAAGTGTGCTGCATGGTAAGATATATTGCACACTTGTTACATGTTGCACAAAAGTTGCAACATGGGAAAAGGACTAAGGGAAACAAAGTCTCACAGTACTGACTGTCTTAAGGGCATGTCAGTTTCCCCATAAAATGTGAGCGAAAGCCCAGAGGAGTGCATCTGAAGGCTGTGCTTCTCTGTCAAAGCCAGTCAGTGGTGTCTAAAAAGCAGCAAAAAATGTGGGGGTGTACACATGGAGGGAAAATTACATACAATTATTAAATCTTTCCTAACAGTGCACATGCCCGTCTGAGACCCTAGCCACAAGCAGATGTGCGCATGCCCGTTTCACTCTAAGATGCTCGTCACAAGCAGAGGTGTGCATTCCCGTTTCCCTCTGAGACCTTAGCCACAAGCATATGTGCGCATGCAGTTTCCCTCTGAGACCCTTGCCATGATCAGATGTGCACATGCCCGTTTCTCTCTGTGACACTATCCACAAGCAGATGTGCGCATGCCTGTTTCCCTCCAAGACCCTAGCCACAACCAGATGCACGCATGCCTGTTCCCCACTGAGACCCTAGCCACAAGCAGATGCGCGCATGCCTCTATCCCTCTGAGACCCTAGCCACAAGCAGATGCGCGCATGCCTCTATCCCTCTGAGACCCTAGTCACAAGCAGATGCGCACATGCCCGTTTCCTTCCGAGACCCTAGCCACAAGCAGATGTGCACATGCATTTTTCCCTGAGACCCTAGCCATGATCAGATGTGCGCATGTCTGTTTCCCTCTGGTACCCTAGCCATAATCAGATGTGTGCATGCCCATTTCCCTCTGAGATCCTAGCCAAGATCAGATGTGCACATGCCCTTTCCCTCTGAGGCCCTAGTCACAAGTAGATGCGCGCATGCCTGTTTCCCTCTGAGACCCTAGCCACAAACAGATGCGCACATGCCCGTTTCCCTCTGAGACCCTAGCCAAAAGCAGATGTGCGCATGCCCATTTCCCTCTGAGTCCCTAGCCACAAGCAGATCTGTGCGTGCCCATTTCCCTCTGAGACCCTAGCCACAAGCAGATGTGCACATGCCCATTTTCCTCTGAGACCCTAGTCACAAGCAGATGCGCACATGCCCATTTCCTTCCGAGACCCTAGCCACAAGCAGATGCGGGCATTCCCATTTCCCTCTGAGACCCTAGCCATGATCAGATGTGCGCATGCCCGTTTCCCTCTGAGACCCTAGCCACAAGCAGATGTGCACATGCATTGTTCCCTAAGACCCTAGCCATGATCAGATGTGCGCATGTCCGTTTCCCTCTGGTACCCTAGCCATAATCAGATGTGTGCATGCCCATTTCCCTCTGAGATCCTAGCCAAGATCAGATGTGCACATGCCCTTTCCCTCTGAGGCCCTAGTCACAAACAGATGTGCTCATACCCGTTTCCCTCTGAGACCCTAGCCACACGCAGATTTGTGCATGCCTGTTTCCCTCTGAGACCCTAGCCACAAGCAGATGCAAACAGGCCTGTTTACCTCTGAAACCCTAGCCACAAGCAGATGTGTGCATGTCTGTTTCCCTCTGAGACCCTAGCCACAGACAGATGCACGCATGCTTGTTTCCCTCTGAGACCCTAGCTACAAGCTGATGTGTGCATGCCTGTTTCTCTCTGAGACCCTAGTCATAAGCAGATGCATGCATGCCTGTTTCTCTCTGAGTCCCTAGCCACAAGCAGATGTGTGCATGCCTCTTTCACTCTGAGACCTTAGTCACAAGCAGACGCATACATGCCTGTTTCCCTCTGAGACCCTAATCACAAGCAGATGTGCACATCCCCATTTCCCTCTGAGATCCTAGCCGCAATCAGATGTGCACATGCCTGTTTCCCTCTAAGACCCTAGCAATGAGCAGATGTGCGCATGCCCGCCTGAGAATCCTAGCCACAAGCAGATGTGTGCATGCCCATTTCCCTCTAAGACTCTAGTCACAAGCAGATGTCGTCATGCCCGTTTCCCTCTGAGACCCTAGTCACGATCAGATGTGCACATGCCTGTTTCTCTCTGTGACCCTAGCCACAAGCAGATGTGCGCATGCCCGTTTCCCTCTGAGACCCTAGCCATGATCAGATGTGCACATGCCCGTTTCCCTCTGATACCCTAGCCATGATCAGATGTGCGCATGCCTGTTTCCCTCTAAGGCCCTAGTCACAAGAAGATGTGCGTATGCCCGTTTCCCTCTCAGACCCTAACCACAAGCAGATGTGTGCATGCCTGTTTCTCTCTAAGACCCTAGCCACAAGCAGATGTGCGCATCCCCAATTCCCTCTGAGATCCTAGCCACAAGCAGATGTGTACATGCCTGTTTCCCTCTAAGAACCTAGCAATGAGCAGATGTGCGCATGCCCGTCTGAGACCCTAGCCACAAGCAGATGTCCTCATTCCTGTTTCACTGTGAGTCCCTAGCCATGATCAGATGTGCACATGCTCGTTTCCCTCTGAGACTCTCACCATCATCAGATGTGCACATGCCTGTTTCCTTCTCAGACCCTAGCCACAAGCAGATGTGCACATGCCAGTTTCCCTCTGAGACCGTAGCCACAAGCAGATGTGTGCATGCCTGTTTACACTTTAAGACCCTAGCCACAAGCAGATGTGTGCATGCCAGTTTCCCTCTGAGACCCTAGTCACAAGCAGATGCACGCATGCCTGTTTCCCTCTGAGTCCCCAGCCACGAGCAGATGTGTGAATGCCAATTTCCTTTGAGACCCTAGTCACAAGCAGATGTGCGCATGCCTGTTTCTCTCTGAGACCCTAGCCATGATCAGATGTGCGCATGCCCGTTTCCCTCTGAGACCCTTGTTACAAGCAGATGTGCGCATGCCCGGTTCCCTCTGAGACCGTAGCCACAAGCAGATGTGTGCATGCCTGTTTCCACTCTAAGACCCTAGCCACAAGCTTATGTGCACATGCCAGTTTCCCGCTGAGACCCTAGTCACAAGCAGATGTGCAGATGCCCGTTTCCCTCTGAGACCCTAGCAATGAGCAGATGTGCGCATGCCCGCCTGAGACCCTAGCCACAAGCAGATGTGTGCATGCCCATTTCCCTCTAAGACCCTAGTCACAAGCAGATGTCGTCATGCCCATTTCCCTCTGAGACCCTAGTCACGATCAGATGTGCACATGCCTGTTTCTCTCTGAGACCCTTGTTACAAGCAGATGTGCGCATGCCCGGTTCCCTCTGAGACCGTAGCCACAAGCAGATGTGTGCATGCCTGTTTCCACTCTAAGACCCTAGCCACAAGCTTATGTGCACATCCCCATTTCCCTCTGAGATCCTAGGCACAAGCAGATGTGCACATGCCTGTTTCCCTCTAAGACCCTAGCAATGAGCAGATGTGTGCATGCCCACATCTGAGACCCTAGCCACAAGCAGATGTGTGCATGCCCATTTCCCTCTAAGACCCTAATCACAAGCAGATGTCGTCATGCCCGTTTCCCTCTGAGACCCTAGTCACGATCAGATGTGCACATGCCTGTTTCTATCTGTGACCCTAGCCACAAGCAGATGTGTGCATGTCCGTTTCCCTCTGAGACTGTAGCCACTAGCAGATGTGCGCACGCCCGTTTCCACTCTAGGACCCTAGCCACAAGCAGATGTGCACATGCCTGTTTCCCTGTAAGAACCTAGCAATGAGCAGATGTGCACATGCCCATCTGAGACCCTAGCCACAAGCAGATGTGTGCATGCCAGTTTCCCTCTAAGACCCTATTCACAAGCAGATGTCCTCATTCCCGTTTCCCTCTGAGACCCTATTCACGATCAGATGTGCATATGCTCGTTTCCCTCTGAGACCCTAACCATGATCAGATGTGTGCATGCCTGTTTCCCTATAAGGCCCTTGTCACAAGCAGATGTGCGCATGCCTGTTTCCCTCTCAGACCCTAGCCACAGGACGATGTGCACATGCCTGTTTGCCTCTAAGACCCTAGCCACAAGCAGATGTGCGCATGCCTGGTTCCCTCTGAGACCCTAGCCACAAGCTGATGTGCACATACCAGTTTCCCTCTGAGACCTTAGTCACAAGCAGATCCACGCATGCCTGTTTCCCTCTGAGTCCCTAGCCACAAGCAGATGTGTGCATGCCAGTTTCCTCTGAGACCCTAGTCACAAGCAGATGTGCACATGCCTGTTTCTCTCTGAGACCCTGGCCACAAGCAGATGTGCACATACCCGGTACCCTCTGAGACCCTAGCCATGATCCGATGTGCTCATGCCCGTTTCCCTCTGAGACCCTAGCCATGATTAGATGCGCGCATGCCTGTTTCCCTCTGAGACCCAAGCCACAAGCAGATGCACGCATGCCTGTTTCCCTCTGAGACCCGAGCCACAAGCAGATGCGTGCATGCCTGTATCCCTCTGAGACCCTAGCCACAAGCAGATGCGCACATGCCCGTTTCCCTCTGAGACCCTAGCCACAAGCAGATGTGAGCATTCCCGTTTCCCTCTGTGACCCTAGCCACGGTCAGATGTGCGCATGCTCGTTTCCTTCTGAGACCCTAGTCACCTGCAGATGTGCGCATGCTTGTTTCCCTCTCAGACCCTAACCACAAGCAGATGTCCCCATGCCTGTTTCCCTCTAAGACCCTAACCACAAGCAGATGTGCGCATGTGCGTTTCCCTCTGAGACCCTTGCTACAAGCAGATGTGTGCACGCTCATTTCTCTGAGACCCTAGCCACAAGCAGATGTGTGCATGCCCATTTCCCTCTGAGACCCTAGTCACAAGCAGATGTGCACATGCCAGTTTCCCTCTGAGACCCTAGCCACAAGCAGATGTGCCCATGCCCATTTCCCTCTGAGACCCTAATCACAAGCAGATCTGTGCATGCCTGCTTCCCTCTGAGACCCTAGTCGCAAGCAGATGTGCGCATGTCCGTTTCCCTCTGTAGACCCTAGCCACAAGCAGATGCGTGTATGCCCGTTTCCCTCTGAGACCCTAGGCACAAGCAGATGCAGGCGTGCTCGTTTCCCTCCGAGACCCTAGCCAGGATCAGATGCATGCATGCCCCTTTCCTTCTGATACTCTAGCCATGATGAGATATGCGCATGCCCGTTTCCATCTGGGACCCTAGTCCCAAGCAGATGTGCGCATTCCCGTTTCTCTCTGAGAACCTAGCCACAATCAGATGTGCGCATACCGTTTCTCTTTGAGACCCTAGCCACAAGCAGATGTGCACATGCATTTTTCCCTCTGAGACCCTAGCCACAAGCAGATGTGTGCATGTCCGTTTCCCTCTGAGACCCTAGTCACAAACAGATGTGTTCATGCCCGTTTCCCTCTGAGACCCTAGACACAAGCAGATACACGCATGCCTGTTTCCCTCTGAGACCCTAGCCACAAGCAGATGCAGACAGGCCTGTTTCCCTCTGAGATCCTTGCCACAAGCAAATGCACGGATGCCTGTTTCCCTCTGAGACCCTAGCCAGAAGCTGATGTGCGCATGTCGGTTTTCCACTGAGACACTAGCCACATGCAGATGTGTGCATGCTCGTTTCCCTCTGAGACCCTAGCCACATGCAGATGTGTGCATGCTCGTTTCCCTCTGAGACCCTAGCCACATGCAGACGTGTGCATGCCCGTTTCCCTATGACACCCTAGCCACAAGCAGATATCCTCATGCATGTTTCCCTCTAAGACCCTAGTCACGATCAGATGTGCACATGCCCATTTCCCTCTGTGTCCCTAGCCACAAGCAGATGTGTGCTTACCCGTTTCCCTCTGGGACCCTAGCCACAAGCAGATGTGCACATGCCCATTTCCCTCTGAGACCCTAGCCATAATCAGATGTGCACATGCCCGTTTCCCTTGGAGACCCTAGCCATGATCAGATGTGCGCATTCCCGTTTCTCTCTGTGACCCTAGCCACAAGCAGATGTGTGCATACCCGTTTCCTTATGAGACCCTAGCCACAAGCAGATGTGCACATGCCTGTTTCCCTCTGGGACCCTAGCCATGATCAGATGTGCACTTTCCTATTTCTCTCTGTGACCCTAGCCAAAAGCAGATGTGCGCATGCCCATTTCCTTCTAAGGCCCTAGTCACAAGAAGATGTGCGCATGCCCTTTTCCCTCTCAGACCCTAGCCACAAGCTGATGTGTGCATGCCCCTTTCCCTCTGAAACCCTAGCCACAAGCAGATGTGTGCATGCCAGTTTCCCTCTGAGACCCTAGTCACAATCAGATGCACGCATGCCTGTTTCCCTCTGAGACCCTAGCCACAAGCAGATGTGTGCATGCCCATTTCCCTTTTTGACCCTAGCCAGAAGCAGATGTGCGCATGTCTGTTTCCCTCTAAAACCCTAGTCACAAGCAGATGTTCTCATGCCCGTTTCCCTCTGAGACCCTAGCCACAATCAGATGTGCACATGCCTGTTTCTCTCTGTGACCCTAGCCACAAGCAGATGTGCGCATGCCCGTTTCCTTCTAAGGCCCTAGTCACAAGCAGATGTGGGCATGCCCGTTTCCCTCTCAGACCTTAACCACAAGCAGATGTTCACATGCCTGTTTCCCTCTAAGACCCTAGCCCCAAGCAGATGTGCGCATGCCCGTTTCCCTCTGAGACCATGTTACAAGCAGATGTGCACATGCGCGTTTCCCCCTGAGACTGTAGCCACAAGCAGATGTGCGCATTCCCGTTTCTCCTCGAAAACCCTAGCCACAAGCTGATGTGCGCAAGCCCGTTTCCCTCTGAAACCCTAGTCCCAAGGAGATGTGCGCATGCCCGTTTCCCTCTGAGACCCAAGTCACAAGCAGATGCACGCATGCCTGTTTCGCTCTGAGTCCCTAGCCACAAGCAGATGTGCACATGCCCGTTTCCCTCTTTGATCCCTAGCCACAAGCAGATGTGTGCATTTTGGTTTCCCTCTGAAACCCTAGCCACAAGCAGATGTGTGCATGCCCGTTTCCCTCTTTGACCCTAGCCACAAGCAGATGTGTGCATTTTGGTTTCCCTCTGAAACCCTAGTCCCAAGCAGATGTGCGCATGCCCGTTTCCCTCTGAGACCCTAGTCCCAAGCAGATGTGCGCATGCCCATTTCCTTATGAGTCCCTAGCCACAAGCAGATGTGCACATGCGTGTTTCCCCCTAAGACGCTAGCAATGAGCAGATGTGCGCATACCCATCTGAGACCCTAGCCACAAGCAGATGTGCGAATGCCCGTTTCCCTCTAAGAACCTAGTCACAAGCAGATGTCCTTATGCCCATTTCCCTCTGAGACCCTACATTACGCTCACCTTGGAAGGCTTTGAGATCTGGAACCCTGGATGCGTAGTTGCCCAGTGCTGAATAATGAATCTTAGTTATTTGTAGAGTGAGCTATCCGTCTTGCATTTCTTGTGCAGGGGCACTTGACGTTTGTTGGCGAGCTGC
The DNA here is from genome assembly GCF_040938575.1 of Ambystoma mexicanum. NCBI lineage: Eukaryota > Metazoa > Chordata > Amphibia > Caudata > Ambystomatidae > Ambystoma > Ambystoma mexicanum. Next base: position 36,215,235 of record NC_090923.1, on the reverse strand, counting down.
CCGAGTTGCTTCACTGGTGCAGTACGCCTTCCTTGGGCCCAGGCCTGCTGTGACTCCGAATCTGCTGGTAGGCAGGTACGTTTGTTAATTGTAAGTCTTTATTCTGTTTATGGTGGGAATTCGTTAATGTCTTTATCTCCTTCTTTTCGGGTGCGAAGGTCTTAATGCTGGCGTGCCAGATGGAAAGGCACGTTTCTAGGTAAGAGAAAGTGCGAAGCGCAGCGCCTTTATTGTCTTTTGAAGCTAAACTGTGTTTTCTTCTTCTTCTCCTCCTCACAGGCCGCTGTGGTGCTGCGAGTGGATGAGATCGCCATGAAAAACAGGCTCCCGGAATCCTTTAAGGTAGTACAGCGCTGTGCGGTTGTTTAATATTGAAAGCGAACCTGAATGTGTCTCTTTTCCTTTGCAGATGTTGCTGTGGTGCTCCGGATGGAAGCCTGGTGTAGCGCGATGGAATTCAGGTAAGACTGATGGCCTTCGATGTTTTGGAAACGCGCGTTCTAATATTGTTTTTCCCTTTCTCGTTATTGCAGGTTGCAATGTTCGAACAGCAGCTGTGGTAGCAGCTTGCCGGAAGTCCTTAAGCTAGTACTCACAGGTGAGTGATGTTTCTTCTTCTCTCGGTTTCCACAGATTGCAGCCTTGCTCTTGCAGGATTACAGGAAGATGCTGAAGACCAGGAGCTGGACACGGTGAGCGTCACACTGCTGGTTGCAGAATAACATGAAGCATTTTCTGCAGTCAGGGTGTGGTTTATATAGCCCAAGGTAAAGTAGTACCAGGGAAAGTCATTCCAGGCCTGCAACACCCAAGACACTAGACCGCATGGCTTGGTTCTTAGAACTAGACTGTGTGGGTGCTTCATGTTGGATTTAAAGGCCCATGTACATAAATGGGACCTAGTTTGGACAGCCCTTCCTTCCTACACATGAGCCTGGAGCCCTTTTGCAGTGGTTTTAAGGCCCACAGGGTTCTGGTGGAAGCCTGCTTGTGGCACAACTTGTGCCCTCTCACAGTGGTCATGACAGCACTCCCCCCAAGGCCCCTCTCATGGTATCCTTCCTGTCCGGGCCGGGTTTGGTGGGGTTATCCAGGTGAAACCTCTTAATCAGACGTGGTGCGTGAATATGTTCACTTGGTTCCCAAGTTCTGTCTTGAGGCCCGTACCCTTTCCAGTCCACTAAATAGTATAGCTTAGATCTGGTACGTTTTGAATCCAGGATGTTTTTAACTTCAAATTCAAACTCTCCATCAACTAGCACAGGTTTTGGTGGTGTTAAGACTTGGGTTTCTGGCTTTACAAATGACACATGGAACACCGGATGAATTTGCATGCTTGGTGGTAAGGCTAACCTGACGGCCACCAGATTTATCACTGATTCAATGGTATAGGGTCCTAGATATCTTGGACGAAAGGTCCGGGTACCTTTTATTGGCACAAGTTTTGATGCCAACCAGACTTCGTCTCCAACTTGGAAATCGGGAGCTTTCTTTCGATGCCGATCTGAGAATTCTTTTTGTCTGTCTTTGGCTTGCAGTAAATGTTCATTTGCCCTTTTGAAGGCTTGGGTTATGCTTGTGTGTAGAGTCTTTACCGCTGGCATTTTCAAGGTCGTGGGAGAGTCTAGTTCAGAGGTACGTGGATGTCTTCCGTATATTGTGTAGGACAGGCTTTGTCCCGTGCTGGTGTGTATGGAGTTATTGTATACGTATTCCGCTATCCATAACAAGTCTTTCAAATTCTCTTCCACTTGATGCAGCATGCAATGTAGATACTGTTCTAATGTCTGGTTTGTTCTTTCTGTTTGTCCATCCGTTTGGGGGTGATGGCTAGTGGATAATCAAACATCGATTTGTGCCATGGTACAACATTTCCTCCAGAAGTTGGATACAAATTGGCTTCCATGATATGAGATTAGGACTGAGGGGAAACCATGCAGTTTTATAATCTGTTCAAGAAATGCTTTTGCCCGACCGGTAGCGTTAGGAAGTCTTTTGAATGGAATGAAATGTGCCATTTTAGAGAACAGGTATACAACCACCAGAATGGTATTAAAACCTTGACAGGGAGGTAAGTCTGTAATAAAATCAAGAGAAAGAGTATGCCAGGGAGCCGGTGGAATATCCAGTGGTTGTAGGAGGCCAGCTGGTTTCTGTTTTTGTGATTTATTCTGTGCACACATCCCACAGGATAGAAAGAATCAAGCAATGTCCTTACGCCAGGTTGCCACCAATAATTCCGTTTAACCTTGGCCAGAGTCTTAGCAATTCCGGGATGGCCTTTGATCAGGGAATCATGATAACCAGACATGAGCAATTCTTGCAGATCTTTACTTGGTAGATATAGTCGATCCCTGAAGTAGGGTAATCCATCCAGAAACGTGTGATGTTGATTTTGGGAATTCCATTCATGCAAGATCTCATGGTTCATTAAGGTTCAAATCTTATCTTGAAGTTCACTCAGAGGTCAATGTGGTGGTGAGTCCCAGTAGTTTATCACTTGGGATGATGGAAACAGGGTCCAGGGTACTGTTCGTTTTCTCTTCAACACCCATATGAGACAAGGCATCGGCATTCCCATTCCAGACTCCTGGTCGGTATGTTATTACTTAATCATATTCTGCAAAGAATAGAGCCTACCGCAAATGTCGTGACAATTGGGCTTTCCTGGCTTTAGGTATTGAACGTTTCGGTGATCTGTGATTACTGTGATGGTATGTCTGGCACTTAATAGATACTACCGCCAGGCTTTGAAGGCTTTTTTATTGCCAACAATTCTTTGTCTGTAATTGCATAGTTAAGTCCTGGTGGTGAGAATTTACGTGACCAGAAGGCCACGGGGTGTAATTGGCCTGTCTCTGGATCTCTTTGAGAGAGAACTGCTCCCATAGCTACGCGGGAAGCATCAATTTCCACTACATAGGGGAGATCAGGGCGAGGATGTCATACAATTGGCACGGAGGCAAATCTTTTCTTGAGTTCTTGAAAAGCCTGTTATGCCTCTTCAGTCCATTGGAATTATTTGTTGTTTTTTCTCAGTAACGATGTGATTCGGTGGGCTATCTGTGAGAAATCTGGAATAAATCGGCGATAAAAATTTGCAAAGCCGAGTGTGCTTTGGGTTCCTTTAAGTGAAGAAGGTGACGGCCAATTAAGGATGGCATCTACTTTGTGTAAATCCATCTTGACTCCCTTTGGCGAGAGAACAAAACCGAGGAACTCAACTTCTGTGACATGGAAGGAGCATTTCTCGAGTTTAGTGTACAGTTTGTGCTGGCGAAGTTTTGCAAGGACTTAGCGAACATGTTCCACGTGCTCTCTTTCAGAGGGGGACTACACCAGGATGTCGTCAATATAGACAGGGCACAGACATTGATTAATTCCCATAATACATCATTCATTAAGTATTGGAACGCTGCGGGTGCGTTGCACAGCCGAAAGGCATTACCTGATATTCGTACAGGCCATATTTGGTGCAAAACGCGGTTTTCCGTTCATCCCCTTTCTTAACACGTACAAGGTGGTATGCTCCTCTGGGGTCTAGTTTGGTGTAGATTCGGGCATTGTTGACTTGGTCCAACAGTTATAGGATAAGGGTCAAAGGATAGCATTTTTTACTGTGATTTGATTAAGTGTGCAGTAATCAATGTAAGTCCTCAAATCTCCTTCCTTCTAGGGTACGAAGAATAAGGGAGATGTTGCCGGTGACTTTGACGGGCGGATAAACCCATTAGCTAGGTATTGATCCAGATAGGACTTCAAGTGGAGATTTTTGGTTTCCGGAAGTGCATAGATTTGACCACAAGGAACCTGTGTGCCAGGTATCAGTTCGATCTGACAGTCATACGACCTATGTGGCGGTAATGTGTTAGCCTGTTCCTTCTAAAAAACATCTTGATAATCCTGATATTCTTTTGGTAAGGTGTCCATTGGTTCCGCGATCCCCAATGCTATTCTTTGAACAGATTTCGGGTTTGGCTGTGGTATAGATTTCGGGTAGCAAGCGTGGGCGAATTCGTCGGAAAAGGTCAGTCTCTTTGCACGCCAGTCTATGTGGGGATAGTGAGTTACTAACCATTGCTTCCCTAAGATCAACCAGAACTGAGGAGCTTTAATGGGGTCAAATGTGATTGTTTCTTGATGTCCATCCTGACACAGAGGGTTAATTCTGTTGTGCATTGGGTTACTGGTCCCGAAGCAATTTCTGTACCGTCAACAGTAGTTACCTTTTCAGTTGTTGGTTTTGTGCATAAGGGAAGTCCCATTTCTGTTGGCAGATCTCGAACTATGTAATTACCAACTGCTCCGCTGTCTATATATGCCTTTATGGCATGCATCCGTGACAGTTTTTGGTGATTGATCAAGGTTACTGGTAGGGCGAAATGTGAGGTCTGTGACGCATCCTTCTTGCTCGACAAGTGACCTCTACGCTTGCCAGGCCTGGTAGTTTTCTGATTCCTTTCCATCATCTTCTTTCTCTGTAGTGCCTACCACCTTCCGTGGAGGTTTCACTGGGCATTCTTTGAGGTAGTGACCCGATTTACCGCAGTATAGGCATAACTGTAGCTGTCTCCTCTTGTCGCTTTCAACCTTGGTTAAAGGGGGGTTGTACTCCTTCAATCTTCATGGGTTTTGTGGTATTTTCTGATGGACATTGAACATTATCTTTTGAACGCACGTACATGGCATGATTTTCGAGTCTACTTCGGTCTGTTCTTCGATCCTGTAGTCTGTGGTCCAACTGAACTACCAGGTTGATAAACTCTGCACAGTCTTTAGGTGGGTCTACCACTTGAGCAAGGACATCCTTCAGGTCTCCTCATAGGCCCCGATGAAACAACATGGTTCTTTTATCTTCTGGCCACCCTGCTTCTACCACCAGTCTATTAAAGGTGGCAATATAAGTCAGCAAATCTTGATTCTCTTGGCGGTGGGACAGGAGTTTGTTATCAAGAGCTTGTCCATGCAAGTGTTGAGCAAATAACTTTCCCATCTCCTGTTGAAAACCCCTGAAGATCTGCAGTAAAGGGTCACTAAAGGTACCGACCAGTCAGCGGCACTTCCACTCAAATATGATAACACGAAGGCCTCCCTCGCCTGGTCGTTTGGGAAAGCCCCAGGGCTACAAAGAAAATGAAGGCGGCACTGGTTCATGAATGTTGCGTATCTTCTGGGGTCTCCATTAAACCATTCTGGTGGTGCCAGGGGTACTGCTCCCTGCAACGTTATCTGTACTGGATTGACTGATGATGGTGTAGCGACGGATGGGGCGAAACCGGGCAATGGAACCTGCCCCGTCTGTGTTTGTAGTAGCTGTTTGTTTAGTTCATTAGTACGGTCTTTTGTGACTATTAACTCTCGTTTTAAGGCATTGGTTTCCTGCCGGGCTGCGTGTACCTCGGCGTGTAATTGTCCCAAAAGCTGGGCTAACTGATCAGTTTCAGATGTCTCCATGATTCCCAGGTGCATAATGTTTAAAGGCTTCATGTTATGTTACGCTCACCAGATATCCCTGGGGCGTCTGGAAGGCTCTGAGATCTGGAACCCTGGATGCGTAGTTGCCCAGTGCTGAATAAAGAAACTTAGTTATTTGTAGGGTGAGCTATCCGTCCTGCGTTTCTTGTGCAGCACTTGACGTTTGTTGGCGAGCTGTCCGTGTTGCTTCACTGGTGCAGTACGCCTTCCTTGGGCACAGGCCTGCTGTGACCCCGAAATCTGCTGGTAGGCAGGTAGGTTTGTTAATTGTAAGTCTTTGTTCTGTTTATGGTGGGAATTCGTTAATGTCTTTATCTCCTTCGTTTCGGGTGCAAAGGTCTTGATGCTGGCGTGCCGGATGGAGAGGCACGTTCCTAGGTAAGAGAAAGTGCGCCTTTATTGTCTTTTGAAGTTAACCTATGTTTTCTTCTTCTTCTCCTCACAGGCCGCTGTGGTGCTGCGAGTGGATGAGAGCGCAATGAAAAACAGACCCCCGGAATCCGTTAAGGTAGTACAGCGCTGTGTGGTTTTTAATATTGAAAGCGGACCTGAATATGTCTCTTTTCCTTTGCAGATGTTGCTCTGGTGCTCCAAATGGAAGCATGGCGTAGCGTAATGGAATTCAGGTAAGACTGATGGAATTCAATGTTTTGGAAGCGTGCGTTCTAATATTGTTTTTTTTAACTAGACTGTGTGGGTGCTTCCATGTTGGATTTAAAGGCCCATGTACATAAACGGGACCTAGTTTGAACAGCCCTTCCTTCCTACATATGAGCCTGGTGCCAAAGGTGCCAGGAATGGCTCCAGGAGCCCTTTTGCAGTGGTTTTAAGGCCCTCAGGGTTCTGGTGGGAGCCTGCTTGTGGCACAACTTGTGCCCCCTCACAGTGGTCATGACACCCTAGCCACGATCAGATGTGCACATACCCGTTTCTCTCTGTGACCCTAGCCACAAGCAGAAATGCGCATACCCGTTTCCCTCTGGGAGCCTAGCCACAAGCAGATGTGCGCACGCCCATTTCCCTTAGAGACCCTAGCCATGATCAGATGTGCACATGCCTGTTTCCCTCTGAGACCCTAGCCATGATCAGTTGTGCACATGCCAGTTTCCCCTCTCAGACCCTAACCACAAGCAGATGTGCACATGCCTGTTTGTTTCCCTCGAAGACCCTAGCCACAAGCAGATGTGCGCATGCCCGTTTCCCTCTGAGACCCTAGTCACAAGTTGATGTGCCCATGCCTGTTTCCCTCTGAGACCCTAGTCACAAGCAGATGTGCACATGCCCGTTTCCCTCAGAGACCCTAGCCACAAGCAAAAGTGTGCATGCACATTTCCCTCTGTGACCCTAACCACAAGCAGATGCAAGCATGCCCATTTCCCTCTGTGACCCTAACCACAAGCAGATGCACACATGCCTGTTTCCCTCTGAGACCCTAGCCACAAGCAAAAGTGTGCATGCACATTGCCCTCTGAGTCCCCAGCCGCAAGCAGATGTGTGCATGCCCGTTTCCCTCCGATACCCTAGCACCGATCAGATGCATGCATGCCCGTTTCCCCCTGATACCCTATCCATGATAAGATGTGCGCATGCCCATTTCCGTCTGAGACCCCAGCCACAAGCAGATGTGCGCATGCCTGTTTCCATCTAAGACCCTAGCCACAATCAGATGCGCGCATGCCTGTTTCCCTCTGAGACCCTAGACACAAGCAGATGAACGCAGGCCTGTTTCCCTCTGAGACCCTAGCCACAAGCAGATGCACGCATGCTTGTTTCCCTTTGAGGCCCTACCCATGATCAGATGTGCACATGCCCATTTCCCTCTGTGACCCTAACCACAAGCAGAGGTGCGCATGCCTGTTTCCCTCTAAGACCCTAGTCACAAGCAGATGTGCGCATGCCCATTTCCCTCTGAGACCCTAGCCACAAGCAGATGCACGCATGCCTGTTTCCTCTGAAACCCTAGCCACAAGCAGATGCACTTGTGCCTGTTTCCCTCTGAGACCCTAGCCACAAGCAGATGTGCGCATGCCTGTATCCATCTAAGACCCTAGCCACAATCAGATGTGCGCATGCCTGTTTCCCTCTGAGACCCTAGACACAAGCAGATGAACGCAGGCCTGTTTCCCTCTGAGACCCTAGCCACAAGCAGATGCACGCATGCTTGTTTCCCTTTGAGGCCCTAGCCATGATCAGATGTGCACATGTGTTAGGCGGAAACCTGTGCAGTTCCCTCTGGGACCACTGCAAAAGATTTAGGACTACAGGTGTTGCGATGAACCCACTTGGTAGCAGTCTGTACCACACAGATTCAATTGGTAGCTGTGGCTGAGCAGTCAGACTTCTCTCAAGAAAAGTTGGTCAGTATAGGGAGCATACAAGATAGGGTAATTCTCTGCAGCAAAACGAGTAAACACGCAACCAGGCTTTAGTATAAAGATAGTAAGTTATTTATTGATAACAGCACGTCTATGAAAAATACTAAAGCGGAACACGGCAAATAATTAAAAATACAATTACTCTGCAGAATGGAATAAGCTCAATCCCCTGAACCACACTATCGACAACTCTAGGTTCTACGGCACCACTTATTTTCAGACAGAGGTGTATACCTCAACCCAGATGACACTCGAATATTTAGTGAGGAAGGGAGAGAAGAGAAAGGCAGGTAACGAAGTCAACACGGTTCGCACTGAAGCGGGTAAAAATGCACGGCAAGAAAGCATTAATCACACTAGATCATACAGTTCGGCGGCCAGGCCCACTCGGTGAGAGGCAAGGCACGATGTCCTGGAAAGTCTCTACGGGTGATGCATTCAAGTCTCGTTTAGCAAATTGGTTAGCGACAGGTGGAACCAGTTCAGAACAAAGAGTGAATAACGCTTGGAGGCAACCCAACGGAACGGAGAGGAATCAGATACCTCACACGAACCGATCGAAAAGGGAAGCCAGGCGGTTACGGTACCTTGTTGTGGAAGACAGCTCCGACGGGGGCAGTTTTTCCTGGTGGTGGATGCACGACGGGTCTTGGCCAAGAGAAGAGATGCTCTCGTCGTCGAAGAGAAGATGTCCGGTGCACCACCAGGGAAGAAACCAGCCGCGGAGTGCTTCGTCACAAGGCACCACCTTTCGATCACGGTGCAGGAGTAGTGGCTATCCGGTTGCCGGGTGCTCTGCACGGGCAATTCGACCACTGCGTCCTGGGTGACCAAAAAGCACAAAGAAGAAGAAGACTGGTTGTTCCCACCAGCCAGGGAAAGAGCCTCTCCGGCAGGGAGATCTCTTCTGTCGTCGGGAGATTGTGAGACGATTCCGCAGGGCTCCACCGGAGGTGTCGTCGTGCAGGTCGAGTCAACGTTACCCTCGTCGGATTCTTTAGGTCCAGTGGCGACTTCCTGAAGATCCAGTCCCAAAGGCCCTGCTTTTATGCAGACGTCCCCCATTCATTCAGCCTAGCTTGTCAATCAACACATGCTAAGTGGTGAGCGGGAAGGCTCACCACCTGGGCCAATCACTTCAGAGTGCGACCTGAGTTGGCAAGGCAACTCGGTCCAGGGTGTCTAAACCCCCTCCGACACCCCTGAGGTAACCCAGACAGAATGGCGCCACCTTCGCGGGTCTCTGTCCAGAGGCCCGCCAAAAGTGGAACAAAGGGCTCAACCTTTGGTTTAGGAGTCACAGAGAAAAACACAGACGCCATTTTACAACCCGAGTTCTGGCAGAAAATACCACTCGATAAACCTATTTAAGATAAGTAGATCGGTGGTACGTTGGAGATTAACGAAAAACAGTATCAATCTTCAACAATGGGACGAATCCCATAGGGTTATGCTCGGGGTCGAACATAACAAGTAGTTTCCACTGCCACCAGCCAAAACTCGACGAGGAGGGACGGGACAGTGCCCCCTCGAGTAACAGATCCAGGAGTAATCGTATTACCCCTACTAGCACGTCCACAATAAGATGGTTGGTACTAGTTCTGTTAGTAAATTTAGGTCTAGTAAAGCCAATGGTGACTTTACATGCCCGGGGAGACAGTAGTCAGTCCCCGGGTATGGAGTCTATGGTGGGGGGACCTGCTAGGGCGCCCCCGTGTCACGACACGTAGGGTGCAGAGTGACACACATAGAAAAACTTATGAGACCCTATGGAGTAAAAGACCCCATAGCCCATCGAACACATTGACATCTCAAAGGAATTACACACATACATGTCCAAGAGTGAGAGGAAAAGGGTCACACTCTTGGCAGGATGGGAAAAACAAACTCCAGAAATCCAGCAAAGCTTCTGGGGGACTCACTAGGTTAGGAAATTCAGCCTAAACAGAGAATTCTCCCTAACACTCGCCCCCCCCCAGACTAAGGGACAGGAGGATTTAATCCACTCCTGGATGAATCTCATACCTCTAGTCGATGATATACATCCTAGAGAGACCATCAGCATTTTGGTGGTGACATCCTGACCTGTGCTCAATGGTGAAATCGAACCCTTGCAGGCAGATCCACCATCTCAGTAGTTTTGGGTTTTCCCCTTTCATTTGCATTAACCATCTTAAGGGTTGGTGGTCCGTCTGAATAACAAAAGTAGAACCATACAAGTACGGCCTAAACTTCTTCAGAGCCCACACGATAGCAAAGCATTCTCTTTCGATTGTTGCCCACCTTGTTTCAGGATCCTTCAGCTTGCGGCTGATGTAGCAAACGGGGTGCTCCCTAACTTTCCCATCCAGTTGACTGAGTACGGCACCTATCCCTACATTGGAAGCGTCTGTCTGCACAATGAAGTGTTGGCGGTAATCAGGAGCTCTGAGTACTGGGGTTTGGCAAAGAGCCTTTTTCAGGTTTTCAAAAGCCTGATTGCACTCCTCGTTCCATTTAACCTTTTTTGGGAATTTGGGCGAGGAGATGACATTCAGTGGAGAAGCTATGGTCCCATAGTTCTCTATGAAATTCCTGTAATACCCGGTGAGGCCTAGGAAGGCTCTCACCTGAGTCTGAGTAGTCGGTGTTGTCCAATTTTGCACAGCTTCAATCTTACTGAGCAAAGGCCTTATTTCGCCACCGCCTACCTCATGCCCAAGGTAGACTACCTTACTCTGTCCAATTTGGCATTTACTCGCCTTTATGGTCAGATTGGCTCGTCTAAGAGCCTGCAAAACATCTCTCAGGTGGGTTACATGTTCGTCCCAGGAATTGCTGAACACTGCTATGTCATCCAAGTATGCCATGCAGAAGTCCTCCATCCCGGTTAGAACTTGGTTTACCATCCGTTGAAACGTAGCAGGTGCATTTTTTAGTCCGAAAGGCATTACCGTAAATTGGTATAAACCAACGGGGGTAGAAAATGCAGTTTTCTCCTTGGCATGGTTGGTCAGGGCTATTTGCCAATAGCCTGACGTCAAGTCAAATGTGCTGAGGAACTTGGCGGCGCCAAGTTTATCCACTAACTCATCTGTTCTTGGCAAAGGGTGGGCATCAGTCGTGGTGACTGCGTTAAGAGCTCTATAATCCACGCAGAATCTAAGTTCTTTAGATCCGGCCTTTGGTACTAACACAACTGGGCTAGACCATGGACTAGTAGAGGGCTCTATTACCCCGAGATCAAGCATCTTGCTGACCTCACCTTTGATGTGGGTTCTTACGTTTTCTGACATGCGATATCCTCTGCTTTTGACAGGCAGACAGTCACCAGTGAGTATCTCGTGCTGCCCCAAGGGGTCAAGCCTGGTGAGAGCGAGAACAGAGAGGCAAACTGATTCAACATAGACTTGCACTCTTCTTGTTGCTCGGGTGTCAGATTGGAGGAGAGATTTACTCCTTCAATGTTTTCATCTAAAGGTAAGCCTCTGAGGAGATCCGGAAGAGCTTCACTCTCTTCTTCTTCCTCGGCCGATGCTAGAAGCAACGCTCCTACATCAGGTCGTGAGACATACGCTTTAAGTCGGTTGGTGTGAAAGACTGTCGGAGCCTCCTTGGGGTTACCCAAGTCCACCAGATAGTTCACCTCGCCGAGCTTACCCACTACTCGGTGGGGTCCCATCCATTTATCTTGCAAGGCCCTCTGCCTTGTGGGGATCATAACAAGAACAAGCTGGTTTTGAGCGAACTCAACCATGTTAGCCTTTTGATCGTGCCAGTGCTTGACCAATGCTTGTCCAGCTTTCAAGTTATCGCTTGCTTCTGTCATCAGGTGCGACATTCTCCTCCGGAGACCTATCACGTAGTCAGTCACTCTGACTGGCTTGGGGGAAGGAGCACTCTCCAACCCCTCCTTAATCAGGGCCAACGGACCTCTGACGGGATGACCATAGAGTAGTTCGAAGGGAGAGTAGCCTACTCCCTCCTGAGGGACTTCTCTATAAGCAAAAAGAAGGCATGGCAATAGAAGGTCCCACTTACGCTTAAGGGGTTCTTCTAGAGCACCTATCATGCTCTTCATGGTTCGGTTGAACCGTTCTACCAACCCATTGGTTTGTGGGTGGTAAGCCGTTGAGAACTTGTAAGTTACTCCGCAGGTTTTCCACATGGCTTTCATGTAGTGGGACATAAAATTTGACCCCCTGTCAGAGATAACTTCCTTAGGAAATCCGACCCTAGTAAAAATACCAAGGAGGCCCTTAGCCACAGCCGGAGCTGTAACAGTCCTCATAGGAATTGACTCAGGATACCTAGTAGCATGGTCTACTACAACAAGTATAAACCTGTTGCCTGAGGAGGTTGGAGGATCAAGGGGACCAACGATATCAATCCCTACTCTCTCAAATGGGACTCCCACAACGGGAAGAGGCACTAACGGTGCCACATTCTTGGAGCCAACCTTACCAGAGATTTGGCAGGTATGGCAGCTTCTGCAGTGTTTTTCTACTTCGGCCCCCATTTTTGGCCAATAGAAGTAGAGTGAGAGCCTTTCCTTAGTCTTCTTGAAACTCAAGTGACCAGCCAAAGGAATCTCGTGGGCTAACTGCAAGAACTGTGGCCTGTTCTCTTGGGGTACTACAAGGCGTTTGTAGTCTCCAGGTGCAGACTCGGTTGGTTCACTATAGAAGAGGCCATCTTCCCAGTGCAACCTATGTTTCCCAGGCTCTTGCCCTTCAGCCTGAGTTTTTGCCTGACGGCGAAGACCTTCCAGAGTTGGACATTCCCTCTGTCCCTTACTGAAGTCTGCCCTGCTGGGTCCACCTTCTGCCAGTAACGACTGCAGCTCAGGATGGTCAACAGGATCCAGATCTCCAATGAGTTCCTGGCCTTCCATTAGCTCTTCTTCAGAGTCTAATTCTACCATACAGGGTTGTACTTCCCCCTCAGCCGCAGCTGGAGGTAGAATTACGGGTGTGACGTTGGACAACCGCGGGGAAGTCCGTGTCGGCTGCATCGGAATGTGGGCTGTTGGTTTCGGTTTGGAAGTTTTAGGTTTCCCTTTTACTTCTGTGTTCCTAGAGACAGCGGCCGCCATTTCCAATGGAGCAGGAGTGATTTCTTTCTTCATCATCTCCCCGAGAGTACCGCGCAGGGTCCTCTCTCTTGCAGGTCTGGTTAGCTCCTGTAACCGTTTACTAGGAGGTCTGGGAGTATGCGATACAACTCCGAGAGTTTTCAAATCGTTACCCAACAGTACGCGTCCTGGTACCTCACTCTGTATGCTGACAGGTATCTTTACAGTCATGTCGTTACACTGGATGAGAACTGGTAATTGGGGAAGCATCTGCACAGGCCCTCCAGCTAACTTGGTGAGGCGTTTGGGTGCCTTAGCAACATCCTCAGCCTGAAAAAACGATTTATCCACCACAGTTATGCTGGCCCCAGTGTCCCTAATGGCAGGCGTCTCCTGACCATTCACCTGGACACTGTCCTTATAATACTCTTTAGTATTATCGGGGATAGAATTATAGACATCTAAATTCTGTTGTTCCCACAACCTCAGAGATACTAAAGAAACGCTGGCTGAGACTCCAATGGGTTCGTCAGCTAGCAGTAGAAAGTTTCCACTTGCCATTTGGACTTCCTCCTCTGGAGCGAAGGCTAAGGAGACAAGCTGGACCCCTGAAGGTTTACCCTTACATCTGGGATCTCCTTTCACGTGATCAGTCGAGCCACAAACAAAGCATTTCCCGAATGCTTTCTGGAATGGTGGCTTGTTCTGACCTCCTTCCGGTTTGGCACCAGAAGACACACTATTCTGCTGTGGTTTTCCCGGTGGCTTACCCTTCTGGTTTTGTTTGGGGCCCTCTTTGGAATGTGAGTTATTCGAATTCTCTTTTGAGTCTTTTTTAGGCTGTTTTCCCTCGTCCTTTTTCTGAGTTGCCCCAGAATCCTTGTGAGTAGCCCTGTTGGCAACCCACAAGTCAGCAGCCTTAGCTAGAGCCCTGGAATCTAATTCCTTCGAATCAGCCAAGTGCTGTCTGAGCTCAGGAGAACAGGCATCATAAATCGACTCCAACATAAAAAGATTTCGCATACCCTCGTAAGTGTCAACTTTGTAACCCTTAATCCATCCCTCTAAGTTTTTCAACCCTTCACTCACCCAGGTAGCCCAAGGGGTACCATCATGCTTTTTGAGGGTTCTAAACCTCTGAAGATACTGGGAAGGGGTCTTCCCGAATCTAGCTATCAAAGCTAGTTTCACACTTTCGTAATCCGTCTTATCCACCTCCCCCAATTCCATTACCACATCAGTCGCAACAGGAGGAAGCCTAGAGAACAACCAGGGAAGCAACGCATTCCCGGTGATGTCCTGGAGCCCATGATTGTATTCAAACAGTTTCAACCAATCCAACACATCCAATCTCGGTTCGTACATACCCACTAATTCCTTCGGCATCCGGGGTCTTTTGGGACTGGAGCTCCTAGAGGAACCAGAGGAGAGAGAAGCATTTTCCATAGACAACTTTTTCATTTGTAACTCATGATTAAGCTCTATTTCCCTGAGTCTTAACTCCGCTTGTCTCTGCTCAGCTTGAGCCAAGAATCGTTTATGTTCTTATTCGAGCTTCATTTTTTCAAGTTCAAAATAAGCAGAATTACTCGTGGGACCTGGTATTGGCCCCGTAGGCACAGTTGGTAAGGCAGGTAGAGGAACAGGTGAGACAGTTTTGTTAGCCTCGCCGTCCTCGTCAGCCTCTTCATCGCTATCATCAGAATTACGATTCAGATCAACACCATTACTGTTATCTACAGTTGCTGGAGAGTTTGGTTCCTCTGAACCAGTACCCAGACTTTGGTTCGCCAGCAATCTCTCTATCAGTTCTAACTTCTTGCCTTTTACAGGAAGATTCTCTTGTCTACAGAGAGCTCGCAGACTCTCAGTATTTTTATCCGACAAAGACTCTTGGCTGTAAATTTCCATTGTAGACATGTTTTTTGAAAGTTGCTTTTGTAACGTTTTGTGGTTAGTCGTTCTACAGCGTCGAAAAACACTCTAAACTGTATACTCGATACTAATCCCACTGCTGTACACCAGTGTTAGGCGGAAACCTGTGCAGTTCCCTCTGGGACCACTGCAAAAGATTTAGGACTACAGGTGTTGCGATGAACCCACTTGGTAGCAGTCTGTACCACACAGATTCAATTGGTAGCTGTGGCTGAGCAGTCAGACTTCTCTCAAGAAAAGTTGGTCAGTATAGGGAGCATACAAGATAGGGTAATTCTCTGCAGCAAAACGAGTAAACACGCAACCAGGCTTTAGTATAAAGATAGTAAGTTATTTATTGATAACAGCACGTCTATGAAAAATACTAAAGCGGAACACGGCAAATAATTAAAAATACAATTACTCTGCAGAATGGAATAAGCTCAATCCCCTGAACCACACTATCGACAACTCTAGGTTCTACGGCACCACTTATTTTCAGACAGAGGTGTATACCTCAACCCAGATGACACTCGAATATTTAGTGAGGAAGGGAGAGAAGAGAAAGGCAGGTAACGAAGTCAACACGGTTCGCACTGAAGCGGGTAAAAATGCACGGCAAGAAAGCATTAATCACACTAGAT
The DNA here is from genome assembly GCF_040938575.1 of Ambystoma mexicanum. Lineage (NCBI taxonomy): Eukaryota > Metazoa > Chordata > Amphibia > Caudata > Ambystomatidae > Ambystoma > Ambystoma mexicanum. The sequence goes on along the minus strand of NC_090923.1, from coordinate 36,199,774 downwards.
CATACAGTTCGGCGGCCAGGCCCACTCGGTGAGAGGCAAGGCACGATGTCCTGGAAAGTCTCTACGGGTGATGCATTCAAGTCTTGTTTAGCAAATTGGTTAGCGACAGGTGGAACCAGTTCAGAACAAAGAGTGAATAACGCTTGGAGGCAACCCAGCGGAACGGAGAGGAATCAGATACCTCACACGAACCGATCGAAAAGGGAAGCCAGGCGGTTACGGTACCTTGTTGTGGAAGACAGCTCCGACGGGGGCAGTTGTTCCTGGTGGTGGATGCACGACGGGTCTTGGCCAAGAGAAAAGATGCTCTCGTCGTCGAAGAGAAGATGTCCGGTGCACCACCAGGGAAGAAACCAGCCGCGGAGTGCTTCGTCACAAGGCACCACCTTTCGATCACGGTGCAGGAGTAGTGGCTATCCGGTTGCCGGGTGCTCTGCACGGGCAATTCGACCACTGCGTCCTGGGTGACCAAAAAGCACAAAGAAGAAGAAGACTGGTTGTTCCCACCAGCCAGGGAAAGAGCCTCTCCAGCAGGGAGATCTCTTCTGTCGTCGGGAGATTGTGAGACGATTCCGCAGGGCTCCACCGGAGGTGTCGTCGTGCAGGTCGAGTCAACGTTACCCTCGTCGGATTCTTTAGGTCCAGTGGCGACTTCCTGAAGATCCAGTCCCAAAGGCCCTGCTTTTATGCAGACGTCCCCCATTCATTCAGCCTAGCTTGTCAATCAACACATGCTAAGTGGTGAGCGGGAAGGCTCACCACCTGGGCCAATCACTTCAGAGTGCGACCTGAGTTGGCAAGGCAACTCGGTCCAGGGTGTCTAAACCCCCTCCGACACCCCAGAGGTAACCCAGACAGAATGGCGCCACCTTCGTGGGTCTCTGTCCAGAGGCCCGCCAAAAGTGGAACAAAGGGCTCAACCTTTGGTTTAGGAGTCACAGAGAAAAACACAGACGCCATTTTACAACCCGAGTTCTGGCAGAAAATACCACTCGATAAACCTATTTAAGATAAGTAGATCGGTGGTACGTTGGAGATTAACGAAAAACAGTATCAATCTTCAACAATGGGACGAATCCCATAGGGTTATGCTCGGGGTCGAACATAACAAGTAGTTTCCACTGCCACCAGCCAAAACTCGACGAGGAGGGACGGGACAGTGCCCCCTCGAGTAACAGATCCAGGAGTAATCGTATTACCCCTACTAGCACGTCCACAATAAGATGGTTGGTACTAGTTCTGTTAGTAAATTTAGGTCTAGTAAAGCCAATGGTGACTTTACATGCCCGGGGAGACAGTAGTCAGTCCCCGGGTATGGAGTCTATGGTGGGGGGACCTGCTAGGGCGCCCCTGTGTCACGACACGTAGGGTGCAGAGTGACACACATAGAAAAACTTATGAGACCCTATGGAGTAAAAGACCCCATAGCCCATCGAACACATTGACATCTCAAAGGAATTACACACATACATGTCCAAGAGTGAGAGGAAAAGGGTCGCACTCTTGGCAGGATGGGAAAAACAAACTCCAGAAATCCAGCAAAGCTTCTGGGGGACTCACTAGGTTAGGAAATTCAGCCTAAACAGAGAATTCTCCCTAACAACATGCCCATTTCCCTCTGTGACCCTAACCACAAGCAGAGGTGCGCATGCCCGTTTCCCTCTAAGACCCTAGTCACAAGCAGATGTGTGCATGCCCGTTTCCCTCTGAGACCCTAGCCACAAGCAGATGCACTCGTGCCTGTTTCCCTCTGAGACCCTAGCCACAAGCAGATGTGCACATGCCCCTTTCCCTCTGAGACCCTAGTCACAAGCAGATGCACGCATGCCTGTTTCCCCTCTGAGACCCTAGCCACAAGCAGATGTGCACATGCTTGTTTCCTTCTGAGACCCTAGCCGCAATAAGATTTGCGCATGCCTGTTTCCCCTCTGAGACCCTAGTCACAAGCAGATGTGCGCATGCCTGTTTCTTTCTGAGACCATGCCACAAGCAGATGTGTGCATCCCCATTTCCCTCAGAGACCCTAGCCACAAGCAGATGTGCGCGTGCCTGTCTGAGACCCTAGCCACAAGCAGATGAACGCAGGCCTGTTTCCCTCTGAGACCCTAGCCACAAGCAGATGCACGCATGCTTGTTTCCCTTTGAGGCCCTAGCCATGATCAGATGTGCACATGCCCATTTCCCTCTGTGACCCTAACCACAAGCAGAGGTGCGCATGCCCGTTTCCCTCTAAGACCCTAGTCACAAGCAGATGTGCGCATGCCCATTTCCCTCTGAGACCCTAGCCACAAGCAGATGCACGCATGCCTGTTTCCCTCTGAGACCCTAGCCACAAGCAGATGCACTCGTGCCTGTTTCCCTCTGAGACCCTAGCCACAAGCAGATGTGCGCATGCCTGTATCCATCTAAGACCCTAGCCACAATCAGATGCGCGCATGCCTGTTTCCCTCTGAGACCCTAGACACAAGCAGATGAACGCAGGCCTGTTTCCCTCTGAGACCCTAGGCACAAGCAGATGCACGCATGCTTGTTTCCCTTTGAGGCCCTAGCCATGATCAGATGTGCACATGCCCATTTCCCTCTGTGACCCTAACCACAAGCAGAGGTGCGCATGCCCGTTTCCCTCTAAGACCCTAGTCACAAGCAGATGTGTGCATGCCCGATTCCCTCTGAGACCCTAGCCACAAGCAGATGCACTCGTGCCTGTTTGCCTCTGAGACCCTAGCCACAAGCAGATGTGCACATGCCCCTTTCCCTCTGAGACCCTAGTCACAAGCAGATGCACGCATGCCTGTTTCCCCTCTGAGACCCTAGCCACAAACAGAGGTGCACATGCTTGTTTCCTTCTGAGACCCTAGCCGTAATCAGATTTGCGCATGCCTGTTTCCCCTCTGAGACCCTAGTCACAAGCAGGTGTGCGCATGCCTGTTTCTTTCTGAGACCATGCCACAAGAAGATGTGTGCATCCCCATTTCCCTCAGAGACCCTAGCCACAAGCAGATGTGCGCATGCCTGTCTGAGACCCTAGCCACAAGCAGATGTGCGCATGCCCATTTCCCTCTGAGACCCTAGCCACAATCAGATGTGCACATGCCCGTTTCCCTCTGAGACCCTTGTTACAAGCAGATGTGCACATGCGTGTTTCTCTCTGTGATCCTAGCCACAAGCAGAGGTGCGCATGCCCATCTGAGACACTAGCCACAAGTAGATGTGCGCCTGCCCGTTTCACTGGGAAACTGGCACTTATATTGCTTTAAAGGGTATGCGAAGGAGCAGAACAATTTCATTAGGTCATTAAGTCACTGTGTGTCATGCATGGCAGTCAGATTACATCTGGACCTGTAACATCCTATCCTCACAGGTCTTGTTATGCCCATAGAACCTCAAAGTCTTTCTATTCTAGATGGAGGCTGTTTGATACATTGCCCAGAAAACGGTGTTTTCATTATACACATCGTTAGTATCACGTGATTGGAGACTGTCACATGATTTCTACTCTACGTTTATTAGCAGTGTTTGAAAGTCGCTTGCTGCTTTTGATTGAAACACATGGAGACTTGCAGCTGAAGCTTTCATGTGCGTCTATGCAACTCTTCAGCATAATTATCCTTGTGTCCCTTCATGAGAACCTAAAACTGGTTTGGTAACTCCTTGCCGCGTGTAATATTCCACACGCAGTCCATTGAACTCCTGCAGCTGTGTTTAAGAAGATCATGTGCGGCTCTCCTTGCCGCGTGTAAATGTTCCACACACAGTTTCTTTGGACTCCTGCAGCTGCGTTTAAGAAGTCCAACGTGCGGCTCTCCTTGCTGCGTGTAAATATTCCACATGCGGTTTCCTTGAACTCCTGCAGCCGCTTTTAAGAAGTCCAACGTGCTGCTCTCCTTGCTCTATGTATATTCCACACGCGGTGTCAGTGAACTCTTGCAGCTGCGTTTAAGAAGTCCAATGTGCGGCTCTCCTTGCTGTGGGTAAATTCCACACACAGTGTCAGTGAACTCTTGCAGCCGCGTTAAGGAGATTAATTTACTGCTCTCCTTGCCGCGTGTAAAGTTCCACACACTTTCCTGGAACTCTTGCAGCCGTGTTAAGAGGACTAACATGCAGCTCTCCTGATTGATACCTTCCACCTGTGAATACTTAACAGGAGGATTCCTATACTGTTACTTCCGCATTCAGGTACCTTGTGTGCAGCTCCTTGAATTCAAACATACTGCAATCTGATTGAATCCTGCTGCCTGTGATGAAACAACAGGCGGATTTCAAAATTATCCTGCTGCATTTTGTGATTGAGTGTTTTGCTGCACACTATCTCCTATTCTACAAGGGCAAGGAAGTTCTACCAACAACAGTTAAGTAAGAAGGTGATTGGGCACATTACTTTGGACGCTACCCTATGGTGCACCAACCCGGTATCTAGCCTGACCCTCGTGCCGTTCGGGATAAGTTTCCCTTACTAACCTTCCCTCCTTTTTCGTTGGTTCTATTTTGAATTGCTTCAGAGACCTTTGTCGGATCTTCTCCAGTTATCAACATCTACAGGTTAGTGTTGTCTTATTTGATGAACTTTTCGTGAGAGTTAATGTTGAGACACATCTTCATGACACCTTATTTTATCCTAGGCGAACTTCCCATTGTTTTCCCATGCCCTTTCCAATGATTCCTCCCTCTGACTGGTTAAATTAGTCATAGAGTGGCATCATTTGGAAGGTCTATTTTGACTTCACTACCTTCAAGCCGTTTTCCTACTCAAGGATCCGGAAGACCCCCTACCAATTTTATCCTTTATGGTTATACCTGTATCCTTTACTGGTCAGTGTAAGATATTTGGTTGATTTATGACAGAATCAGAAGCCATGGAGGGTACGGATAATTTGACGGTCTTAACCCAGTTAATCGCTGATTTGAGAAACAAAATGATTACTGCAGAAGATACATTGCGTCATCGCATGGATGTTCTGCAAGACGCCATGCATTCATCTCCTCAGGGGATGGAGGCTCCAGTAGCCACGGCATCTGGATCCGGGATACCCACACCACAACAGGAAGCCGTTCAGGTGGTGATGCCAACACAGTTTACGCTGGCTCCCCCTGAAAGGTTCACAGGTGATCCTGAAACCTATCGAACCTTCGTCAATCAGTGTTGTCTCCATTTTCTTTGCCGGCTTAACCCGTTTCCTGATTTAACGATAAAGGCAGCCTTTGTGCTTTCCCATTTGGGGGTGCTGCTGCTGGTTGGGTGAATCTTTTATTGGAGACAAACAGCCTATTGCTTTACGTTTGTTATGCTCTTTTGGCAGCCATGAGTAAGGTCTTTGACATGCGCTATGCCACTCAAGTTACAGACTTGGAGTTGCTTAATCTACAACAGGGTACTCAGACTTTACTGGCATACATAGCCAGATTCAATCAATTGTCAGCCGAGACCCAACGGCCTGAAGATAAGAAAGTGGCTGTTTTCTATAAAGGTCTTTCAGAAGAAGTGAAAGATGCCTTATCAGTCGTTCCTGTGGTCCCTGCTGGGTTCACAGAACTGCTTGCCCTTATCTTGCAAATCGACGCCCAACGAAATGCCCAAAAAGGTGAGAAAAACCGATGAACCGATGGGGGCTGTGAGGGGTCGTTTATCCAATGCAGAAAGAGAGAATCGAAGAAAAAACAACTTACGTATATACTGTGGCTCCCCTCAGCACTTGCTGATTATGTGTCCTAAGAAACCAGTCAAGCATTCGGGAAACGTCAAAACTCGACATTAGCAGGAGTCCCTGTCTCGAATGCTACATCGGACTTCCATTCCCTTCCGGCTTTTGCTCCTATAGCAGTGGAAGTGACAACACAATATGCAGACCAAGCAGTGTGTTCCAGGGCTATGGTAGAGTTCAGAGCCATGAATAATTGGTATACCGTTATTACATCGCTGGACTTTTCATCGCAGGTTTTTTTACCGCATTTTTTTCCGAAAAAAAAACTCAATGATTTTTTTGGGGGGCAAACATTTTTAAAAATGGGTATCGGTGTATGGGATTTAAAAAAAAGAAAGGAAAGGGGGTTTGGGTGGGTAACCCCCCCAAAAAAAAATATGCGGTAAAAGAACCCGTGATGAAAAGTCCTGCGATGTAATCATGTAGAACCGAATAATTTTACTGACATCACATTCACTAAGAACTGTTCTATACCCATGATAACCAAGGACAAACCTGAAACAGTGAGCACTATAGATAGGTCGGTATTGACTTCGGGAATGGTAACCAAAGAGACCATACCTATTAGGTTGGTTTTACCGAACAGTCATTCGGAGGAGATGGTTTTTGATGTAATCGCAGCTCCTCATTACAAACTGTTACTTGGGCTTGCCTGGCTTACTCTACATAATCCAACAGTTGACTGGGTTACGGGACTGATTCAATATCCGTCTGATTATTGTAATGAACATTGTTTTACGAATCATGTGGTGTCAAATAAATCCTACATTTTGGCCTCCATGGAATGGTCTGCTATTATTTGTGCAGTACATCATGGCGGTACACACATACCATACGAGTATACTGAATATGCAGATGTGTTCGACAAAGGCAAGGCAGAACAACTGCCTCCACATAGGCAGTATGACTGTTCGATTGAACTGATACCTGGGGCAAATGTCCCTACTGGCAGAGTTTATTCTTTAACTCAACAAGAAGACATTGGGGGTCATTACGAGGTTGGAGGTAAGAAACAGTCCTTACCGGCATGGAGCAAATACTGTGTCCATGTAGGAAAGAGCCCGCTAACAGTGGGCTATTACGAGTTTGCATGCACGAACTTAGCGGAATGCTGGTAACAACAGTACTGGCATGCCGCTAAAATCTCAAAAATGCCCCTTACCGGCATCATGGAAAGCGCAGACCGCACTACCGCTGCCGTCCTCCTCCAAATAACGTGACCAGCACAAATGGATGCGGCATTAGCGGGCACCGCTATCAGCGGTGACAGCTAATAAGCGGAACCGGAAGTAGCGTCATCGGACAGGAACGGGAAAGAGCCCGGCGGCCATCTTGAAAAACACAATCCATTGCCATCGGCACCACACAGGACCTGGAGCCTATTTCCAACTACATACATCTACCTACAGCACCAGCATCATGCCCAAGGCTGTAAAAAAAGGTGCATACCAGCAGTGAATAGAGTGCTTTAATGAGGACGAGCTGACTATGCTGGCGGAGACACTGGTAGACAATGCAGAGGTAGTTTTTGGCAACAGCCTCAAGAGAGAGTCACAGATTAAGAAGAAAGAGATCTGGCAACTTGTTGTCCAAAAAGTCAGTGCCGTTGGGAACACCCCCCGCACAATCAAGGATGTTCGCAAGTGATGGACGACCTGCGCCTGAGAGTCAGGAACATCATGGCTGCAAACCGGAGCCAGGCCACGGCTACTCGCGGTGGTCCCAGTTCACCCATCAAGCTAAGCCGGTGAGAGGAAATCTGCGCCAGCACTATTGGCATCGAGGCCATAGAAGGTGTGGGTGAGATGGAATGTGCCGCCACCTCATCGGCGGATGGAGGTGAGTGTCCTAAGAAAACACTGCAATGCAAAGTATGATGATAGTCCACCAATTTGTCCATTCAAATTGTCCATTCAATTAGGAAATGCATGGCCCATTACATACACACATGACACATCCTGCCTAGATTCCGTCCGCTGCACAGACACATGCACATGCATGCAGCATGGCAATACCATACCAGACACACACCACACATATATGAAAAAGGCATAAGTAACACTGCATGCAGTCCACAACAGAAATGCATGTCACACAGCATACGCCAGCTCCAACATGAGTGACCCTGATGGATGCCTGCATGCTCCACCCATATAGCAAACAGCGTGATTGTTAAAACTCCAATACCTAATACCCTCTAATGTGTTGAACAGCAATAATACCAATGTATACCAATGTATGCATTATTCCTATTGAACCATCACTGATGCCGTCCCTCTCTCGCTCCACCACAGGATCCGATCCTGACAGCGAGGCCCGGGACTCTGCCCCACAGGCAACAACACCCCGGAAGAGGTCCAGGGAAGAAGGAAACAGGCCTTCGACATCCAAAGTGCCAGTCAGACCACGACAGGCACAGAAGGGGCAAACACCACCAGATGCCAGGGCACTGGTGCCGCTAAGGGCCACTGCTGCAGTCCGCACAACACCTGTCAGCAGCAACCAGCTCTGTTGGGGAGGCGGCAGCTACGGCACCCCTGACAGACGAGGACGCGCAGAGCCAGGGCCAGGTGTGTGTCCCCGTGGAGAACGACTCCTCAGAATCATCTGCCACACTCATTCCCACACCATTCCCACAGGTCACACCTATGTACTCCTACCATGACACCACACTGGAGCAGTCTGGAGGGGAGACAGTTGAAGGGAGCATGAGCCCCACAGAGGAGTCACACAGATCTGGGGATGTGACACATGGACCATCCACCTCCACCGGTGTTCAGGCAGGGATGCAGCAGATCGAACACACAGTGCAGCGCCAGGAGGAGCTGACTGCCATAGTCAGGCAGTTTGTGTCCGACAGTGCCCAGGCAAGGCAGGAGGGGCGCGACAACACTGCGTCCCTGAGGCAGGCCATTGAGGCCAGCACTACGCGCATATGCTAGGAGGTGACTGCTCTGAGGCAGGTCCTCACCCGCATAGCGGATTCCTTGGAGGCTGAGTGTCCGACCCCCATACTGGAGCAAACGGCCACCCCATCCTCATCCAGCTCCACCCAAACGTGCCCCCTTCGCAGGTCAGCACGCACCTTGCGGAGATCTGACATGCCGCCACCAGGTGCGGGAAGTGGACGTCTGTAGATGTGGCAGCCAAATTAAGACACTAGACGCAGACACCCTTTACATTTCCTTGGACACCATGTGTGTGGGAGTTGTGGGTGGAGGGAGAGGAGGGGGGAGGGTGTGTGGGGGAGTTGTGGGGGAGGGGGAGGGAGGAGAGGGTGTGTGGGGGAGTTGTGGGAGGAGAAGGAGGGGGAGAGAGTGTGTGGGGGAGTTGTCGGGGAGGGGGAAGGGAGAAGAGGGTGTGTGAGGTAAAGGGTTTGAGCACTTTGTACTAATGAACAGTTAAATACACCCCTTATGTAGCAGAAAAAATACTAGAGTGGACATTCCTTTTCGCATATGTGTCATTTATTGATATACAGTGCATAGTGTACATGTACTCCCACACCCTGTGCCCTCTGTCCCACTTTCATGTCTCACTCTGCACCCATGTGTGTTAGAAATATTGTGCAATCACTGACTGACGCACAGCACGTCCCTCCTGTGCATCTGCACCGCGATGATGTGCGCCCACATCTCCTTCATCCCCTTCATCATCACCAGGTGGTTGCAGTTCAATGTCAGGGGGCAGGGGCACGTTCCGTCGGATACACATGTTGTGCAGCTTGACAAATGCCATGATGATCTTGGCCACCGTCTCATGCCTGTAGAGGAGTGCCCCACCCGACTGGCTAAGGCAGCAAAACTGTGCCTTCAACAGGCCAAAGGTCTGCACGATGACCACATGGGTACGGGTATGGGAAAAATTGTAATCCTCCTCGTGCCTGTTCTGTGGGTTTTGGACAGGGGTGAGGAGCCACGGCTTCAAGGGATAGCCACTATCACCTGCAGGAGAGGAAAAAAAAGGTATATGTTGGTCGAATCATGATGGACAGCTGTACTTGTCACACATGCCTGCAGATATGTGTTGGTCACATGCACATGTCCCTGGTTGTATGCACACCTTTTTCCTTCCCTCAATGTGTTCTGTGCCATGGACGCATGGTGTGGGTTGCATCTTCAAGATGATACACAGTGTACGCTGCCTTGATGTTGCTCATGCATTGTGGACGCATACCGCTGTGTTTGTGTTAAATATGTGACGTGTAGTGTTCTATATGATTTTCTAACTGGCACCGTTGGCAGTAGTCTCTGCATTATTTGGCATTCAGTGCTGACTATTCCCATGGTGACATGCTGCACTACTGTGGTGGTGGCCCTGTGACAAGCAGTGGATTCCCTTGGTGGTTTTTTTCAGTGCACTCTCATAGATGCTTGTCCTGTGTGATGATTTGCTGCAGACATTTACATAGTGAATGCTCACAGCATGTTGCTGGATTGTGTTACGGAGGGTGAGGTAAGATGATGGGTGGTGCACATTGTAGGATGTGGGGTGGTTTTAAGTTTGGCATGTTGCGATAGGTGTGCAGCTTGCTTCATTGCTATGGGAATTGGTTGTCATGTTCAGTTTGGGTTGCTTTGGGGCACAATGACACCATGGTGGTGTGTGCATCTATCCCCCCATTTCACTGCCATGTGCCTGTCATGCAACTTACCAAGCAGCCAGGCACGTCGTCCTGCATGTCGCTCCATGTAGCGTGGTAGCGTGGAGTTACGCAGCACCATTGAGTCATGAGTTGATCCGGGAAATCGGGCACAACAATGGGTGATGATCTTGCTGGCGTTACATACCATCTGCACATTGATGGAGTGCTATTGCTTGCGATTGCGGTACACCACCTCCACGGCATGCGGGACCACCAACTCCACGTGTGTGCAGTCGAGGGCACCAATACAATTTGGCATGCCTGCCAGTGCATGGAAGCCAACTTTTGTATCAAAGATCTCCTGGGGAGTCTGTGGTAGGGATAAGTAGTCCCTTGTGTGCTTTAGGAGGGCATCCAGCACTTGGTTCAGCATGCAAGAAAATAAGGGTTGTGATATGCCATGCATGTGTCCCACTGTGTGCTGGTAGGTGCCTGGGCCAGGAAGTGGAGCACCGACACTACCTTCAGTAGAGGGGGGGTGGCAGTGTGTATTTCAATGAGGCTGACAATGTTGTTGTGTATCATTTCCACAATGGTGGTGATGGTGTCCTGGTCCAGACGGTACACGGTGTGGATCTGCTCAGGGGTTAGGTTGAATGGACTGGCTCTGATGCAAGGGATTGGGGGCTGCCTGCGTTGTACCACTGGCTGCACTGGTGGGGCATGCTGGGCCTGTCTCACCCTCCTTCTCCTCCTGCATCTCCTCTGTGGTGCCTGCTGTTGTTGTTGTTGTTGCTGGTGTAGCAATGCAAGCATGTCCTCCAGCCCCAGTATTGCTACTACTAGTGGAATCATTTTGGTGTGGAAAGGGGTGTGGTGTGTGGGTGTACTCCTTTTGTGCTGGCCCAGACTCCATTGCTTCCACCTATGCTGATTGTGTGCACCTGTGGCAGTTGGGAACACTGCACATAGCAGTTTACGGGTGGTTCCGATGCCGGTATTGCCGCCATGACGGTATCCCGTATTAGCGCCTTCATGATGCCGGTATTTGCATGTCCGCCAGACTTGTGATGTCTTCCTGTTAGCGGCATCCTGGTATTGCTGGCCTCCTAGTAGCGGCAACTTTATTGGCGGCGTCTCTAATACCGGGTTCTTGGGTTGGAATAGCCCAGAGCGGTATGCGGTGCCAGTAATCCTATACCGGCATCGTTTTTCCATTACCTCCAACCTAGTAATGACACCCATTGTCTTGAAAGAGTACATAAACAAAGCTCTCGATCTGGAATTCATACGCCCATCTCAGTCGCCTGAGACCTAAGACCCTGCATAGATTACAAGGCTCTTAATGACATCACCATAAAAAACCAGTATCCATTACCACTGATAAATGTGTTGCTAGACCAGCTAGGTACTTCTACCTACTTTACAAAACTGGATTTACGGGGAGCATACAATATGGTCCGCATTCACGAAGGTGATGAGTGAAAGACCACTTTTAAGATGCGGTACGGCCTTTTTGAACATCTTGTGATGCCTTTTGGCCTCTGTAATGCCCCTGCTACTTTTCAGTTCTTCATGAATGACATTTTCAGAGACATGATGGACCAGTTTGTAGTGATCTATCTGGACGATATATTGATGTATTCATCGTCGTTCCAAGAACATGTGGGTCATGTGTCAGCAGTCCTTCAAAGACTCAGAGAGAACAAACTCTTTGTCAAAGCTGAGAAATGCTTCTTTCACACACAGGAAGTAGAATTTTTGGGTTACGATATAACCAACAATTGAGACCGATTGAGTCTGAATGAGCCGTTCTAAAGTTAAGGCTATATTGAACTGGTCTATTCCTCATAATGTTAAATCATTACAATCTTTCTTAGGATTTGTGAATTTCTACCGCAGATTTATCCATTCATTCTCTAAGACAGTGGCTTCATTGACAGCCTTAACTAGTTCAAAGGTATCATTCTGTTGGAACAAGAACGCACAAGCAACGTTTGACATGTTAAAAGAGGCATTTACCACAGCACCTGTACTACAACATCCTAATCACGATTGCCAGTTTATGGTAGAAGCCGATGCTTACAGCGTGGCTATCGGAGCTATACTCTCGCAAGTTTGTGCAGAAACCAAAGAAGAGCATCCCGTTGCTTTCTATTCCTGTAAATTAACCCCAAATGAATGGAACTACACCGTTACTGAGAGAGAATTGCTTGCAATCAAAGATGCATTCTGGGTATGGCGAGATCATATTCTTGGGGCAAAACATCAGGTGGTGGTGTACTCTGATCATCGTAATCTCCAAGCCTTTAAAACCATGAAATGCAGGCTAGATGGCATGCATTTTTTGCTCAATTCGATTTTCAAATGACATATCGCCCTTCCAGACAACATGTCAAATCGGATGCTTTATCCCACATCAATGAGGACTTTAAGGAAGCACCTCCGGTTCAAAGCACATTGTTGGCTGATCATGTGATATGTAGCTGTTCTGCGCAGCCATCCTTAAAACAAGCATTACAGGAATAGGTCATACAAAACCAACGATTGGTACAAGAATATAACCTGGATATACAGAATGGCTTGCCTTTCACATAAGGGGTGCTTTATCTACCAACCAACACCACTTGGAACAAGGCTCTCAGTTGGGGGCATGACTCAATTGTAGCGGCCCATCCAGGACAAATATCTAGAGCTGCTAAGAAGATGGTGTTGGTGGCCTGCAATTACACGAGATGTGATTGACTACATTTCTACTTGTTCAGTATGCATCCAATGTAAGAACACTCCAGGAAAGCCAGTGGGTTTGTTACATCCTTTACCTATTCCCCACAAACCGTGGCATATAATATCAATGGATGTCATGGTGGAATTGCATGGAACAATGGGTGCAATACCATATGGGTTCTGGTGGACTATTTTACTAAACTTGCTCTCTTTGTCCCATGTACTGGGTTACCAACAGCTCCTGTATTGGCAGATTTATTCATTCGGAATGTGTTTTGGTTTTTTGGTTTACCTTCCGTAATAATCACAGACAGGGGCTCACAGTTTGCTTCACGCTTTTGGAGAGCACTGAGCTCTGCTTTGCTCATAGAAGACCGGATGTCCAGCGCGTACCATCCACAAACGGATGGACAGACTGAGAGGGTCAATAGTACCATGGAACAATACCTGTGGTGTTTGTGTCTCCAGTTTCAATCAGACTGGATAACGGTTCCACTAGCCGCAGAGTTTGCATACAATCATTCCTACCATACTTCCATAGCTACCTCACCTTTCAATGCTTTGTATGGGCAACATCCCAGGTCTATTCCTCTGGATTCCAGTCGTTCTATGGATACACCAGCAGCAGCTAGTAATGTCAGAAACCTCATAATTTTGCAATATAAGGTAAAACAACAATTGGAGCGGGCAAAAAAACAAACTAAGACTTATGCTGATGCTTGCAGAGTGCCCACACCGGTTTATCAACCAGGGGAGAAGGTATGGTTATCCACTAAGAACTTGCGAATACCCATCAAGAAGAAGTTGTTGCCTAGGTACATCGGTCCATATGAGGTACTCCAAGTGATTAATCCAGCCGCTGTTCGTCTGGCATTACCAAAGCGATGGCGGGTGCATCTGTTTTTCACGTGTCCCTCATCAAACCATGCTCTGATACTACTAGGTTGCCTATACGACCCATAGTCCTTTCAGTAAAGGGATCAGATGAATATGAAGTACATGAAAGTTTGGATATGCGACTTCGTTCTGGTCAACCGTTTTATCTGGTGGACTGGAAGGGATATGGTCCCGAAGATAGATCCTAGGAGCCACTCTCCAATATCCATGCACCTGCTTTGTTACGTAAATTCCACTCTAAAAGGGGAGAGCATACCCTTTGGGGGGGGCACTGTCATGCATGGCAGTCAGATTACATCTGGACCTGCATCGTCCTATCCTCACAGGTCTTGTTATGCCCGTAGAACCTCAAAGCCTTTCTATTCTAGATGGAGGCTGTTTGATACATTCCCCGGAAAACGGTGTTTGCATTATACACGTTGTTAGTATCATGTGATTGGAGACTGTCACATGATTTCTACTCTACGTTTATTAGCAGCGTTTGAAAGTCGATCCCTGCTTCTGATTGAAACACATGGAGTCTTGTAGCTGAAGCTTTCATCTGCGTCTTCGCAACTCTTCAGCATAATTATTCTCGTGTCCCTTCATGAGAACCTGCAACTGATTTGGTAACTCCTTGCTGCATATAATATTCCACAGCCGGTCCCTTGAACTCCTTCAGCCGCGTTTAAGAAGACCAACGTGCGGCTCTCCTTGCCGCGTGCAAATATTCCACACGCGGTTTCCTTGAACTCCTGCAGCCGCGCTTAAGAAGTCCAATGTGCGGCTCTCCTTGCTGTGTGTAAATTCCACACGCGGTTTCCTGGAACTCTTGCAGCTGCGTTAAGAGGACTAACGTGCAGCTCTCCTGATTGATACCTTCCACATATACTTAACAGGAGGATTCCTATACTGTTACTATCGCACTCTGGGACCTTGTGTGCAGCTCCTTGAATTCAAACATACTGCACCCTGATTGAATCCTGCCGCCTGTGATGAAACAACAGGCGGATTTCTAACTTATCCTGCTGCATTTCGTGATTTAGTGTTTTGCTGCCCACTATCTCCTGTCCTACAAGGGCAAGGAAGTTCTGCCAACAACTGTTAATTAAGAAGGTGATTGTGCACATTACTTTGGACGCTACCCTGTGGTGCACCAACCCAGTATCTAGCGTGACCCTCGTACCGTTAGGGATAAGTTTCCCTTACTAACCTTCCCTCCTTTTTCGTTGGTTCCATTTTGAATTGCTTCAGAGACCTTTGTCGGAACTTCTCTAGTTATCAACATCTACAGGTTAGTGTTGTCTTATATGGTGAACTTTTCGTGAGAGTTAATGTTGAGACACATCTTCATGACACCTTATTTCATCCTAGGCAGACTTCCCATTGTTTTCCCATGCCCTCTCCAGTGATTCCTCCCTCTGACTGGTTAAATTAGTCATAGAGTGGCATCATTTGGAAGGTCTATTTTGACTTCACTACCTTCAAGCCGTTTCCCTACTCAAGGATCCGGAATACCCCTAACAATTTTATCCTTTATGGTTATACCTGTATCCTTTACTGGTCAGTGTAAGATACGTGGTTGATTTATGACACTGTAAAGGGTTTTTGTGGACCATAAAGTAGAAAGATCAGGTAAAAAGTATACTGCCTTTATTTTGAGAGTATAATATTATTATTTATTTGATTGGTTATTTATTATGTGCCTATACACGTGTGTCTCAAGGTGCAACAAGGCAAGTGGGTTAAACACGATCCTACTAACTAGCTTTAAGAAACAGCTCAAAACCTATCTTTTTGGATAAAACCCCAGGGCAGGGCTAGCCTGGCTTTTACTCATTTAGACACTGCCCCATGCCAGTCCTCTTTGGCACCCGTATGCCTCCGTGCCACTTTGGTAGCATCTTATAAATAATCTAACGTAAAGTAAAACTACTAGGCCTTGTACATTCGGATTGTGCAAGTGAATTTATAACACGCTTAATCTCGAGATTGGTTTCAAGCGTGGATCCGGGATTCGAACCTGTGTTGCTCAGCGTGGTCTTGCTTCCAAGACCCGGGGTCACCCCACTATAGTTGAGTATCAAGTTCCATAGGAAACCCTAAAATTGAATAGCTAACAACTTTTGACTTGCGTGACGGATTTGACTGATATTTTGTAAACAAAAAGTTTGTCACATAACTGCCCCAGAATGGACATTTTGGGAAAGATTGGTTAAAAATCCAAAAGTGTTATGGTGTTGCTTGCTGGATGGAATATTATGATGTAGTATTAAGTGTATGATTAGTTATGAGTTCTGAGAATGTTCTCTTGTTTACTTTTGTTGAGGTTCCACGGTGCAGCAGTTGGAGAGCAGCAGCCTGACCTGGGGCTGTGCTTGGCTGTACAGGGGGTCCTTCTTGTATTAAACTTGTTAATAAAGCTTTCTCATACATCATAGCGTGTCCTGCTTACATGACTTAACAAAAAGTTATTAAGAAAGCAATAAAACACTGTTTTTTGGCCTACTCCCATTAATTTCCCCATAGAGAAAAAGTCAAAATGTTTATGCAGCGCAGGGCAGAAACTGCTGGATGGAATTGGACCAGGTACGGAGCAAATCAGGCATGAAGCATTGACTCAATTTCAGCAAGGCGCCTGAGGTTATTTTGTCCAGTAGTTGTTAAAATATTTGACGGAGAAGGGGGTGCTGCTGTCTTCCAAAATTATAGTTACATCTCCCATGGTGCTTTGCAGCAGAAAGGCTTGTTCAGAATTGAAAAATCAAATACAAAAGGTGCAATTGTCACTGGACATGTACTGACTCTCTTTGCATGTGAATCATTTCCAAGTATATTACATACAATACCTTCTGAAGAAATTAGATTTCAAGAAATGTTTAATTTTTTCATAACATATTTATTGATAATTTGAGCTATTTCTTTTTTCTTTTGTAAACATCATTGTCAAATTCTTCGCTGTGAGAGCTAACCATGGTTATTTCCAAAGTATCCTTGGTTAGCCGAAAATGAAAAGTGGAAAAAATAACGTTTGGAAGGGGCAAAAAAGAATGAAATGGCATCAGGCTAGAGGTGTGGAGGGGGAAAGAGGACACCATGTGAATTTGGGGGTTTGGTGGGGGCTCAGGACCAAGTTCAAAGCTCAAATGTTTGCTCATAACGGGGGTTATTTTTGCATACCCAGTGTTATAGTAGAAAACGGGTTCGGAAAAGTGCGTGAAATGAATAACCGGGGTCATTTTATGAATAACTGGGGTTATTTGTAGTACATTACTATTATCGGGGTTATATGAAACATGGTTATGGGAACACTTTTTTTAAATAAAAGAGAGTCACAAAAATGTGATTCATACAAAGTAAATAGTGGAATGTTACAGCTACAGTGAGGTGGGAGTAATGGGTTTGGCCAAAGACTATAGCTACAGGGTTACTTTAAGGAACCGAATGGTGCAACATGTCAAGGGACCACAGTGAAAGGACATGGCTAGTGTGCCCTAACGAAACCTAGTGCTGCAGCTACTGCCGACAGCCGGAGCCTCTGACGATGGCCAAAGGCATGGCTAGTCGGCCCGTTTAGGAAACCTATTGGAGCAATATGTAGAGTGGCCACGTCCGAATGCCATGGACACTGGCCATGACTGAACGCCATGGCTAGCTGGACTGGAAGAAAGCTAATGGGCAACATGTAAAGGGTATATCACACTCAGATTCGAGTTACATTTATTCTGTTATTGCTTCTCTTTTGGGTTTTTGCTCCATTGTTAAAGATCCCTGAGTTTTGCCTTCAGCGTTCCACACAATTCGGGGTTTATTTTCAACATTGTTTTCCAAATAAACAATGACTTTTTTATTCGCGTTTTCTGGATTTTACAACTAATTAATATTATAGAGTGTTAAACCTCGACTATAGCTAGTCAGAGCTGGCTTGTAGACAGAGGTAACTCCTATTTGTTTAGGGGGAAGATTTCAGAGATCTGCTTTTTTTTATATTATATATACGCGAGCTGCGTTCCCCAATCGGTAAAAGTCAGAGATCCCTTCTTGGTGTTGGGATCAGAAGAGGAGATCTGATGTAGGGATCTTCCTGATCTGTGTTGGTCTACTCTGATCACACGAAAAGCCGACCGGTTTCAGTGGTATAGCAGTAAATGTAACCACTTTCTTCGGGGCTGGAGACTTGCACTATGTGTGTGCGGTCGGATTTCTTCTGGTTTTTTAAAGCTGAAACTGAAGTTTTCAGAAATAAGAGGACGCCCCAATAGAGCTGTGACAACTCCCATCTATCAGGGTAGTGGAGTCGAGCTGGTATTTTCCTGTCCCGAAACCAAACATGTATCTTGTGTACCTTAAATTCCTTTTCAGGCTTGTGAGGAACAGTTTATTTCAATTCAATGGCCGCAACAGGACATGGCATAACATGTCTTCTGAATATTATTGGTCACCCTTTAGCGCGTCTTCTAGTTATTTCCGGAGGCTATATGATTGAAAAAATGCCACACCAGTGTTTGACTTGCATTTGACACTAACGTGAGTGTTTCCTATTCACCAGCCACATTTGGATTTACGATGCAACATTTGCATTACCAAGGAGTTACTCTTTGGTAATGCACATGTGGCGTGGCGGTGCACTTTGCAAAAGTACTTTAGAAAGCGGATCTGCCCGCGCAGTATATTTCTAAACATGGGTTACTGTGGCATCGCAAACCCAGTGGGTCCAAAAGAAACATATTGGGGGACCATGTAAAGTGACACGGCTGAAGGTCATGGCCAGTGGCCTGCAAAAAAACTATTGTATAACAAAACCTTTAAAATTAACTTTAAAACGTATTGAAGGTAAACTCAGGTTGCGCAGAATTAACGCAACAAAACCCTTGAAATTCAAATGGATGTGGGAAGTCATGGCCAGCTGATCTTGGCGCGTTCCCGTCATGAGCACATACATATATAAGAGGAGGGATTCACAATGACATATAAAAGGGTATTATGGGGGACATGACATTATGGGGGACATCAATGGGAGCACGCCAAGTTAAGCTGATCATATCATCAGGATAGGTTAGAGGCAACATGCTCGCCTTGGAAGCAAGATGACATGGAGCAACACAGGTTCGATTCCCGGGCCCGCGCTTAGAAACCTCTGGGTATTAAGCGCGTTATAAATAACCTATCATATCATATCATGATTTCCAACATCCGCTGAATTTCAAGGGTTTTGTGGTGTTAAATCTGTGCAATTTAGCTGCACTTTAAATAACGTTTTTTCAGTGAATTACATCTATAGATGCAAAAACACTCAGTGAGAAATGTCGAAGATCTTAATAAGCTGGAGCATGGGAAAAGGGGAAAGCTGGGAGCACGTCCGCTCTCCAGTGTTGCTTTGTGCGTTCTACCTTCTCCGCTTCCCATTCCGCCACAGGTGCTGGCCATGGATGAGCTCAGTGTTACGTCACCCCCCTTGGTAATCAATACAGTTCATACTGATTGTTTCTATCCGCTAAGTTCTTCTTTCTGCTGGACTGTTCATGGCATACTGCAACCTGGGTGTTGCTCTGTTTTCCTCAGGATCCCTCGCAAGCTGCACCCTTTCTCTGCTGCTGAATTCCTGTCCAATCGGCATTTCTTCCATGTCCACAGGTTCATCTTGTGCTTCAGCCACGCGTGACATCTTCCACTTCTTCCACCCTTCTCTAGTCAAACAGTCATAGTTTTACCGTTACGGCTACCTCCGGACTTGTAATGAGGCCCATAGTATATGGCCATAACCATCATCGGTTGGCTATAATTTGATGCTGTGTTCCGGTCTCCATGAGGCATTCTGATCTTCACTAAATCCATTTCGATGCATAGTTCGTGATAACCAATGCATAGGTGTGCTCCGGCGGGATGTGCTGTGCTGGGCTGGTGAAGTCTATACCAGCTTTCTGCCATGGAACCTCCGCCCTTTCTACTGATTGCATTGGTGGTCTCTTATCTCCCTCTTTGCAATCAGTGCATGCTGCAATGCGTCTCTCCATGACACTGTCCATGGCTGGCCACCAGTAGCATTCTCGCAATCGCCATTTAGACAATGTGCTGCCTAAATGGCATTCATGCGCCCGAGACCTTACTGCTATGATGAGACTAGTGGGAGGAATATGCTTGTCGTGTCATCGTAATGATCTGTCCTCCTTCGAGATTTCGCTGTACTGACGTAGAACCAGCGTGGAGTCTTTCTCAGGAGGCCATAAATTCTTCATGTGTTTAGCTGCACTTTGTGTGTTGTGTCTTGCTGAACTTGCTGCTTACGTTCCAATGTTCTGGAGATAGTGTTCCCTTCTGCATTTTGTACTGTTGCTACCATGCAATCGTCTGACTTCCAACCGTCGTGGGATTTGTGTCGCAGGCAAAGCCGTGACACGCAATCTGCTTGCGTGTTTTGCCACCCCGGCAGATACTCAGTTTCCAGTCTACATGAGTGTTTTTCCACCCTGGCAGATACTCAATTTCCAATCTGCGTGAGTGTTTTGCCACCCCGGCAGATACTCAAATTCCAATCTCCTTGAGTTTTTTGGCACCCCGGCAGATACTCAATTTTCAAACTGTGTGAGTGTTTTTCCACCCCGGCAGATACTCAATTTCCATTCTGTGTGAGTGTTTTTTCCACCCAGGCAGATATTCAATTTCGAATATGCTTGAGTGTTTGCCACCCCGGCAGATACTCAATTTCCAATCTGCTTGAGTGTTTTGCCACCCCGGCAGATACTCAATTTCCAATCTGCTTGAGTGTTTTGCCACCTGGCAGATACTCACTTTCCATTCTATGTGAGTGTTTTGCCAACCCAGCAGGTAACCAATTTCCAATCTGCTTGAGTGTTTTGTCACCTCCCGCAGATACTCAATTTTCAATTTGCTTGAGTGTTTTCCACCCCGGCAGATACCCAATTTCCAATCTGCTTGAGTGTTTTGTCACCCCGGCAGACACTCAATTTCCAATCTGCTTGAGTGTTTTGCCACCCTGTTGGAATCGAAATAATATTGTACCTCCTATTACATTGATTGAATGTGTGTTGGCCTACGCCAAGTTGTCTAAAACATTGTGTAAATAGATTCCGCGGCAAGGTCTTGACCTTAACGAAAACTGTGTAAATCGCCATCTTGGATTTAGCCGCCATTTTAGGTTCTCTTGTAAATGTGGAAGTCACCCTGAACACCAAAATGGAGACCGAATGATATTTCGAGTGGGATTCTGGCCGTTGTGACCTCCGCACACATGAATAAGTAATATGCCTGCAGGCCACTTTTTGGGGTCACGAACTGAGACCTTGTCCTATCCCTGACCTATGTGTAAATGACAACTGTATCAGCGGAACTGATCAAAATGCATACATTATGGGATTGACCTGGTAAGGAACCCTAGGCCTGGTCCTAAGAATGGTTAACCCGCGAGGGGGTTGGCCAGAGCAGGATAAAGAGTATAAAAACACGAGTATCCCAATGTACGGTCTCTCTCACTAACGCAGTGAACTCTCGTTGAAGTTCGTTCTGTTACTCTGAGAGCCGAATAGCTATCCGTTTGTCAATTGACTTTTTGGTAACTGTTGTAGCTTTTGAATAAAGCACTTTGTATGTTCTTTGTAACCTGTGTTGGTGTGTTTCCTTTGGGCTTCCCGGCCTCATATCAATTTCTCTGTTTTCACAACCCGGGCAGATACTCAATTTCCAATCTGCTTGAGTGTTTTGTCACCCCAGCAGATACTCAGTTTCTATTCTGCCTGAGTGTTTTGCCACCCCGGTAGATACTCAATTTGCAATCTGCTTGAGTGTTTTGCCAACCCGGCAGATACTCAATTTCCAATCAGCATGAGTGTTTTGCCACCCCAGCAGATACTGAATTTCCAATCTGCTTGAGTGTTTTGCCACCACAGCAGATACTTAATTTCCAATCTGCGTGGGTGTTTTGCTACCCCGGCACATACTCAATTTCCAATCTGCTTGAGTGTTTTTGCCACCCCGGCAGATACTCAATTTCCAATCTGTGTGAGTGTTTTGCCACCCTGGCAGATACTCAATGTCCAATTTGCTTGAGTGTTTTGCCACCCCGGCAGATACTCAATTTCCAAGTTGCTTGCGTATTTTGCCACCCCACTCAATTTTCAATCTGTATTCTGTGGCTTTGCTGCAAGACGGGTAGTTACCATATTCGAAAATAACAACAGAGACAATTTGGTGCACTCCAAAGATTGTTTTTAGTTTTATATTTTTTCTGTTTGCGCTCTGCATTACATTAATACAAGATATTTTAGTTATATGATTATTCACAATTCTTAACAATCTATAAGGCAATCTTGCTGACCTTGTATTGTCTTATTTAACTTAAATTGATTCTGTATTGTTTTCATACAAAATGATTTTCACAGATTATTCACAGTTTCATATAGTTCAAAAACCATTTCTTGCAATTCAAAAACCACTTCTTGGCAGTATATTTGTAAAGATGTGTGCCATTTTGCACAATGAAAACTTGGTGCCCCCTCTACAAGTGTTTCCCCATCCCTTCAGATGGTTCTTCAGGAGGGTTTTAATAATCTGGTTTGTTATTTGTTGATCTGATTTGTTATTTGTTAATTTCAATAGTGACTTTACTTCAAAAGATCCAGATTTTCAAATGTTCATTCCATTTTGGTATAAATCTATTGGATTGTGCCTTTGCTTCAATTTTTGTTATTTGAATCTTTCGTTGCAGTTTTGCAGGTCTCTCATGCCTTCGGCTTTTTCTTGGCATTATTTAGCCAACTTCGGTTTGTGCTTCAAAAAGTTCCTTTTCCTAATTTGTAGAGCCGCCTGAGAGATCCGATCGTTGTAGCAGTTACCATAGTCGTTCACCTGGGTGTCCGGATGTGTATAAGAGGTTTATCGTTGGTGCGAAGCGTGAACCTCCGACCCCATATGTAATTTCGAAGGTGAGTCAGGCACAGGCCAGCATCTCCTTTTCAATGACCGAGTAGTTTTTTTCTGGCTCAGTGAGCACTCGAGAAGCAAAGGCAACTACATACATCCAAGAAGAGGTGACAGAGAGCTGAAACTACGCCAACAAGTAGCAAAAATGATCTGCAAACTCTGATGCCTGTCACTCGGTCTCAACAAAGAGCATGAGCTAAATGTTTTTCTATGAAGCATTTTAGAGATATATGGAACTGATGCAAATCCGTTATATACGGTTGATATACCGCATTTGACTTTGATTTCTACTAAAGCACTTTGTTTCCTCAAAACAGGCCAGCTTTATTTCGCAAACAAATAATTATCAGTTCTATTCACTTTGTATCCGTGTCAAACACATACAACAAGGCCGTGTATGAAAAATTCGAATACTGGTGAACCCTTCCTGTTTAACCACAGTTGCCTAGCAACTATGGACAGGTGACTAATCACAAGACAACAATATGACTGCTATTCTCACTCACTTCCCGGACACGTGATGCATCACAGGAAGAATTCGTCATGCTACTATAGCAACGGCAAGTCTTCGCTGATGCTTCAGTCTCGGCCCGACGGCGCAAGATAACACTCGGAAGATTGTACTCCAGCCGGTAAGCTCCGAACAAAAACATGCCAGGCACTCTTTCACTCAAAATCGCACGAAACTGGCAAAACAAACTTAATGCCTATAACTTACACACACTTATACTTTTTATTATTTTTTCAGAATACGGCATGAATATATAATGGGAAACCATGTTGGACATTTGTAATTACTTGCAACAAAATCAATGATCTTTCAGGTAACTTTTCAAGGAAACCTTTTATCAAAGAGCTAAACTCACTGTTGCATCTATATCTCGCATTTCGAAATTGAGTGAGGACCCTTGCAACTTTCAGGCTCACACGAAACTTTCTTGTCCCGTTAGGAAATTGATTTCCAGGTAACAACTAATTCTGGATTGCCAATGTGACTCACATATTGACGCCAAAAGAAAGCATATGATCTAAAGACGTTAGGCATAACTGCACCAAAGGTAACTTAACATTATTTCTTTTCTCTGAGATTCGCTCACGATGAGCATGGCCTTTTAGATTTTTCCTTCTAGTCACGGCAACTTGTATGTATGGTGCTTTGACCGATACAAAGTAAATATTCCCCTTGTTCTCTATCAATATGCGGAAAGTAAATATTAACACATTGGGAAATTGCCAAATGCCGGTGCTTTGTTATATATAAGCTTCACAGTTGAATATTAAGAATTATACTAATTGCAAAAAATATAGTTAATTTTGAAAATGTTAACTTATATGGTCGAGTTTACTTGTCCATTCATTAATACTTAATTACTTTTTTCTTTTCTTTTTTGTGTTTCTCTATTACATGGTCTTCTCCTGTGTTTTCTCCACCCCTCCCCAACTGTGTTTGTTCCCTCCCCAGACTCTCTCTGCAACAAAGATTGTCGATTGAATATGTTAATTGTATCAACCATTATTAACTTTACGCCCTGATGTCAACCTAGATCGGTTGAAACACGTGTTGGCGAAAACAAGTTTCTTGGCGAAAACAAGTTTTTTCTTTTTTGAATGCATATATAGCACATATGTAAAGTGTGACCAAGTTCCTCTTATCCATGATTTATTGATTACCAAAATGTGGTTCTTCACTCCTTTCTTTGGTTAAAATTGAAATGTATGCAAATAATCCTTTTGCCTTTTTGTTGAGTTTGAAATACAGGAACCTTACCCTCTAAACACTTACCAGGTGTCTCTCATACTTACTTATTTTCTAAATCCCAAATTCTACCAAACTAATACCACATTGATGTGGTATATGTATGTTTGAGCGTAGTCTGTGAGGTTAGCATCGTCTCAAGCTTTAAGAAGAACTACATACAAGCCTTTTCCCCTTCTTGCTTCTTGGTTACGATCAGGCCATGAACAACGTTTTTTCTTTGAATTTCTTAGGTTTTTATTAGTGCAACCTAACCATAACATCCCTATAACAAAGTTTTTTCAGTGAATTTAATAGGTTTTTAGTAGTGCAACTTAACCATAATATCCCTTTAACAAAGTTTTTTCTGTGAATTTCATGGGTTTTTACCAGTGCATGCTATTTTGCTACAACATACTAATATAATCTTAAAGCTCAGCCATTTCCCACCTTCTAGCATCATTATTAACACTTTTATACACTTTTACAACTTTTTCCATCTGACGACGTCCGCAAACGTCTGACATCATCATGAACGTACCGGACAGTGCCACGAATGCGTCCGCACTTTGCGATCAAGTCCGTGCTTTGAGGACAGTTTGGAACTGCATTTTCTACTGATCTAGGAACTATCAAGCTCAAAGTGTACCCTTGCACTGCTCCTACACCTATACCTACTCATTATCCATTAACAATCTAGTACAAAGAACATACTTGGAAGAATATTAGCAAAACTGCTATTTATCTTAAAAATGGCATCAGCTATTGCCATCCCTCCTCCCCAGGAGCCACCACCACCAGCTGGAGGACCTACACAACAAAGAAAATGAAGAGGACCAAAAAGATGAGGCAGAGGAAATGCCTACCTCTAGCACCCAGAGAGAATCATGGGTGTGGCAGTTCTTTACCACTGTTAGGAATGTACCAAAGCCTAAAGCTACCAGTGAAATGCACTGAGTGTACTCAGTCGCAGACTACCTGGATAGTACTCCTACAGGACCACCTCCATGTGCCGCCACACCAAATCCAACCATTGCAATGCTCTTAGAAAGGTTGTTCCTTTCTTAGCAAGTTCTAGGCTTCCTTCCTCCACCTCATCTTCATCAACCAATACTGTAACTACACAGCCTAATTCTGTGGGACTCAAAATCCCACCAGTTACCTTGCAATCAATAAAAGAGGGTATTGATCCATATCTTTCAAAGACAACAGTCCTCTGTACATACTGCAACAAACCACTCTGCAGGGGGAAGCAATTTCAAAGTGTTTTTGAAGCTGTAATCAAGGAGCATGAGAAACACTGCCCCCTACCATAGAAGTACAACACGTAGAACATCTTCCCCTGTCCACCTGCCCCTCCATATTAATGTTTGTTGCCTCTTCCCTCCTTTCCCTCCCCACCTTATATTCTAACTCTCCTGCAAAATAAAAATACATAAAAAAACAACAAAAGAAAATTTCCTTTAGGAACCAGCTCTCACAGTTAAAACATAGAACAACAAGAAATCTTATAGACTCCATCTACTTTACATTTCTCAGTAAAGTACATACACGAAGTACGAATTTCCAATATTTCCATTAGCATTTTGTGTCATGCTAATGGCAACAATATGGCATTCATCCCCGTTCCAGGGACTTGAATGGGGATAACGGCTCGGCAGCTCAAGTTATCAGGCCAAGCGAAGCCACTAAGTGGCGCCAAAGTTATAAGTTATCTAATAACTGCTTTTCATCAACCCTGTAATGCAGAAATAGGCACAGATGTGCCCGAACATCTGAAGTGTTTGCAAACATCACGGGACTGCACCCGAACATCCGGACTGTTCGCAGACTTCGGGGTGAAAAACACCAGTTTTTTGGCTTCTTATGGCCATATCCCATCTCATCCTCATCACCCCTCACCTCCCCAGAAATTGTTTATAAGTTTGACAAGTGCAATGTTGTATTTTTTTATATGTTTTTACGGCGATGTCCGCGGACATCGTCTGCCGTCTGAGAATCAAACATGGTGGCATTTCCAAAAATCTGATGCACTTCACGCTTTTCAACAACCAATCAGCGGGTGCGTCAGGTGTCCGCGGACATCACAGCACCCTCCGGGCCAATCGGAGGCCTGTCCGTGGACCGAACAGGGAAGTGGGTCTGCCGGCTGAACACAGATATCACTCATTATTTTGACCTACTTTTTGGTCATTTTTTAACAAACTACTTGAAGGATTTACACCAAATTTACAAAAGCACGCTTCTGGGACCAAGCTGCCGCTCCTGCCACAAATATGGTGAGAATCCATCCAGCAGTTTGGACTGTAGGTGTGAACACATTTTTTTCCATTGTGTCTATGGAAAAAAAAAATGGGACCCCTTATAACTTTTCCCCTCCTTAATGAAACCTCACCAAACTTTCCCAAATAATTCAGAAGTGGCCATATACCTTTTTTTGCAATGTTTGGTAAGGATTCATCCAGGGGGAGCGAAGGGGGCACAAAGTTATAAGCCGCCCAAAAAGTCTTCTTCCTATGAGTTGATCAACTTAACCCTAACTACACTCCTGCTACTGCAGTCGTGTAATTAATATATATATACACACACACACACACACACACACACACACCCCACACACCCCCCACACACCCATTTGAGTCAAATCACACATTCCACAACGCCACCTAGTAGCCATCGCTGGAAGTTCACCTCCAGTTCTCAGCCACAACAGCAAGGCATTATGGGTATGCAGATTAGCTCAAATGCAAACATTTTTCTACAGGAAATTGCCTTTCGCTGGCCTGCTGAAAAGAGGATCCAAGGGGAGTAGGTGTGAGGATGCCCTCAGGTTTCTCACAGCTTGCAACGCAGGAACCGGACTAACTCTGTGTTTAACAGGCAATGCACCATGCCTCAGCTGAATTTTGTCTGTAAAGTTCTTTATCTTTCCCAGCTTTTCTGAGAACAGCTTTGGGAACCTATCCCTTGTCACTAACACTCCTTCTGTTCGTATGGAGAGTACCTGGTCTTCTGTGCCGCGATTCCTCTTGATGTTCAACTTCGCCTAGTAACCCCACCCTAGCACTGCCAGGCCCTCATCTTAAAAGTACACTCTTATTATCGTTTTTCTGATTTTGAATTCTTTAGTCTTGTTGATGTAGCCCAATAACCGTACTGGAGCCCCACTGAACACCTTGGGTTGGTGCCTCGTTCTTCAAACTTTTACCTCTGTTTGACTTACCATTTCCTTGTTTTATAGAGGGGCAGCTGTGTACATCTGCAGGAGATCCCGCCCCGACCTCCCCTGTATTGGAGACATGAGATTGTGCCATAATACAAATACTGTAGCAAATGTTTGAAAGAAGATACCCAATGAGACAACCCTACCGAATGTACCCTCCACGTGACGATAACTTACAGGAGGAGAACCCTGAAGGAGTATAAGGAGCAGATGGACGGCTGAACTGATGACATCATAAAAAGTATGCACGACGTCTCGAGACACTGCCTGAAGATGATGTATGGATCCTGGAGGACTAATGGTGAAGTAAAGGATCATGTGAACTCTCATGTATAAAAGAAAAAGATTACACGTGCACAAAGTGCTGCAGAAAACAACTTCAATAAATCTACAGATGTCGAAACGCAAGATAGAACAATCATAGAAGCTAGCTATGAGTAGTGAATAGAATTCAGGTGAAGCCACCATCATATAGAAACTGGACATTGATATCATGAATTTAGTAAGCCAGAACCCATGAAGCGGGAAAGGAAAACAGTGTTGCAGCCAGAATAATAAGCTCAGGGACCTGCATGGCGAGGCTGCCTGGCCTGGAGACAAGATTCAAGAAGCAAGGTCAGCTATCTATCTGAAGAAGGAGTTGCGGAGGATGAACCCAGATCCTTTGACCTTCCACCCCCCATGGCATTCAGTAGCTTGGCCTTTTTCCTGCTTGTAGCTTACTCTGCCCAAACCCCCGCCCCACCCCACCAAGGCTTCCAAATAGGTCGTGACTAGGGGTTCCCACTGGGGCCATGGTATTGCTGGCCTACTGCGTGCCTGCAGGAAGGCTGGGGGTGGCATTGCACCTTGCATCTCTGGGGCGATGGACTCAATCTTTAATCCTCATCGCCAGTCATGCTGTGGCTTAACATAGACTCATTTACGGTATATGATTGATATCTCCTTTTTCACTTCTCACATTCAAGGATCATAAGTACAAGGGAACAGTTAGCTACCAGTCTCTGGTGCTTAATCCACAGCCAAATGTGCTGATGCCGGCAGCCTACTTACTCTCTCCTTCCGGAGGAGCACCAGGGTGTGACCTGTTTGGTGCACCTTCGCGTGCCGACTCCTGCGTGCGCTTACTCACCGCCCGTGCCAAGGTAAAGTCTTGCAAGATGACACACTCTGCCATCTGTAAATATGGTATTAAGTCATTTCTGACCGAAATTGACACCTCTATTTTACAAATAAATAGAAATACAAAAATTATTATTACAGCCAGTGCTCCCGAGCGTGAAAGTGATGGTCTTTTTCTCATCCGTAGGTAAATGAGAGTTTACATTTCCACCACAGACAGCTAGAGTCAATCCCTGCTCATGCCTTTATGGGGTTAAACGCGCTTTCAGCACACTGCTGCCTGGTGAGAGGCCCGGAGCTGCTCCACTTCCGGTCCACACTCCAACTGTGAGCATAAACTTGCAGATGTCTGGAAAGTGTTCCAGGCTGCAGCCTGCTCCGGTGGGGACCTATGAAAACAGGCCGTCTGCTGCTTTCACCAAGTGCGTATTGGTCAGAGCATTACATTTGTTTCATACCAAAAGCACATAAGCAGATCCCGGCTGAGGGATTGAAATCCAAGTGGTGCCTGCATTTGCTTCCATACACGTGATGTTCGTATGCAGGAAGCCAATAAGAGAAAAGTACACACAGTCGACGGCAGGGTCGGACTGAGACAAGAAATAGGCCCGGACAACAACAAAAAAGTGGCCCACTCCTCGCCTCAAAAAGGTGGCCCACCCCTTGCCTCAAAAAAATGGCTCACCCCTCACCTCCAAAAAAGTGGCCTTCAAACCATCATCCGTGATTCGCGTCAATTCATGACTTTTACAGAAAATGCTACATATTGAGGGTTCATGTGTCTGTTATGTAAGATGTTTACCGGCCTATGCTAATGCGCTTGCTCTTAAGTGCCACAGGTTCGCCGCATGCCCCACTTAGAGAAAAGGTACAATGCCGTTAATGCGATTCAGCAGAAGGCAGTATTTCATGGGATGGATGGGTTTTAGGGGGTGCAGGGTTGGGGAACGGGCGGCTATTAGGGGTAGTCGGGTCATCCTGGATTTTCATCATGAAAATCTTGCCACCCTACACTGTGCACCTCGACTACAAAAAATCGTACAGACTCCTCTCGTACCTTGCTCTGAATGAAATCTATAAAAGCAGAGGTACTTAGAAAACGGCAGGTTAATGTACTACATGGTCGATTTCAGCCACCATGTTGCACAGACATTCCTAGATTATAAAGGCTGGTGGCCTGGGATTTGGTGGCGATCAATGACTTTCTCTTGGCCTCCAGCCAGGTTAAAGCAATTATGATGTCCGGCTTTCATTTTAATGCGTCGGAGGCTTCCTCATTTTATGGCACAAACACCTGCTTCCCAATCCCCCCTTGAACCCCACCTCCCCCACACACCCAGCCCACAAGACTCTCCTCAACGTCCATCGCACGCAGTCTTTACCAGACCCGAGAGTTACCTCTCATTCCACCAGAAACCTCGAAAACAACCCTTCTTGTGCATATACTGTTTTTTTGTAGCTTACTCTGCCCAAACCCCCGCCCCACCCCACCAAGGCTTCCAAATAGGTCGTGACTAGGGGTTCCCACTGCACATTTATGATGCATGCATGATGCAGATGCAATCATCAAAGCAAGGTAACATCTAGTGTGTTATCTTGCTATGAAGATTCTGCAGATGGCAGACAGTGCCTCCACCGCGCAGCGCCGGCGCCTCCCCCTCCTGGCTCCCTGCCCTGCTGCACAGCACAGCCCAGCCCAGGCGGCCCAAGCCCCCCCCCCATCTGACTTCCCGGCCGCGGGCGGCCTCCTGCTCTGACTCTGAGCCCCTGGAGCCATTCGCGAGCTGCTGCTCTGTGGTGCTCGGCACACACACAAACACACACTAGGCCGGCCCGGGGCCGCCGGGCCTGCCAAGAGAAACCGGCCCAGAGGTGGCTGCTGGAAAACCGGCCCCAGAGGACCCCAAATTCCTTCGGCCACGGGCTGAAAGACCGCAAGGGACAGTCCGAGCCTGGTCGACGGAGATCCAAATATTATCCCAGTTGCGTTTTAACAGGAAAGTCTTAAATGGAATGAGCGTCACGGGTCCCAGCATCCCCACGTGCAATTTTCTGACATTGTTCTAAAATGTCATCTCCGTACATCCAGGGATGTCATTTAGGGGTCAACAGATACTGTTCTCTCTGTCGATCTGCAATGAGTACAATTGTCAGCCGAATGTATCGTGGCAATTGGCCTGGACACGCATCAGTGTGAATGGCGGACAGTGTTGTGTATTGACCCAAACATACCATTGCGTGAATTGACTGATGAAGAGCTATTCACTGACAGCGACACAGATGGGGAAATCATAATGGAGATCTGCATGTCCTGTGATACAATGATACAAAACAGGAGAGAGACCAACCCCTCATGGCCGCTATCAATGCACCGCCATATTTCTGTGACGCGGGCTTGCAGCAAGTGCCGCCATATTTGTGCACAACAAGCCCCCATGATGTAGGGTTATTAAAACTCAAAACCAGGGGCAGTGCTGCCCAGGGTAAGACAGTACCCCTTGTCGAGAGAGGCAGAGGAAGGAATAAAAGACATGATATGCGCACTACTACAGCAAGGCATCATTGTCCCATCCAATTCTCTGTCTAATACCGCAGTGTACCCCATCAAGAAAGCGAAAGGGGGGGCGTGGCTTATGATCCAAGGTCTCCGCCCACTTTATGATATTGTCCAAAAAGAGTTCCCTCTCATGCCAAATCCGGTTTCAATTTGTTGCATCATCCCAAAGCAGGCCACACACTTCACAGTAGTAGACCTGAAGAATGCCTTTTTCTCAGTGCTACTGGACCCAGATTCCCAATACCTCACAGCATTTACCCTAGGGGGAAAAAGATATAAACACTGTAGCTTGCCCCACGGGCACCGTGAAAGCCCCAGTATTTTTCATCAAAATATTACACAAAGACCTCAGCAACATTGATGTTCAAAGCACAATCATACAATACTTTGATGACCTCTTTGTGTGTGGGGAGGGTGAGGAGGCATGCCGGAGAGATTCTATTGTCCTACTGAACTTTCCGACCCAGAAGGGGTACAGGGTAGACAAAAACAAGTTACAGTATTGACTGACTGAGGTCCTGTACTTGGGCCAACTGATTTCTAAGGATGGTAAGAGAATAATACCCAACAGAGCAGCAATAGTGCGTGCCTCAGCGAGACCCCATACTGTAAAGGACATGCAGAAGGTTCTTGGCATCTATAACTATTGCAGGGCATGGATACCAGACTAAGCTGCCTGTGCACGGCCTTTTCTGCAGGTGCTAAAAGAAGCCCAAAAGATAAAGTACCAATCACTTGGACCCCTGAGATGCACACTGCCTTCACGACCCTAACGGAACTGATATTTACAGCGCCCGTCCTAGCCATGCCAGATTATGAATAGGACCTTTTCCTGTTCTCACACGCCAATGGGACACTGATGACTGCAGTATTGACACAAAAATCCTCCTTGGGCCACAAGCCACTAGCTTATTACATTTGCACTCTTGATTAAGTAATGCAGGGGCACTTTGCCTGCGAACAATCACTTGCAGCTGCTGCCTTTGCACTGGAGAAAAGCTCAACAATTGTGATGGGAAGTCCCGCCAAACCTGTTCGTTGAACACTCCCTGTTTGCCATACTCGAACGATCAAAATCTACACTCACCACGCAGAGAGTATCAGCATTTGAGATAATCATTTCCAACCTAAACGTCCAGGAGCGAAATGGCATACTCAGATTTACAGGTTACTTACAGATCAGTTTACACTTGCGGTAGGATGGCTATGACTGAAATTCATGTGGCTGTACTAAAGAAGCAAGGACGCTTACAGGCTACTGAGCAAGGCACTAAAACAATGCTTTTGGCAAAGAAACAATGCAGCAAAAATCACACACGGCTGAATTGCAATTTTTTATTTTGCACAGTCTTTAAACTGGCTAACAGCTAAGAAAATGGGCTTAGCAGTCAAAATTGGAAATCAGTTTTGTGATGGGGAACAAAAGCACATAACAGATAGGATACTCAAGGGAAAGGATGACTCTTGATAGGATGATAGTATGGGTTTTTCTATAGGAAATGAAAATCAGATTTTAAAGAAAAGCAAAATAAATGGGCTAATTCGATTTTGTTAGCACAATGACAGGTTCTACTGAGCCTATAGTTTAAGAACTATAATTATTTAAAGAAAGGCACAGGCATGAGGTGGTTGAGTTCGAATTTCAACCAGCTCGTTGTGAATCTCTTTATAGGGGAATACATTGATTTAATCCAAATGGTACTATGGATTTACACAGATGACTAAAATAATTATATAAGGAATACACTAACAGATATGAACTAACACAGATTCTTCCAGGAAATGGTAAACAGAGGATACTGACAATTTGGGATGTGACTACGGTTTTTATGGGATTTATATAGAATTTGAACATAATGCAAGGTAAAAGAGCAGTATAGGCAGTTCTTGGGTACTGGGTGAGGTGATACTTACAAAATACACTTGAGTTATGTTGACAGCCAGCTGGGTCTCTGGACAGCGGGCCAAGAGATCTGGTCACAGGGACGGCTGGGCTCTCTTGGATGGACACCGCTGGGCAAAGTCTGGTCACTGTAAACAGCAGGATGAATCAGCTGGGCAAAAGGTCTGGTCACTGGATTCTCCTAAACTGGATCAGCGGCCTCTCCTCTTTTCTGCCTGGATCTAGATGGTCGTGTTTGCATAGACTCTAGATTTGGTTTTAGAGTCTTGGAATCTTGAATATTGAATCTATCTCTCTCTTGTGTCTCTCTGCCTACTGCTTATATAGCCAGAGTGACATCAGAGAATTTTACAATATGGCTGGAGGTACTCTGGAATTACACATTGAATGGGATGGGTCAGGCTACGGATGGCCCCTCCTCATTCCAGGCTGATTGTTTTAGGGGAAGCGGCCTCAGTTTATGTGTGTGTATTTTATGACTACCTTTGTCTCAGAAGCCTAATTTGTCACAAAAATGAGTTATGGAATAAAACTTCATATTTACACTAGTCACGATCATAAAAAACAAATATACAGATGCCATATTTCACAAGGAATCGGCCAGTCCGAACACCAATTTTGTGTGATGTTACATCGCCCCTTGGGCACAATTCCGCAATTTTCAGGAGAAACATAACATCTACAATGCTGCAAATGGCGTCACACATGCACACTTGTATCTGCCATATTTTCACCAAGTTTAATGTCTGTACCTTTTATATTTCTCCCAGAAATGCATTTTTCCTGCCATCCAGTTCACCACATGCCAGAAAGACACACATGGTCTTATTGTACTTGTCCAGAAATTACATAAATTAGTAGCATAATATTGAATTGCTGCTTAATTAGGGTGCTGGGTAAAATGTCTAGATGTGCAACAGTTTTTAAAATCAATGGCCAGATTAGTCCCTTGTGTGGGTCCTTGCACTCACCCAGCCAACTGTCTTCCTCCTATGTCAGCCTAGACAAGGGTTTCCATGACTCCCCTTTGAAGCCATCCACTGGGTGCTGGGAATAAATATAGAGGAAATCACTACCTCCGATCAAAACACAGGGCTTCCCTCCTACCTTTGTCCTTTGGAGCAGTTCTGCCGGGAAGTCTGGGAGAACCTGGCAGGTCCATGAGAACAGAGCACATGCCCTTGCAGCATCAGTTCACTGGGAGGTGCAACATTAGCTTTCCTGCCAAGCTAGTTTGACAGAAATTCCTGGGCCTCAGCTAGATTGATTTGTCTTTTTGCGGAAAAAAGATCATAATATACTTATCTTTGCAGCCCCTCTCCCCACATGATCTCATGGCTGTTGGTCCTTGCAGTGCACAGTGATAGCACGAGTTATGGTTGCTTAGCTTACCATAACTGGCAAATTTCTGGGGGTTTTCGGTTTTACCTATAACCATAATGTCCCTGTAACACCATTTTTCCATTGAATTTTCTAGGTTTTTACTAGTGAAACTTAACATAACGTCCCTTTAACAATGTTTTTTTCACTGAATTTCGTAGGTTTTTAACAGGATACCCTAAGTTTGTAAAAATGTACTGTACAACATACTGAACCTGCTGGCACCATGTTAATGTGCACAGCAGTCGTGGGATATGCGTCTAGTCGCGAACATCAGTTGGCATCCAAACTGCTCAGAAAGGCAGGGGCTCTCTTACATAGTGGTGTCATTCAGCAAACACACAAGGAACATATGCAAACAGCACCATGTGCATGAATTGCAAGGGAAAATAGAGTAGGTCTCGCAAACTGTGTACTTATGAAACAAACAGCACAAAGGCATAGGGAGTGCACCATAACGGAATGCACCAACAAGAGAAGTGACGTCTGCCTTCAACAATCTTACTGCACTGCTACTTTAGATAGGAACAAAGAACAAACAGCCAGAGTAAGGACTGTAAAGTACTAAGACCAAAATGTCAGTACAACGTACTAAGCACACTAAAGTTTGTCTGCTAAATGCACAGGTGGTGCAGTATACAATAGTAGATAAGCATAACGTTGCTTTCTTTACGCAGCAATGGCAAGCACCTTACAGTGGCTGGAAGAGAATTTCCCTCATAAGGCAATCACTTAAGATAGTAACCCCATTCGTACGCACAGCAGTGTGAAACATAAAATATTTAACATCTATTGCTTCATGTACACCTAACAGATTTTCTTTCTGTAAGACAACGGGCCTCATTACGAGGTTGGAGGTAGTCTTGCTGGTAAAACCGGCAAGGCTACCTCCAAACTCGCAACTGGGTCTGGCACCCATGAATGGGCAATTACCGTGGTATTCCAGCCATGCCAGACCAGGTAATTGCCCGTTTGCAGGTGCTGGAACCATTACATCCCCATTCGAGCCCAATAGGGCTCAATGGGAATGGGGATGTTGGATGCACCGGCACTGTTTACATTGGTGCCGGTGCATCCGACTTGCTGTGCTCGTGGGTGCCGCTCTGCCGGCCAGGTCAGACCTGACAGGCTGGAAGGCACCCGCGAGCACAGCTCGTAGTATGGTGGTACGGTAGAAACGGTGCCGGTAGTGCTACTGGCACTGTTGCTACCTGTATTGATTGTCACATAAATATCCCAATACGGCCAGAAAGTACACAGAAAACACCTACCTGAGTCCTTTCCCTGCGATTTATAGCGAAAATGAGGAAATACCTAGAAGTCCCTCCACTGGCCGGAACGATAAAGTCCAGGCCAGGGGTGAGCCCTCCAGGGAAAACCCCCGTAGGGGAAAAAACCCTGTGCCGAGAAGAGCTGCTGGGGTTCGAGGCGTCCAGATAGCTGCTCCCCGGGGAGGTTCCAGATGATCGGGATGTTACTTCTCAATGTAGTAAATGATCTTCGTGCAATCAGTAAGGACTACTGGAACTGGATAATAATATAAGGGGAAATTTAAGATTTACCCACAACACATTCATAAACTGAGAAATGGAGTTTAAGAAGGAAGAAATGGAGGCTTACCCAAAACTAGCCAGAGGTAAGCCTTGAGTGAGGAAAGGAGTGTCCCCCGATTTTAGACCCGGGATGTTAGTAGGAACTAACCAGAAAACTGTGAACAAAACAGAAAAATATGAACCTGGTAGCAGAGGGAGTTGAACTGACTTCCTAAAGATATTCGTGAGGAATCTTACCCTCGGAATAAAATGGTGAGTAAGGCTCAGCTCCAAACGTGGGTCAGAGTATATAATCACGACAGATGAGATGAAGCTTTTGCCTGAAGGAAAACAAGGAATGAGATACCTGTGAAGGTACAAGATCTCTCCCCACTATACAATGAGAGAGCAGAGGAAAAAAAATATGAAGAGACGTACCCGCTCGGTGAGCGTTGGTGGTTAAAGGAGGCGTCTCCGCCCTGAAGTGCAGGCAGAGGGATTCGGAAGTGAGGAAGGGATTCTTCTGCCGAAAGCTAGGAACACATATAGGGACGAAAGCCAGAACAAGGATTAAAGTGCCTATCAGGACAGAGGAGCTAAAAAGGCAATTCTAAGTATGTGGAAGAACAAATAGTAAATAGTTAGTGTTCGAACTCACGAAGCGTCTCAGAACTCTGTGGAGAGTAGCAACGCTCTGAACTGCCGTCGCCGTCTCGTGATAAGCGTTGCGTGCGTAGAGGGGCGTGGCCATGGAAAGGTTGGTCGCTGCTTGCAACACTAGACCGTTGCCTGCAGTACTGCAATTCGCCATGATACCGGAAGGAGCCAGGTAAGGTACTGCCAGATCGCTGTGCCGTGTCCTCATTTCGACAGTGTTTATTACACTACCTTACCACCATACCTATAATGAGGCCCAACGTATTGGAAAGGAAAGCAAGCCAGCACAAGCGGCACCCCTTCCACAGTCGCATACAGAAACAGGAAAGGAAAGATACTCTACATGGGGGCTCAATGGGAATGGGGAATGCTTCTCGGAATGGGGACTTACCGGGTTCTCCAAGGTTGGAATGACCCGCTAAGTCCCTATTTCGAGAACCCGGGCCCGGAATGCGGTAAGTGGGTAACATGGTGCTAATAGCACCATGGCTACCTCCTACCTCGTAATGAGGCCCATACTCTTTTTTCCCCCATCACCTACCATCAAGTGGCACTTCAATGGTATATGCTTTCAACATTTTCATTTACCCATATCAGCCATTGCAATATCCAAATAGGAACTCTCTTCTTTCCTTCCGACAATGCTACAAATCTTTTTCCGCACTAACCCATCTCCTACATAAATGGTTAAAATATCGCACAAAAGTATTTTTGGAACCTAAACCAAGTACACGCATTGAATGCTTAAACAGGATGCCTGCCACTTACCTTGCACACTTCACAGATTTTTGTTCCGTACTAAATCATTTCCTACAAACTTCGTAAAGATATGGCACAAAAGCAGCACTGAATGTATCTTAGCAACGTAAAACCAGCACATACAGTGCATGCATACACCCAGCATGCGAGCCACTTATCGTGCAGACTACAACCATAAGCTTCTGTTTTTCTCTGTACAAATAGACCTTCTGCCACACTTCTTGTGTACACACCACACCTAGAAACCTTATTGAGCAATGCCTTAGCCTCCACAGTCCCATTTCCATTCCTGCCATCCTGAAAAGGGGCAGCTGTGGCACCTGCAATCCTCAAACTACCACAGAGTCCAAGGGGTTATCGTGCTAAGAACGTGAGAGGGGAAGAAATTTGAAATAGGGTAGGGGATTTCATCTATAGTCATGGCTGTTAAAAGAGGTTTCTATTGTTTTTTTTTAATGTTTTTACGTGCTTGCAATGACCCTTCTTTGTTTTTTCTCTTTTTTTCAGTTTCTGTTTCCTTCTCCTCCTTACATTTCTACAGAATTCTGGTCAACACTTCTTGCACAGTGTAAAAGAAAATAGCATTCCCAATGGCAGTGAAAGAAATGCCATTTGCAAGGAAACAGTGCATATTTGGCAAAATCATGATCTCATAGTGGGTGGAGAACATCCCATCAGTGCACATAAATTCACACATGCATGTTTATTAGACGCCTTCCGAGCTCTGGCTGGGGACAAATTACACCGGCATGGTCCATACTCCTCTTGGTGGTATGCCCAAGAAAACCACCTTGGCAGTGGGGAAAATCCGCATCAGTCCATTCATCAACTTCTTCAGGTGACGGAGCAAACATCCACACGGCATGTAACCCAAATGTAGAGCGCCATAATGCACGATGACAACATGAACAGTCGCGACAGAGGCCAGCATGCCACCTAAACTGCACTCATAGAGACTGCCCCACAAAGGCTCCACTCCTTCCAACCCATAATTAGCAGCAATGCCTCTTTGCACGGCATACCTTTGCAGATCTTGCACAAAGGTATCAGTGATGATCAGCACTGACCGTGTCTCCATCTGTGCCAACCTCACTACACACAGTATTGTGAAAAAATGGTACCGCCCCTTCCTGTGAACCAAATCCTAAACAACTGATTGGATAATCCCCACAGTTCCATTTCCATGGCCACCATGCTCAGAAGGGCAGGATGTGGCAAGTGCGCTTTCCCAGCTACAGCGAGGGCCATGCCGCAGTATAGCAGGGAAAGTCCGTCTTCCCTTTCCACTGTTCTTTTTCCTGCACACCCTTGTTGGGTACTTGATATATTCACACACGCATGCAGCAATCACATTCAAAACCTCTTCATCCTACACTATCATTTCTGTACAGCATTCCATATGTTCCGTTAAGCACTCCAAGTACATGTCGTGTGTGCTTCCAAAGCACCTCCAGTAGAAAGTCTGCAAAAGAATGCACTAGTTCAGCACCGAAAATCATCCATAGCAGCACCCATCATGACTTTGGCCATGCACCCAACTGTATACACCTTGCCCACACCCAGCACAACATAATAGAGCTGTGCATGCAACCATGTGGCCAGGTACTACAATCCACAAACGTAACATAGCCAGCAGCACTTCTAACGAACACACGCACCATAACACAGCGATTCATGGAAACATGT
Organism: Ambystoma mexicanum; assembly: GCF_040938575.1. Classification (NCBI taxonomy): domain Eukaryota; kingdom Metazoa; phylum Chordata; class Amphibia; order Caudata; family Ambystomatidae; genus Ambystoma; species Ambystoma mexicanum. Next base: position 36,160,393 of record NC_090923.1, on the reverse strand, counting down.
TACAGTTAGCAGAATCCTCAAACATACCACAGCCTCTGGCACCCTTACCCACTTCCATTCACAAAGTATTATGTCACTCCCAACCATAGCACAACATCTTCACAACATTGGGCATACTCCCAGCAATCTGCACAAAGGAGAGTAGCCAGGCACATACAACATCCAGTTCAACCCTACCCTCTTCTATACTGACAGTATGCCAATACTGCACCCAGTGGGCACACTGCATGACTTGTCACTGCAGCATCTCCACCCATACACTGAAAACTGTAGGATGTTCTGACAATCAACATACCCGTGCAACCAACACTGTTCGCATCTCAGCTCACGTCTGGTGCTCTACCATGTTTAAAATGTGCTCCACAACCATTCTTTAAAGGTCATCACCCTCTTACAGATGCAGCATGAAAACTGCATGGCTGCAGTGGGTGTGGTGAAGGCCTAGGCTCTTGGGTGCATGGCCTACGGCCTACGGCCTTTGGCCATGCACCCAAGAGTCTAGGTCTTCACCAAACCCACTGCAACGTAATTCAGCCATGCATGTGAAGCTGTGACCAAGTATCACAATCCAAAAACGTACCACGGCCACTGGCACTCCTACCCAACCTCTGAACTATACAGCTATGCATGAAACATTCAACAGTTACCAGAATCTACAAACATTACACGGCCTCCGACACCCATACCCACTGTCATTCACATACTACAGTGTTACTGCCAAACAAACCACAAAATCTTCACAACAGTTGCCCTGCTCCCAGCACTCTATTAAGTGCACCAAACCAATACTTCATAATGCAATATAGTAGTTCAGCACTGCGCACAATGGTCACTACGCACGCCAATAAAATGTGCAGTTGAACCCTATCCACTTCTATGTACAAAGTATTTCAACATTAAACCCAGTCACACTGCAGAAGTGTTCACTCTATCAGCTGCAGCCATGGACTAAACACTGTAGGATGTGCTAACAATGATGACCCCCATGGAATCAACAATGTATGCAATGCTGAGAAACCACACACACAAAGCAACAATGTGAAATGTACTTGCCACCAGGACATATAGTTGTCGGTGCAAGGCCTCCAGCCATGCATGTAAGGGGCTATGGCCTTCCACACGCAGCACATCATAGTGCACGCTATGTTAAAATGTTCATGGCATGTGCAATGCACTCCCCTTCAGCAATGGACCTGCCACCAGTCACCACGGAAAGAGGTCGCCACATGAACTATTGTGCAGATATCACACATTTTTTGAAACGTACATTTCACTTCTTTCCAACAAAAGTAGTGGTCAGATTTGCACCAAACATACAAAAGCACGCTTTCAGAACCAAACCCACGCTCCTGCAGCAAATTTGGTTACAATCCGACCAGCCGTTTGGGCTGTAAGCGTGCACAAACTTGTTGCCCATTCAGTCTATGAAAAAAATACATTTTTTGGAACTCCCCTATGACTTTGTCCCCCCCTCTACGAAACCTCACCCAACTTTCCCAAAAAAATTCACAGTGGCCCATATACATTTTTTGCAAGCCTTTACGGGAACTCGTCCAGGGGGAGCAAAGTTATATATAAGCCTGTCGGAAAGTGGTCTTCCTATTGGTTCAGCAACTTAACCATAACTATACGACACGCTATGTTAATGTTCATGTCTTGTACACTGCACTCCCCTTCTCCAATTGACCTGCCACCAGTCACCACGGAAAGAGGTCACAGGACAAGCTATCGTGCCGTACCAAAGGCTGCCTCCATTCACCACACAAGGTAGTCGTCTGTGGAGGTACCCGCGAATTGGTGTAGGACGTACGGTTACTGCAGACACACCACCATCTTCTTCCACCTACTGAAATATATCAGATGAACCCCTTCTCACTCCCCCACCCTTTCCAACCCTTCTTCCCACCACCACATGACATTAACTATGTTTGCCAGGCCCTTTCGGTGCCGCACTGTCCACGGATAGTACATGGTGGCGTAACCCAAAATTGTGACGCACAGCATGCTTCCCTCAAGCCAACAACCGGCTGCGTCCAATGTTTGCAGACATCACAGCATACTGCAAGCCAATGAGACGTGTTTCCACGGAGAGAACAGGGAAATGGGTTCGAGGAGGAGAACCAGATATCACACATTGTTTTAGATGTACATTTCACTTCATTGCACCAAAAGTACTAGTCAGATTTCCACCAAACATACAAAAGCACGCTTTCGGAACTAAGCGCCCACTACAGCTGCATATTTGGTTAAAATCTGTCCAGCTGTTTGGGCTGTAGCCGTGCGTAAAGTTTTTGCCCATTCAGTCTATGAAGAAACCTCAACAAACGTGGCAAAGTTTGGTGAGGATTCGTCGAGGGGGAGCAAAGTTATAAGCCGCCCAAAAAGAGGTCTTCCTATGGGTTTAGCAACATAACCATAACTACACGGCCGCTACTACGGGCTGTATAATATATTGTGATGTGAAAAAATGATCTCTTTCTCTCTTTACACCCCGTTTCCATGCTTTCGTCTATTTCTCGAAATGTCTTATATCTTATTCAGCCTCAAACTTTTATTACCCCCCCCACCGTCACTGTTGTGTCCCTTTCTATAGGTGCTACGATGGTGGAAAGAACGCCACTTGCAACTGTTAGAAATGAGTTAGATAGCAGTAGGGATAGAATACGTGCAACAAGAGCGTACAGCTACGACTGTGGCCTCAATTGTGTTGCTATTTTTTTAACCATGACAATGTTAGTATTAGGAATAAACTGGGGGGCCGCTTTTATCTGGGGAACCCATATAAATGAGGGGGGGGGGGGTTAAATCGAGGGAGAACAGTAAGCATCTTGTAATCTAATAAACCTGCACAGAAATCTGACCAAACAAACACCTATAATTGCCTTTGCAGTATCAGAAAAGGTGCTTAGGTTAAACGAACGAACTGAAAATGTCTCAGTTACCCTAAGTGTTACACTGTTGGTTCATGCAACGTCACCATCTCCCCCCAGCCTAAGCTCAAATGATCAATTAACTGTGCAACCAAATGAGTTACCTACCTCACAACAAAGTGTAATGTTTACTAAATAGTCACCTCTAAGGTGACTAAGGTTATTGCAATGGTAAATGCCTCCTCTACCTCACAGTCAGCAAAGGTCCAGACAACTTTCACCACTCAACTAACCACGCCCCCAGAATATAGTATGCAATATTTAAGGATAAATAACACTTATGTTTTATAAAATACCACTAAAGCGAGTATTTGCAAAAGCCAATTTCTTTACTTACATCCAGACATTGGGCCTCATTACGAGCTTGCTGGTCGGGATACAATGGTAAACGCCCAGTTGTGCTCGCGGGTGCCTTTCATTCCACCAGGTCTGACCTGGCGGGCAGAGCGGCACCCGCGAGCACAGCATTTCGGATGCACCGGCACCGTTTATAACGGTGCCGGTGCATCCGGCTTCCCCACTCCCATTGAGCCCTATGGGGCTCAAATGGGAATGGGGAAGAATTTTTTCCGGTGCCCAGGAATGGGCAAATACCAGGTCCGACAAGGCCGTAATGACCCGGTAATTGGCCATTTCTGGGTGCCGGAAAAAATGCAACTCCAGCGGCAGCCGTGCCTGTTTTACATGTGTAACTCTTACTTATGTCCTATTCTTTAACTTTAGGGATCACATTGTTTTGCATGAGCCATCACTCTGCAAATTGCATCAAGTTCGCTGTTGGGCACCTGGTTTACTGTACTTTTACGACTGTGGGTATCACCATAGGTTATATACAGCCCCTGTCTCGTTCTCCTAATTTTCCTTATTCATTTTTTCTGAACTGCCTTTGTTCTATTGTGCATGGCCTGTTGGTATTTGGTATTCACCAATCACACTTACACGTTACAGCTTCATCTCATATTGAGGTGATTTAGATGGTTCACCATTATTATAACACGGGTGGCACATGCCTGAGTGCAAAATGTGTAATGCATTAGAGCCGCTCATAGTAGCTAGTTGCCCTAATTTGTAATTGGTTTGGAACATACACAGTTAGTGTATTTTGAATTTTGAATTTCCTCAGGGGTGCCCATCACTTTTTCATCTGACTCTGGTCCTAAGGAAAGCGTTACATATACCAACCAACGCCGAAACATAGGTTACACCTACTTGCGAAGTACCGCACTTAGTAGGTGCTAGATGGCTGTGTTCAAACCTATGCAGCCACTACACATAGACCCAGAGTAGATTTATTGTATACCAAGTATAATTTTGAATGTTTTCTGTTTTCTCTTTGCATTTGAATTACTCATAACATCTGCTAACATATGTAACCATTGGGTTAGACTGTTTGTATATGCAGATACAGACCTGTTATGAATAAGTTAATAGCAGGGTAACTGAACTAAGAGAATTGATGCATGTCAAACTATTATATGTGCATACTTTGAAATATCTTTAAATGTTCCTTGTTCGTGTTGTTTGTTACATTTTCAACATGTTGAGTCTAGGTTGAATTATGAGCTTGGGAAGACCGTTCTCTCATTCAAATGAACCTTTGTTTCTTGTATCCTTTTGAACTGTGTATAATAAATTGTGATATAGATTTAGATTATAATACTAAGTTGTATGTGCTTCTGTATATGTTTCTTTATACAGCATTTTGTCTTGTCGGTATATGTGACCGACAAGGATTTATGTTCTAGCAATCAAGTCTAGAACTGGCACCACACACCTATTGTAAGAGGATTCAATTCAATACTACAGCTAAGTCAATCCCTAGTCTGGGATACTGAATGGAAACCCTTATTGATATATCTTTATGTCCAGTTCATGAGTTCTGGATGACTACCCCTATATAACACCCCTCTCTTGGAATCCCCCTGACCCCACTGAGCCAAGAAGTAGTTCTGTTTTGCAAGTTTAAACGGTTTATTTGATAATTTAAACAATGTATATATATATCACACTTTATAATACATTAATAATTGAATATCACACTTAATCTGAGCAGTAATCAATAATGGATAGTCTGGCACTAGCACACTTCTTTATAATCAATGATGAGTGGTTATAGGATGGATACGATAGCAACAATACTTTTATGGTTTCAAATGGATGCAATGTGGAATGAAATGCAGTACAGAAAATAACTTGATAGGATTTCAGCAAAAGACAATGTAATCACTTTCTTGGACAATTCACCCCCCCCCCTTAATGCAATGTAAGGAGATGAATAGAATGGGACTCAGTTCTTAGGAATGCAATCAAATAGAATTCAGTTCAATTCCCCCTCAGCAGCTTATACAACAATAGGAGTTTTGAAACACAGACCCAAGTGCTTTGAATATGGTGACAATACAGTGAGAAATATGCTGAAAATGCTTTTAATTCCCTTCAGGAGGTTCAGGGTGAGTGGTATCTAGTTAATATTAGTCCAGGCTCACTCTAGCAATGATTCAGGGATGGTTCTTAAGAGGCAAACGAATTTTTAGCAAGGAAAGAGATGACTGCTGATGGTTACACGTGGCTGGATTTTTAACCAAATCGCAAATCGCGGTAAAATTCGCGAGTGCGAGAATCGTGATTACGGCAAAAGTATACGGAGTAGCAAGTCGGTTCTAAGCTTGTTCCTAGCCCAAACGGTTCCAGAGATACGGACGATTAAATAAAGGTAGTTTTTCGGATTTGAAATTTTAAAAGTTCGAAGCGACAGGTTATAGCTTGCAGATAGAAAATGACAGGTGACAGCTTTGCAAATGACAGGTGACAGGAGGCAGTTCTGGTTAGATTAAAATAGATTGAATTATATTATTTTACCTAAGAGATTGGTTCTGCACAGTTCTGCTAGGTACTCACAATATATTTAGAAATAGGCCTCGCCACGGATCTGGTTAGGTTTTCGGACTGGACTCCGGTTCTGGTCTCAGCACTTCACAGTGATCTGGGTCAGCTCTCTGGTTCTGCTAACAGCGGTCTGGGTCACTCTGGATCTCTAGCCTCTGGTTCTGGATACTGCTCTGCTTTCTCTGGGTACAGCACTGCTTCTGGATCTTTCTGCACAGCTTTCTCTGGATACAACACTGCTTTCTGGCAAATGGCAAGAGTTCTTGCAAAGAATTCAAACAGCTCGCCTGGCTGTGAATAGTTGCAATGATTTGAGGCCTGCTAAAGAGGGATTTAGCTTGTAGTTGACCTCTCTGCTACAAATTCTGAAGTAAAGTCTTGGTCTCTGACGGTGGATAGATTGAAGTCTCTCTGTTGGCTCTCTGGAGGTTGATGGAGGTAAAGTATGGATTTTCCCGGCAGAGCGTCCCGCAGCAGATGGAATAGAATGTCCCTATCTGTCCTGACTGTCTGCTTTTATGTGTTTTGAAAGTGGGTGGAGAGGCTAGCTTTCTAGGCCCTACCCCTCTCCACCTGTCATTGGCCACTTCCTCCTCTTCCCCTTGATTGGGGGAATGAAATGAAGTGTCATCATGATGAGGTCTGTTTATGATACAGAGAACCCACCCCTGTCAACTTTACACACAATCTATATTTGACCTAAAGACATATTTCATAGATACACAGTGGTTTGAAATTACATGCACCCATCACATATCACATGAGGTAGCCCCTGTTCCAATACTGCTCTTCCTGGGGGCTTGCCTTCAGAAATGGCAACCTTTGGTTCTTTTTAGTGGGTTTTGCAACATCAGATTTTTCTCCAGATTTATACACGTGTACACGGCCTGTCCATACATACTCCAGTAAATTACCATGTCTCTAGCTTAAACACAGAGTCTGTAGTATACATAAATAGCAGGGTTTTGCCCCAGAACATCAAACAAATTGGAGTTTGGGCTTCAATCGAAGGTACATTTTTTTAAATGAAGGCTCTCAAAGTTATACATTCCTGTCATTTGATTACAAAGAGTTATCAGTGTTTCTGTAAAATATATATTTTGCTTTCAATTCAGTTCTCAGAGTGTTGGAGTCTGCCTCCAAGACTTGGGTGGGTTAGTGATCACATGTGTCTTCTGGCAGGCAGGCCTTTGTTGACAGGAAACAGTCAAAATCAACATATTCTATTCAAGTGCAATAGCCTATTGTGTGGTCTCCAGGAGGTTGAGGTCAGCAGACCAGGGGGTCACTTTGCATTTGGTTATTATGACCATGTGATATCCTGGGCTGTGGTGTGAATCTCTTGAGGTGAGAGGGTTTCCCAGGCTTCTGGCCTCTGGGAACAGCAGGTGGCTAATTTTTAATTAAAATGCAGCCTTTGAAGTCAGCTGAGTCAAATCCCTTTGTCAGCAACTGCACTTAGTTCTCCTGTCAGAGTTTAGACCGCTAGCACCACCTTGAGGATTTTGTTGGTACTGCATCCTTTTTTGGGATCTTTCTTGGATTAATGCATTCCAAACAGGAATGGTTCTTACATGGTAGTAAATAATCCTTGCTTAACATTGTTTTGATGGGGCTCCTTACAGTAAAATGGTTATGTGGTTATGTGGAACCCCACAAAAGGGTTGAATCTTTAAAGTGGTCCGGTGAGCCACGATTTCAGCAACTTTTTGACATCAGTAACAGTGGATTTTGTTAACAAAGATCTTTCTTTACACTGGTGGGTGGCAAGTGAGGTAACCATTTTGGTGTGCGCACAAACTGCGTGGTTCTCCTGGATTCTGGCGCACTTGTGGGCTTTTTGGCCATCTTGGATTTTCTAAGCCCACAGCACCAAATGTTGCAGCATGATAGCTCAAACGTGGGTCAGGACACCGAACAAATCCCCCCATGTGACTGCCCTTTGAATTTGAGTCGATGGGGAGTCGGGTGCACAAGGGTTTTGACCCACGCACTGGTCTGTCCGCATAATCTTCTTCCAATTCTGCAAATGGCACAGTTCAGCATCTTTTCCTCCATCCGGTACTGATCGATCGGTTCTCCTCGCCGGTCCTGATGGGAATATTGGGCGGTACCCTGGGCCCCTCGCGTCTCTGCTCCCGGTCTCCGGATCGTCCTCCCTGGCCAGACATTTTTCCCCCCACCATTGATATAGTGGGGTGGCATATAAATTTATAGTCAAAACATATGAACATGCACATTTCTTTTTGCATTCAAAAACGAAAACACCCACATTGAGAAACTCAGAATTTGATAGGCGATATGTAGGATATTTTAAGTTAGAACTGAATTAATCTGAGACAGTACCCTCTAGGATTCCAGAGGATTCCTCCAGTTGTTGCAGAGTGTGCCTGGGATGGCAACACTTTAGCTGATTTATATGTACCCACTTGTCTTCCCCCTCTGTCAAACCGCCTTTGGGGATGCGGATCTTGTAGGCCACAGGGGAGATCTTGTCTATAATCTCAAAGGGTCCTTTCCATGTAGGCAAAAATGTCCTCTGTTTGGCCTGGTTCCTTTGGAAATTGTATAAATAGACCCGGTCCCCCACCTGATATTCCTTCCTGGAAGTTTTCAGGTCATAGTGGGTCTTCATACTCTCAGCTGATCTTTCTAGATTCCGCTGAGCATAGGCAAAAGCATGTTGAAGGTGTTTCCTTAAATTCTCCACATACTCATGAGTTGTGGAGGCCTTTATCAACGTTTGCTCTTGGGTTCTGCAGAGCAAATGCTGAGGAAGCACCATCTTGCGCCCAGTCATCAACTCAAATGGTGACATTTTGGTTGCAGATGAAGGGGTAGATCTGATGGCCATTAGGACCAGAGGTAATCGGATATCCCAACTTGGCCCAGAATCTGCCACAAATGTTTTTAAGATGCTCACAATTGTCCGGTTGTAGCGTTCCACTGCTCCAGAAGAAGCTGGCCTGTAAGCAATGTGTAGCTTTCTCTTGACCCCCAGTATCTCCCACATCTTTGTCATTACTTCACTGGTGAAGTGGCTACCTCTGTCTGACTCAATCCTTTGAGGTAGACCAAAACGGGAAAAGATGTGGTTAATCATCAGGGCAGCTGCTGTTTCTGCCTTGCAATTTGGGGCTGGGAGACATTCCACCCACTTGGTAAACAAGCATGTAACGGTCAACATGTACTTGTTTCCTCTAGTCGAGCGAATCACAGGGCCTACAAAGTCGATTTGCAAATCTGATCATGGCAGTGTCATCCCCCTCTTTTGGAGGGGTGCACGGTGCGTGAGGGATGATGGCTGAAATTGTGCACACACAAGACACCCCTTCAAGTATTGGTCAAGGTCCTGCCCCATGTGTGGCCAGTATGCAACCTCTCTTAAGATTTCCAGTGTTGTGTGAAACCCCCTATGACCGGCGGTGGCCGCATCATGGGCGTGACTTAACATCAGGCTTCGGAATGAGGTAGGAACCACCCACTGATCGTGGCCAGCTTGGGATTTCCTTACCAACAAACCGTCTTCGATCCGGAACATTTTTGGACATTTCATCAACACTCTAAGGTCCTCTTTCCCGTTGTAATCGGTATCCGTCAGGGGAAAGTTCTCAGGGTCCTCAATGTGTTGGTAAAATTTACCAATTATTGGATCCCCCTTCTGAGCGGTAATCAAATCAGCATCAGGGGTCTCCTTGCTCCATTGGGCAGTTGACAGATCATTGTGAGCATTTGTCTGGGACCTAGTGATAGCAGTGACCTGGATTTCCCCCAACAGGGACTCTATTTCTATTAGATCCCCTTGGATGGCCCCGGTTTTGGCCAGCTGATTAGCTAAGTCATTTCCAGTTTTGTCTGGTCCCTCTACTTTGGAATGACCCTTGATCTTTTTCCAATAGATGGTCATCTCATTCGAGGTGACCAGATCATCAATGTTTTGGATCAACTTCCCATGTTTCAAGGGTTTGTTATTAGCACATAACATGCCTCTGGTTTTCCAATTAACCAGGTGCTCCACGAACCCGTTCCGTACATAATCCAAATCTGTGATTATGACCAGTTCGTGGAGTTGATGCTGGACAGCAGTGAGGATGGCCTGATGCACAGCCATCAATTCTGCCACCTGACTACTTCGGGGACCAATTTTGTATCTAGCGGAGGGTTCTGGGGACTCATTCACCCATGCATTCCCTACGCCGGCCACCAGTTCTTTCTCCCCGTTGTTGTCAACATGGTAAGAGCATCCATCCACATAGACAGTGGGCATTCCCTCACACTTGTCCTCTTCAAAGAATTTGTGTGGGGAATTAAGGTATGCCTCCGTGTTGTCCTTGATTTTTAGACTTTCGTCCTCGAGACAGTTTTCTCTGGCACAATCATGCACGTCAGCCAGACCTTGCGCGAGGGGACTCTTCTTGTTTTGGCCATATCTGACCTCCATAGGAAAGCCTTGCATTGACAGAATCCAGGAAGTAATTCGGGAATTACTCACATTTCCGGCCCGGATTCTATCACTTTGGAGATATTGCAGAGGCTGGTGTGGAGTCTCCACTATGATGTGTTCCCCCTGGATAAACGGGCGGTAATTCTTCAATGCCCACACCGTTGCCAGGAGTGCCTTCTCACAATCGTTGAATTTTTCCTCCACAGAGGATAAAGTTTTGCTCGCATAGGAGATTACTTTATTGACCTTGTCATGCTTTTGGTATAATATTGCCGTCAAGCACGTATTAGAGAACCCGTCTCCAGGAAGAACTCCTTGTTTCTGACAGGGTAAGCTAGGCAAGGCGCTTGTGAGAGGCTTCTCTTGAGTTGTTTTACCACCTCGGCTTGTTCTGGACCCCATTCCCACTTGACCCCCCCCTTCAGGAGATGAATCAGGGGTCTGGTGATCTCTGCGTAGCCCTCAATGAACTTTCTGCTGTAATTAGTCAGTCCAAGGAGGCTCCTTAGTTCCCGCAGAGTTGTGGGGTCTTTCAGTTTCTGAAGTGCTTCCACTTTCTTTTCCTGGGGACAGAGACCCTGAGGAGTAATCTCATGCCCCAAGAAATTAACACGGGTTCTACACCACTGTGCTTTCTGAAAGGAAAGTTTTACCCCGGCGGCCCTCAACTGGGTCAGAACATAACGGATCTCCGCTATGCGTTCCTCCACAGATGAACTTTTGATGAGGACATCATCTACATAAGCCAGGTTACCCCTTGCACCCAGGTCCGGCATGGCCTTGTGTAGGAAAATGTTGAATTCATTGCCGGAGTTGAGGTATCCGAAGGGAGTCCAGGTCCATGTGTACTGCTGGCCCCCAAAGGTAAAAGCCAGTTTGTATTGGTCCTCCCTACTGACAGGCACGGTCCAGTATCCATTGGTCAGGTCTATTGCAGTGAATACCTGTGACCCCTGGATCTGGGCCAGCCCTTGGTCAATGTAGGGCAGAGGCCATCGGGAAGTATGGACCCATTTGTTGAGCTCCCTAAGGTCGGCGCAGAGTCTCCACTGGCCGTTTGGCTTCAATATTCCCAGCACCGGATTATTGAAGGTGCTGTGTATTGGACGGATTATTCCCCGGGACTCAAGGTTCTTAATTATTTCAGTAAGGGACTCCATTGATGCGAGAGGCAAGCGATATTGCTTCACAAACACTGGCGTCATGCCAGGGTCCATGGGGATTGTTGTTGTGTGGATGTCGGTGCGGCCACAGTCATATGAGTCTACTGCAAAGAGATCTTGGAAATCCATGAAAACTTGTTTCAACTTTTGCTTCTGTTCCAGAGTCACACAGGCATCAGCTAGGTTGACTCTCTCTTCCACCATCTGCCTGAAGCCTGGAAAGACTTCTGGTTTGGCTATCTCCGCGGCCTCCTCCAGCTGGGTGGAGAAGTCCCTGGTCAGAGTGCTGATTTGGACTGGAGGCTTCAGGTGGGAAAGGCAGCCCTCATGGACCTGGAAAATCACCTCATCCCTCCTGAAGTCACAAGTCACATCTTCCTTACCATAAGGGCAAGAAGTGTACACCAGGAAGTTCCCCCCATGCCGGGTAAAAATCCTGTCTGGTGTTGTATTGTCCTCACTGTCACTGTCAAAACAGTCCTTGGGGAATGGTCCTAACAGTTCATTTCCTAGATCAATGGAAAAATGTCGGTCATCAACCGCCATTCCAATAATGGTGCCTGCGGCTAGAGTAATACTCTTTAAGTCGCTGTTATCCACCTCTATTAGAATGGTGTCATGTTCTATGTTGACTAGTGGAGTTGGGTTTACCCCCAACCCTTGCTGTTGGAGAGAAGCGTTTAGATGTATGTAAGCATCAGGGTTTTTCAAATGTTGTCCTCTTTTAACTTTCACTTCCAGGGAGAATTGTCGGGTCCTTTCTGGGATGGTGACTTCCTCTTTGATCTGAATTTCAACTGCATAAGGTAGCAATTGGGCTGAGCTGACCTAAATGCTTTTTCTGGATCATCAAAGCCCATGGGATTATCCGCTAATCGGGACCAAGCTTTGAAGTTTATTAGGTCCAAACTAATGGCAAAGCGATTGAGAATGTCACTGCCTAAGTAAAAGGTGGCAGTGACGTCTCGCACGACCCAACAATTATGGATTGTTGCCAATGGAGATTTTGAGCATACACCTGCTTGGCAGGAGATGTTTGGAATTAGGCGCTTCCAGGTCCATTTCCCATTTGTCTATCAGTTTGAATGTGGGAATGGCTGGATCTTTTGGGAGTTGGCGGAACATGGCTTCGCTGATGAAGCTCTTACCGTTGCTCACACACACTCGGGCGAGAACAGAGTCCTTCCCATCATTTAACTGAACAGGGATGAACAACTGCTCTCCAATTTGCTGAATATCAGCCAGGCTGTGAGCTGATTTCACATCTTTCTGGACTATAGGAGTGGGAGTTTCTGATTGTGGATTGGTGAAGAATTTCAGGGTGTTTCCTTCCAGTGTGGAATACCACCTTAAACTGGAAGGGAGGTTGATTTTCAGAAATAGAGAGGACCCCCCAATCACCAGTCTGTTGTCCTACTGCTATTACTGTCACGTCTGGAGTTTGGTTGTTCTGGAAGTGAAATTCTACTTGGTCAGATTTTTGTTCAACCATGTGGCAGGTGCCGTTTAAACTAACATGGTTGACACTCTGTTTTAATTTTATTGGTCAGCTAGTCTGGGTCCAGAGGACCTTGTTTACACAATCTATTAGGGGTGACAACCTTCTCGGGAGGTAATTCCCTAGTAAACAAGGGGTGCCCTCTGGAGTCACTACTATGACCGGGTGTTTCACCTTGTGTCGCCCAATTTTAATGTCCAAGTCTGCAGTTCCCTCAACGGGAATTTCCTTCCCGTCAAAGTTCTGCAGTTGTCCAGGAAGAGAGGTGAGAGGAATACGGTAATTCTCCCCCCTTCCGGCATTTAGTTTCTCAAAGGCCCTTTTGGACAGAAGGGTAGCTTGGGATCCAGTGTCCACCAGTGCCAAAATTGTACCCTGCCCCTGTACTTGTACCGGGGCATAGTATCTTCCCTCCTTCTCCTCAAGGGGGCACAGATAATGCACATTTTTGGACAACTGGTGGGCTAACTTTCTGGTTTTGGACATTGCTAGAGAAGAGATTTGGGCAGAATTCTGTGGAGAGCCTTGGGAATCTGAAAGAAAAAGTTGGCAACTGGAGATCAGAGCCATTGTGGGTTCCCCTGGTTCCGGTTCTGGGCCGCCCCCCCCTTCTTGGAGGCAGTCACCAGGATGGGTTTGAACCAGGGGAACCCACAATGGGGATTTTGGTATTGTGGGTTCTGGGATGAGATGATGGGCGGCGGTAGCTCAGTCTCCATATCTCCCCAGTCTGGATTGGAATCCCTTGGGACCCATTTTTCTTTGGGAGGAGTTCCCCCATCTCTGAAGGAGAAGGTCCTTTCCCCAGGAACCTCTGAGGATCCCTCTCCCTCAAATTGGAAGATCTGTACCTCCTCCACAAAGTGGGTCTGTTTGGGTCCTTTGTTTCTCCTACCCCCCTCTGCTCCTTGGGAGGCAGGCTTTCAGGGGCAGGAGATTTTGTTTCCGGTTCCTGGTTTTCCAGGGGCTGTTTACAAGTTGGGAAGGAAGCTTCCTCCAAGGCTTTACACCCCCCTTCCCCTTGTGCCTCCTCCCTGGGAACCGGTGTGTTATCGGGGTGCTGCCCCCGTCATTGTTCTGGAGCACCAGGTCCAGAGTTTGGGGCATTCTGCGGTGGCATGCTCATCTGAGGGTTCTGTTGAACCCTCAGTATGTGACCCAGATCCCGTGCCATATTTTGGACCTGGCGCTCTAACTGGGAAACCCGCTCAGGCTGATACGGGGCTCTATTTTCTCCCCTGGGCTGATCCCGGGAAGGGTAGCTATGCCTTCTCTGGTAGTACCCCTGGTTGGGAAGATTTTGGTACCCCTCCACCCTTGGCCTCCCCTCTCCCGGATTAGGTTGTCTGGGCTCAGGGAATTGGGGAAAGAAGGATGGATGATTTTGGGGCTGGAAATTGGGTGGATACCTGGGGAAAAAGTTCTGCCCAGGATTTGGAGAATTACTGCCCTCCTTGGGGAAGTTAGGAGGGAAGTTCCCCGGGTCAGGTGCTTGGCTGGATCCCCCCCCTTGGGCTGGAGGAGTCCACACATAACCCAGGATTGGTCTGTTTCCCTTGTAACGGGGACTTACATAGTCAGGAGAGCGAGGGACCCCATTTGTGGGACTACCTCTTTCACTCCCTGTCTGTGACTGGCCCGAGGACCTTCTGGGCCTAGCATTATTAGGTGCAGGTAGGTTTTTAGGCCCCCCCATCTCCAAATCCAAAACGGGGGTGACCTTTACCTCTGCCACCTTGGCAGCAGCAGGGGTGCTGTTGGTTTTGGGATTTTTCTGGGTATTGCTTTTATTTTCTATGGGCTTCTGCACCTCATAGATCCGGGTAGCCTGTTCAATGACCCAGTCTAAAGATCTTTTCTCATGAAAATCTCTCACGAGCTGGGTCATTATATATTTGGGCAAGGCATGGAAAAATGTATTGAAAATTCTCTGCTGTCTGTGCGCACCCTTCTGGTGGTCTGCGCAAAGGCACGTTTCAGTTCTTGCACGAATTCTTGTGGGGCCTGATCCTCCCCACATTGCAAATTGTAGGCTGCCTTGCGAGCCTCTTGAGGATTTCTGTGAACAGAAAAATGTTTCAAGATGGCCGCCTTATAGGTGGACGATCTTAAATGATTTTGGTCCTCCAGCCCCGCAAAGAAACTGGAGTATTCTGGGGAGAATGTCCATTTGACCTACTGGATGCAGCTACTGCTGTCCTTCAAATGGAAAGTCTCCATCATTTGCTTATAGAGCTCCAAGTGTTCCCATACGGAATACTTGGCGTTCTTATGATAAGGCGTGATAACACTCCTTATTGCCTTTATTTGCTTCAATGGGTCCTTAAGCAAGGCCCTTTTTGCCTTATTGGCCTTTTTGGTTCGGGTAACCCTGGTCCATTCATCCTCTGACTCAGAGGCACTGCTCCCAGAGGTTCCTGTCTGATCTTCCAGGTTTTCCCGGATTCTGCGAGCCTGGGAATGGCTGGCAGAATGTGGGGACCTGGTCTCCTGTGTTCTGTACCTTTCAGAGGAGTCTTCAGATTCCTCTTTGCTGCCAGGATTTGATGGGTACCCCCCCACTGACCTAACTGGGCAGAGGTTTTCAGGATGCCCTTAATGGGCCTATTCTCCTGGGGTTCCCCACTAAATTGCACTGTGCTTGGGTGCCCATACCCGGATGCCCGCCCATCCATTCCTGGGAGGTACTAGCCTATGAGCCCCATGCTTCTGGCTGGATAGTAATCTGCCATCCCTGTGGCCCGGTGCTCATGTGCGCCCGGGGACATGGGGGTGGCAGAGTCCATGGACTGAGAGAGATAAAGGCCTCTGGTTCTAGGGCTCCTGAGGTTATGCTCAGGAGTTTCCCTTTCCCAGCGAACCTGGTCTCTATCCGCCCCTGCTCCCTGTTGCAACGCAAGAGCCTGCGCCTTCAGTTCCTCAGTTAAGGCCTTACTAGACTCTATCAGTCTCTCCTGCATCGCTACCTGTTGTTGGAGCCTATCATTCTGCTGGCAGAGAGCCTCATTCTCTCTCTGCGTTTCCTGATTGGTCCTGGAGCACTGGGCAAGTCTTTGCTGCAGGAGGGTTACCTCCTGAGCTGTGTCCCTATTGGCCTGCTCCTTTCTTGCCAGAGCCTCCTCCACCCTCCTGGTGTGCTCTAGCAAGTCCTGGTGTTCTTTTTGGAGGTCACCCAGTCCCTGGTGGGCCAGGTGATTTTCTTCCATTTTTCTTTTTAAGTGGCAGATTTCCTGGCCTAAGGTGTCCCTTTCCTGACCAAGAGCTTGAATTTGTGACGACAGGTCGTCCCTTTGCCTTTGGAAGGCTGTCAACCTCCGGAACCTTGGAAGGCCTATCAATGATATTAACTACCTCCTTGGCTTCCTCCTCACCTGAGTCTTCTGGAGAAGTGTCGCGGCGGTAAACCTTTTTCCCAATCTTCTTTTTCTTAGAGAAGAGGTATGGCCGTCCGCGGTGAGAAGCCACCCTGATTCCCTGCCAAGCAGGGAAGCAAGAGGCTTCCTTCCCGCAGGGACCGGGTAATGAGGGAAAAAAGCGGATGCTCAAAAAAACCCTCGGAGAAACAAAGTCACGGTCCTGTAGTTTCGGAGAGTGATGTGAAGTAATTCAGCAGATCCGATGTAAGAAGCAGGATGACTGGAGCGAGAATCTTGAGCAGGAGACGGAAGGCGAGGCAGGTCCTTGGAAGAATCCAGGAGTGAAGGATGAAGGAGTAAGAGAGGGCAAGAAGCAAAGAGAAAACCAGAATGGCGGCGGAGCGCCACGGAAGGGAAAGAAAAGGAGAAAGCGAACGGCGAAGGGACGCCGACTGGAGACCAAAGGGTAGCAAAAAATAGCACGAAGGAAAAAACACACGGAGCCAGCAACTCGGGAAGAAACAAAGTTGCAACGCACCGAACCCGGAAGTGGGCGGTGCTTAAATAGTGAAGCTGGAAAAAACAGAGAAAGACTAGAGCGGTAAACCTGGAAATGGACAGGGAAAAAACAATGGATGACCTAATAGCGCCGCCAACGCCAGGCGTTCCATAGTCCCCACCGGCGACTAGACGCTGGCGGCATGACAGTATGCCCCCTTCCAATGGGATACCTCCCCGGCTTGCCTGGAAAGAGACGGTGAAACCTCTGAACCAAAGACGGGGCATGGACATGGGAGACAGGTTCCCAGGAGTCCTCAGAATGGGGGTAACCTTTCCAATGGATAAGGTATTCCAGGCGCCCACCCCGTAAGCGGGAGTCCAAAATGGAGGCCACCTCATACTCTTCCAGGGGTAAAGCAACCGGAGACGGTACAGCCGGAATGGAGCGGTGATAGGGATCTGGCCTAAACTCCCTCAAGAGAGAGGAATGGAAAACAGGATGTAAGCGGTGCATGTGTTTGGGCAAAGAAAGCCGATAGGCAACAGGGTTGATCCTACGCAGGATGGGAAAAGGACCCAGGAATCTGGGAGACAACTTAGAGGGGTGAAGCCAACGCGGGAGGTATTTAGTGGATAACCATACCTTGGTTCCCTTCTGCCAAGCGGGAGAAGGCAAGCGCTTGGGGTTAGTCTGGTTACAATAGCGCTGGCTACTTGCCCGAAGACTATTGATGGCAGTCTTATGGGCTTCTTGCAAAGTGAGGAGAAGGGAGTCCACAGAAGGAACAGTAGAATGAGCAAGAGACAAGGAAGGAGTGAAACTGGGATGATACCCATAAGAGCAGTAGAAAGGACTAAGACCAGTGGCACTGTGAACAGCATTATTGTAGGCAAACTCTGCAGTCGGGAGTAGACTAACCCAATTGTCCTGCTGGTTGTTGGTGAAGCAACGTAGATATTGCTCAAGAGTAGCGTTTGTCCTTTCTGTTTGTCCATTGGTCTGGGGATGGAAACCAGACGATAGTGCACGATCAATACCCAGCCTCTTACATAGTTCTCTCCAGAAGCGTGACGTATATTGTGAACCTCTGTCTGAGATTATTCTACTGGGGGTTCCATGTAAACGGAAGATCTCTCTTGCAAACACGGTTGCCATCTCCGCTGCCGTGGGTAACCCAGCCAAGGGTGTAAAGTGGGCCATCTTAGAGAAACAATCAACCGTGACCATGATACAGGAACATCCCTCTGAAGCGGGCAGTTCCACGATGAAATCTGTTGAGATAATACTCCAGGGTCTTTTTGGTGCCTCACTCTGCTGTAGGTAACCAATGGGTCGTTGGGTAGAATGCTTAGATCTACAGCATACAGGGCAGGAGCGGACATACAAGTCCACCTCTTTCGACATATCTGGCCACCAGAAACTCCGTCGAAGAAGTTCCAGAGTGTTCTTCGCCCCCCGGTGACCAGCCACAAGATCGTCGTGACACCATCTTAGTGCGGTGCGTCGAGTCTGGGAATCAGGTAGCTAGAGACGTTGTTGCTTGAATCCCAGGCCATCCTGAATGGAGATGTCGTCTGAGTGGGGAACGGTATGGGGAATTCCCTCAGATTGTGTGCCTTTACGTACCTTCTCCAAAAAGGCATCTACAGTATATATGAATTTTACGTCAGTTAGCAGTAAACTGGGAAGTTCCCTGTTCGCGCCACCGGAACATGGTCTCCGAGAAAGTGCATCTGCTAGAATATTCTTAGATCCCGGGAGATAGGTCAGGAGAAAGTCGTATTGGGAGAAAAAATGGGCCCACCGGGCCTGGCGTGAATTGACGCACTCCATATTCTGCAGGACCTTGAGGTTCTTGTGATCCGTTCTTATTTCAAAAGGGTGGATTCCCCCCTGCAGTAGATGACGCCATTCTTCGCAAGCAGTCTTCATGGCCAGAAGTTCCTTCTCAATGACGGAGTAATGTGATTGGCTTTCATTCAAGGTCTTGGAAAGATAGGCTATTGGGTATTCGAGACCAGCATGTTCCTGTAAGAGGACTTCACCCAAAGCAGCTGACGAGGCATCAGTCTCAACAATGAATCTTAATCCTTGGTCCGGTTGCCGGAGGATGGGTGCAGAACAAAATTTCTCCTTTAACAATAAGAAGGCGCTTGATCAGCGTCTTGAGTCCAGGAAAAGGTTTGGAAGTCTTCTTGAGTAGACTAGTAATAGGGAGAACCGTCTCCGAGAATCCCTGAATGAATTTGCGATAGAAGTTCGCAAGCCCAAGGAACCTTTGGATGTCCTTAACAGATTCCGGAGTAGGCCAATG
Organism: Ambystoma mexicanum; assembly: GCF_040938575.1. NCBI lineage: Eukaryota > Metazoa > Chordata > Amphibia > Caudata > Ambystomatidae > Ambystoma > Ambystoma mexicanum. Next base: position 36,141,300 of record NC_090923.1, on the reverse strand, counting down.
CAAAATAGCTTCGGTCTTAGCTGGGTCCATGCGGATGCCTTCCGCGGAAAGAATAAACCCAAGGTAGATCACCTGAGAGACTCCAAAGACACACTTCTCTACATTGGCCTTGAGATGGTGGTCCTGTAGCCTTTTAAGAACTTGAATGAGATGAGTACTATGGATCTGTGTGGTTTTTGAGAATATCAAGATATCATCGAGGTAAATTATGACACTATGAAAAAGAAGATCAGAGAATGTTCTGTCCATAAAACGCTGGAAGATAGACGGTGCATTAACCAAACCGAATGGCATTACTCGATACTCGTAATGACCGAACGGAGTCCGGAACGCAGTCTTCCACTCGTCCCCAGGATGGTAGGCTCTTCGTAGGTCGATCTTAGAAAAGATCTGTGCTCCCTGCACCGCCTCTAGGATATCCTTCATGAGAGGCATGGGGTAACGGTCTCTTACTGTAACTTGATTTAGGCCCCGGTAGTCAATGCACGGTCTTAATTCATCCCAACCTTTTTTCGGAACAAAAAACAGAGATGCCCCCGCAGGCGAATGGGAATGTTGAATGAGACCGTGTTGTAAATTGGAGTCCAGGTAGTCTTTGAGAACTCTCTTCTCCTTGAGGGAAAGAGAAAACATGCGGCCAAACGGTACTACCGCATTGGGAACCAAGGTGATATGGCAATCTTCAGGTCGATGTGGGGGTAGTTCTTGGGGACCTTCACCCTCAAAGACATCCGGATAATGAAGACACTCCTTAGGAATATTGTTCACGGACCGAACATCCGTCAGGGTAAGAGGATCTGGAAGGGTATGGATAGTTGCAATCAAGGATTGTATTGAGCAAGACTTCTTGCAAAAGCTAGAAGAAAAAGACAGTTGGTTCTTGGTCCAATCAATAGTAGGGTTATGTTTCCGGAGCCAGGAAACCCCCAGGATGACAGGAAAGTGAGCTGCTCGAATCAAGTCGAATTGGATGGTCTCAGTATGATGGAGAACCTTCATGATCATGGGTGAGGTGGCATGAGTGATAAGACCGGAGCTTAGAGGTGTACCATCAACGCCCTCAACCTTTTGATCTTCCTCCTTCTCCAGACGACTGATACCAGTCTTGTCAGCCCAGACGACGTCCATAAAACATCCAGCTGCCCCGCAGTCTAATAGAGCTAGGACTTCGAATGTCTGATGTAAGTGGTTCAACTGGACTGCAATAACCATGAGACGATTGTCGTCGGAGGAATTGATGGTAGGTGTTATGGACAAAGAGACATAGGGACCAGAATAGCCCCCTCGGTAACTGGTCCCTACTAGTTCCGAGGTATGGCGTTTCCCGACCTGCGGGGAGGTACGTCCGAACAGTCCCTCAAAACATGGGTGTTGGAACCGCAGTACATGCATAGATTGAGGTCTCTGCGCCGCTTCCGTTTTTCGGGGGTAAGTGGTCCCCTGGTAGTTCCGATCTGCATGGGCTTGTCTTTTACTGAACCCGAGGGAACGGAACAGGACGTAGCTGGGTTAGCGGAAACAGGGAACCCACGTTGTCTCCGCCGCTCAGACCGCCTTTCAGATAACCGAAAATCGAGCTGGAGAACCGTGGCCCAAAGCTCCGAGAGTGTAGAAGGGCGGCTAACCCTAGCAAGTTCATCCTTAAGGTCTTCTCTGAGGCCTCGACGAAAGATTGTGTATTGGGCATTCTCTTGCCAGCCCGCATCAGCCGCCACCCTTTTATAGCGGGAGATATAGGACAAAAGGTCCATGCTTCCCTGACGGATATCTAGTAGCTGTTCACTGGCTACTAATGTAGTCTCTTGTTGTTCGAACGCAAGTTTGAACTGGGCGGTAAATCCAGCATAATCCTGAAGGAGAGGACTGGCACTGGTTACCAAAGGGGCTGCCCAAGACAGGGCATTCCCGGTCAAATTGGAAATGAGGAACCCTATGCGGGCTTGGTCTGAGGCGTAAAACTGAGGTCTAAATGTGAAATAGATCACGCAAGCCTCCATGAATTCCTTAAATTTGTTAGGTGATCCGTCGTATTTGCCACAGGATAATGGCATAGGAGGGAGATCACTGCGTGACTTGTCGAAGCGGTCCAACCTCTGTCTAAGGGTAGTGTTCTCCGTTTTTACTGCCTGTAACTGAGTGAGGTTATGTACAGCAGTTAGCAGTTCTTGCACCTGCTCAGGTGAGGCCATGGTTCTTAACTGTGGGCGTTGCAAACTGTCAACCTGCGGAACCTTGGAAGGCCTATCAATGATATTAACTACCTCCTTGGCTTCCTCCTCACCTGAGTCTTCTGGAGAAGTGTCGCGGCGGTAAACCTTTTTCCCAATCTTCTTTTTCTTAGAGAAGAGGTATGGCCGTCCGCGGTGAGAAGCCACCCTGATTCCCTGCCAAGCAGGGAAGCAAGAGGCTTCCTTTCCGCAGGGACCGGGTAATGAGGGAAAAAAGCGGATGCTCAAAAAAACCCTTGGAGAAACAAAGTCACGGTCCTGTAGTTTCGGAGAGTGATGTGAAGTAATTCAGCAGATCCGATGTAAGAAGCAGGATGACTGGAGCGAGAATCTTGAGCAGGAGACGGAAGGCGAGGCAGGTCCTTGGAAGAATCCAGGAGTAAAGGATGAAGGAGTAAGAGAGGGCAAGAAGCAAAGAGAAAACCAGAATGGCGGCGGAGCGCCACGGAAGGGAAAGAAAAGGAGAAAGCGAACGGCGAAGGGACGCCGACTGGAGACCAAAGGATAGCAAAAAATAGCACGAAGGAAAAAACACACGGAGCCAGCAACTCGGGAAGAAACAAAGTTGCAACGCACCGAACCCGGAAGTGGGCGGTGCTTAAATAGTGAAGCCGGAAAAAACAGAGAAAGACTAGAGCGGTAAACCTGGAAATGGACAGGGAAAAAACAATGGATGACCTAATAGCGCCGCCAACGCCAGGCGTTCCATAGCCCCCACCGGCGACTAGACGCTGGCGGCATGACAAAGGCACCAGCTTTCTCGCGCTCCTGATCAAACTCTGCCTGGGAATCCAGGTCTTTCAGGATCAGTTTATTGCTCTCCTCTTTCTCTCTGTCTAGTTGGATTTGCAGGGTGGCTACCTGCTCTGTGCATGCCCTGTTGAAATTGATCTGTTGCTCCAGCTTTTTCTGGCTCTGCAGTAGGGAGTCCAAACTGTCTTGGCGTTCCTTCTGCAAGGCCAGAATTCTGGTATCCTGGTCAGCCTTTTCCTGTTGCAGTATATCCATGTCCTCTTTTATTTTAATGATATACTGCCTACTATCATTTTCTGACTCCTGGCTCCTCTGCAGCCTCTGCTCAGAAGAGTCCAGATCAGTTTGGGCCTTCTGTAATGCCAGCAGTTGCCTACTCGCCAGATCTTGGCCTTCAATACATTTATCCTGCATGTCTCCCATATATAGGTACAGGTATGCCGCTATCCTAACCATCTTGTCTTGTTCATCCTTAGCTTTAGGAGCCATGTATAGTTCACTCAGGGCCACATGTAAGGGACCCTGATCTCTCCATTTATCTGACCCTGTTTCAGTGACCTGTTGCGTGATGGCCTGCAACCAGACCATGCGGTCCTGGTGAGTCCACTCACCTCTCACAAATAACTTATGTAAGAAGTGCTCTCTGGCTATTTTCATGTCTACTAAGGTCGTCATTCTAGAGATTGGTCTCTGTCCTGACTTACAGAAGTTTGTATTTTATTTTTTTTTGCAAAACAGACCTTTTCCTTTGAGCGTTCCTTTGAGGAGTGCTTTTCAGCGTAACACAGCGTGGTGATCCGACCGGATATGTGTATCTGGTCAGCTGGCACGCTGTATTAATCTGCACAAGTGATAGATCTAACCCAAACGTCCGGCTCGAGCCCCCAATTTGTAAGAGGATTCAATTCAGTACTACAGCTAAGTCAATGCCTAGTCTGGGATACTGAATGGAAACCCTTATTGATATATCTTTATGTCCAGTTCATGAGTTCTGGATGACTACCCCTATATAACACCCCTCTCTTGGAATCCCCCTGACCCCACTGAGCCAAGAAGTAGTTCTGTTTTGCAAGTTTAAACGGTTTATTTGATAATTTAAACAATGTATATATATATCACACTTTATAATACATTAATAATTGAATATCACACTTAATCTGAGCAGTAATCAATAATGGATAGTCTGGCACTAGCACACTTCTTTATAATCAATGATGAGTGGTTATAGGATGGATACGATAGCAACAATACTTTTATGGTTTCAAATGGATGCAATGTGGAATGAAATGCAGTACAGAAAATAACTTGATAGGATTTCAGCAAAAGACAATATACCTCATTAGGACCCTGGCGGATTTTTTCCGCCGTCGGCGGACTTTTCCGCCATGGCGCAAAGTCCCTTTACGCCATGGCGGATGGCGGACTTACCGCCCCATTCCGAGGTCGGCGAGGCGGTAAGTCCTCATTGACCCATTTACCCTTCCCCATTCCCATTTCGGCCCCATAGGGCTCAATGGGAGTGGGGAAGGCGTTAATTACGCCACCGTAAATTACGGTGGCGTAATTAACACCAAGGTCCCATAGCGCCATGGATTTTTACGCCCGCAAAAAGCGGGCGGAAAAATGACCATGGCGCTATGGGAACTCGTAGTTGGCGGTAAGGGGTCGGCGCAGCTAACGCTGGCGCAAACCCCTTACCGCCAGGGTCCTAATGAGGCCCAATGTAATCACTTTCTTGGACAATTCACCCCCCCCCCTTAATGCAATGTAAGGAGATGAATAGAATGGGACTCAGTTCTTAGGAATGCAATCAAATAGAATTCAGTTCAATTCCCCCTCAGCAGCTTATACAACAATAGGAGTTTTGAAACACAGACCCAAGTGCTTTGAATATGGTGACAATGCAGTGAGAAATATGCTGAAAATGGGTGGTTGGGTGTGCGTGTTGAGTGTATAGTGAAAGGGTGCACACTTAAATGTATGAGTGGCTGCCTGGGTGTGCCTGAATGATGAAAGGGTGCACACTTAAATGTATGGGTAGCTGCCTGTGTGAGTGTATGTTGAAAGGGTGCACACTTAAATGTATAGATGGCTTCCTGTGTGTGGGTGCTAGTATGGTGAAAGGGTGCACACTTAATTGTATGGGTGGCTGTCTGGGTGTGCCTGTATGGTGAAAGGGTACACACTTAAATGTATGGGTGGCTGGGTGTGCATGTGTTTGTATGGTGAATGGTGTGTGTGCTTGTGTTCAGGGGCGCAATGAAATGTAAATTTCAGGGGGGTGCTAACCCTTCAAATGTTGGGAGAGATGCTAACTTCACAGGCGGTGGGGGAGGGGCAAACTTATTTGTGTGGTGCATATAACTTCTTTATGCGTTCCAATGAGAGTATTCTAGTGCAGCTTCAATATTGCAATGAGTTAACTCTCTCCTTTAAGTCCGAAAGCACCCACTTATGTACTGCTGTGAGAATAAGTGGCCTCCTGTCCCCGGTCTACCTTTCCAATCACTTTCCTGGTATGCAAGTACTAAACCCACATCAAGATTGCAATTGCCTAAAGAATTATTCATTTGAATGTATGCACTAACAGTGAAATGCTTTATGTTAGTTATTGCTGGGCCTTTGTTAACAGCGAAACCCAGGTGCTGTTTAACATCTGTGCCCTGTTCTGTCCAGCAACAGCTCTGTAGATCAGCCAGGTCGAGTCAATATTGCCCAAAATGTGTAGTGGGCATGGGGGAGGGCTGAAGCCCAGTCAGATCAATGGTGTTGCACCTCTACTTGTGCTTAATCCCATGGTTACTTATTGGTAATCTTCATTACTCATATCCCTATTCTTCCTCGATCCAGTTCTTGCGTATGAGGCCATTTGACTCATACACATGAACTTACGGCCCTTTGTGGTTAACGTGTCAGACAGTGGATGGATGCAGGATAACTCTTACACCAAATAATCAAACCAACTCAGGAAGATGGCAAAGTCCAATTTAATGTTTTATTATCAATTGTCTAAAACAGGGAGTTACAACGGATATCAACAGACTTTGCACAGCATTTCTCGTAGCATTTCATTAAAAAAAATACTTTTATAGCAAAAATGTGTCATACGTGACATCATACTATGTGGCAAATAAGAAAAACCTATGGGGGTTTGTGATAGGCTCAAGGGGAACGTCTAAGAATACTTTCTGAGAGGGATCGGGTTGTGATTGGGTATCTATGATCAGGTGGACAACTCATGCCCACCCCTAGTGCAAGTCATCTTCAACAATTATTAGATAAACAGTACATCATTGGCTCTCAAACTATAGGGCCCTTTGTTATACGGCCCTCTACAATTGGTTGGTACGCTCGTGCCATGTCTGGAACAATCGGCTCTTTCAGCAGCACGTAAGCTCATACCTAGGTGCTTTGAGGTGGGCATGACTTTGCCTCCCCACCCAATTAGTCCAACGTCCCGCATCACCCATGCCTTCTGCGATGAAGATTGTCTTTGAACTTGGCCTTGCAAAGTATCCTTGTCGCTGGGAATATAAGGGAGTATGGTCACACTCTTATCATAGTTCTAGAACTGAATGCCCAACGCTATCTTCATTTGCGGCTCACGTGACAAGAGACCGTACTTCGGCCTGGTTTGCAGTATTTAATTGTCTTAAATTAATAAAACTTGGCACTCATGGTGCTCTTTCTTGCACCTTGATAGAAGCGTTTCAGCTTCTCATGTTTGCTGCCTTCAAGAATAGATAACCGGCCATGGCTTGCTCCAACTTTGATACCAAGCCAAACAGTTTCACCATCCAAGTCTGCGGTCTCCGCTAATTTCTTGCTGCAACACAGCTCTCAATCATTCTTTCACCGTGGGTTTGAGTTTACTAATATGTGACAGTAATGTACAGTTTCTATACATAATGGCGGCTGCGCCTACAGTCTGTTCGCTACTTATAGCAAGCTTCTATGATCACTTAGTCTACTTATGTTGCTGCATCTGTACAGGTATCGAATGACTCGTATTTTCTGCAGTGTTCTTCATACGTGCAATCTTCTTTCCGCCTATAAAAGTCTACTTAATTCTTGGCTTCGTCATCTGTTTCGATATGATCCATACATTCTCTTCAGCCGACCTTCTCAGTGCGTCACTTCTCATCTCTTGTGACGTCACTAACTCCTCTTTCGTTCTTTCTCATATTCCTTCGGAGAGTTCCTACATTAGATTGTCATTGCTTCGGGCATACATGTGGTATGGTCTTCTCAGTGGATACCTTTTCTCGAACACTCGTCGAGGTATGGTCACAACTACTGGTGTCAAGCATGGTGCAGTTTCAGACTCTCAACATATCGGAAGTAGGGGGGTGGGACCGTCTGCAGAGGCATTCAGCTGCTCCTCAACACACAAGTACTGGGATGAGGTAGAGGGACATGGAGGTAATGACTGGCTTAGTTACCAGTAATCTTCATTACTCCTAGTAAGGGATGTGGAGGTAATTCTGTGCCATAAAGCTGAATTTGGGGGTTGGGGCAGGGGGCGGGAGAGAGAGGGGATGTGTGGGGAGGGACGGGGATTGTGTGATAAATCCTAACGGTCATCCATGTCCAGGCTAAGCAGGCATGATATGTGGTATTAGTGGCTAGAGATGCATTTTGGTGCAGCCAGTCTAGTCATTTCTTAATTTGGCTTAACTTTCTTTTAAGTGGGCATCTCTGATAAAGCAGTCCTGCTAACTGTAATTAGTTGGCTAGACTGGTATTTGGGTGCTGCCAGTCTAGCCATTTTCTACTGCAACATTGTATATTTTTCTGGGCATCTGTGATAAAATAATAAATGTGGCCTGGCATGCTTTACTATAATATGTTATTACGTGTCTAGACTGGTCTTCATTTTGCAGCCAGTTGGACATGTTTTTATTGTGGTATGGCATTTTTAATAGCAAAGCATTATATTAAATAAAGCATTAATGTTCCTGTGGACTGTTGGTGACTTGCGTGTATTGGATTTTTGGATTGATGTTACAATTGCAAACGCTCTGCCTTTTAGTCAATTTTTCTCAGAAAGTATTTGTATTTTGTATTTTATTATACTTTATATAGCGCCTTTAACTAAAGCGCTTTACATAGAACAAACAACGGTACATTAAAAATGGCAATATAAATCAATGTTCATGGTCAACCAGTATCAATCAATCAATCAGATGACTTAAGCAAATGGGTTTTTAAAGAAGAACTGAACAGAGAATAGGAAGTTATAGGACAAAGAGAGAGAGGTAGAAGGTTCCAATGGAGAGGAGCAAGAAGCTGGAACGAGCGAAAGCGAGATTGAGCTCAGGGGGGACAGGGAACATTAAGTCTAAAAAGACCAGCAGAGCAGAGAGAACGAGAGGGAGAGTAGAATGAAAGGAGAGATGCAAGATAGTCAGGGGCAAGACCATAGAGAGATTTGAAAACAAGACAAAGGAAATTGTATTTGAGCTGGGATTGCAAGGAAAGCCATCCAAGTGAGGTCAGAGAGGAAGAAATTGAGTCCCGATAAGAGATAAGGCAAAGTGAGCGAATACAAGAGTGATAGATTGATTTAAGAGGTGCAAGACGTGAACAAGGAAGACCAAAGAATAGAACAGAACAGTAAAAGAGTCGGGAGAAAACTAGCGAGGATACAAGAAGCTTTGTGGCGTGAAAGGTAAGAAATTAGTGAATTTTGCGCATATTGTAAAGATGAAATTGACATGCTCGCGATGTAAGGGAAGTATGACGGCCAAAGGAAGGATTAGAGTCAAAGTAAAGACCACGATTATGAGCAGTAGTGTGCTGTATGATGCATTAAAACACATATTATATCTTTCTCTTATTGCAGTGTGCGGCGTACCCCTACAGCAGCACGTTTGTGCATATTGCGCAAGCGTGGTAATCCTGGCCGTCCCAGAGGGTGGCGTGACCTGTTATTTGTTTACCGAGTTAGAGGGACCCCTTAGCATGGCTCGCAGGAGGGCCCCCAAATTTTGTGTTATGCCACTGGACAGAACAGAGAGTAAGAGAGCACAAGACAAGGCTGTGGTGTCTACAAGTGAATATCTTATGTTTAGGTTTTTGTTAATTATTAGTGTTTGTGCAATCAACTGGCAGCACTTAAAATTGAACATTGCCTTGGGTTTAAAGAAGAAACATAGTATTGATTTTGTGCATCCCTTTTCAGGAAGTAAGTACATATTTACACACAAAATTATGCATTTGCTCAGGAAAAAAAGCTATTAAAAAAGGAAATTATTTAATTGTACTAACATAAAGTGGTTATTATTAAAATTCTACAACATTCATGTCTACTCATAAAATCTGGTAAGAAGGTTACGCTTGCGCAAAGCATATTATCAAATCATCGAATAACCATATAAATGATAGGAGCAAGGAGGGTTGATGGCTACTTCGCTTAAAATAAAGGAGCATTTTGAGAGCTCAAGCATGACACAGATTTTAAATTTGACAAAATATGTCTGTAATGATTTGTTTGTGTATTTGAATCAATACGAAAATAATGCATAACGCCCACTGGGCTTGGTGCTCACTTCACTTTTCACAATGTACCCCCAACATTAAAATGTTTGTAACCATGGCCCCTGTATACTCACTCATAAAGCCTCTGGGTTTAGATTTCAGGTAAAAATCGCTGACACATCTGTTACATTAGTGGAGGTCAGAGAGTCCAGTTCAGACAGAACTCTGGGAAAGGAGGGGCTGAGGGCAAGGATGCCCAGTTTGTCTTGTTGTATGGGGCTGACAAATGCCCAGGGATTACAAATTGGGTATTTTGCCTGTTTTTTGTTGTCGGGGGATCAGTTTTAAAACGGGAAAAATCACAATCATCAACAAAAACAAAAAAACTGACTACCCCCTCTTTGTCCAAAAAAGCTATTACTGGTCAGGCAAATCTTACATTTTAGAAATCTGACATATTAGAAATCACTGCCATGAAACATAAAGTGAACAGAATTATTTTGAAACATAATTCAATTTTATTTTCATACATAAAAGTTAATAACACTGCAATTGTGGTGTAAATTAACGATAGTTAAAAAAGTATTACACTTGACTTCATTTCCGCTTTTGTCAGAGTTCATTTTAGACATTTTATCATATATCATCACCCATTTTCCTACGGGGCTCTAATCTTAATTGCATGTTTAGACAGCAAAACCAAAAAGACTTATTGTATTCTAGTCTTTCAGATAGTCGACATGTTTTGGCCACTTTTTTAAATGAGGCACTATCTCTAGTGTCCTTTTCACGTTGTTCTACTGGCCTTATTCAGGACAGGAGCATTTCTTGGATCATACCATTAGTCTCCTGTACCCCGTTGGTATACAATTGGTTGTACTTCATAAAAACAGAAAACACAATTTAGTGATTCGTGGCAGGACTAAGAAACTCAATATTGCAACGGCTTCAACATATTGTATTATTTTATGAAAAATTGCCAAACTGACTTAGTCAGAAGCACATTATCTACCAGAAAGGTAGAGCATATCGGATGGACAAGAGGACATTTGAATCAATAGGGAGGTGTTGTTTCTCATCTACACTATAACTCCCCCTATGTGCTCGTGATGGAGCTAGATCTTAGCTCTCAAATATTTTTTGACATCTATAATATTATAAATAAGGCAGAAACTTGCCAGTCTACTGGTTCAGAATAATTATCACAACGTCCTAAATCAGATCATCAATCATGTTTTACCTCGCAGACTTCCAAAATATTCTTGTGGATTGAGGAAAACTTATTTCACAGAATTGTCTTTGGTGTGACCCGGCGTCTTGTCTCTGTCACACAGCTAGAAACGAAGCATAAAGCTAATGTAAGTGTCATTGGAAACCAAATTTTATTTTTATTTCCAGAGGTAGTGAAAAAAAGTGGGCAGAAGACTCCTGAACACCCAGTTTACACTATTGTTTTTAGAAAGATAGCCTCGTTTATTAGTACTAGTAGTGGCACCTATCTATTTCATAGAAAACTCCTCACTAACATTGTTTTTTCAGAGAGATTTTTGGTACAGAAACTCGTGCATTTTTCACATAATTGCCTCTTGCACGGCTTCACGCTGCAAACGTTTAAAAACATGTTTGGGGGCAGTTATATGATAACACAATTCATAACTGCCTAGTATGACTTTTGCAAAAAGCCGTTTTTTATCTACTGCTTTTAATTAAATTTCAGGAACTTGCTTCTAAAGCCCGCGGGCCCCATTTGAAAAAGAAGAAACAAGAAGGATTTCTTGTATGTAAACAATATCCTTACAAAACAAAAGACACTTTTTTTATGAAGGGCAAAAACCGATCTTCGATCCCAAGATTCCTACCAACTTCAGACCAATCACCACAGTGTCTTTTCTCTTAAAAATCTTAGACAAGGCAACATATGTCTATATTCAGAATCATCTTGAGATCAATAACCTCCTAGGCATCAGACAATCTGGATTCCGTCCAAGACATGGGAAACATCCCTCCTGGGTATGAAAATGCAAATGGGGACAACGGAAAGCCTGCTCGACTCATGAGTCCAATCTCGTCTACTTTGCCGTATTGATTTTGGTAACTCCATGTTAGTTGGATTGCCGGCCTTCACACTGGCCCCTTTGAATTGGCTGACCCTTTATCTTAGAATTATTTCTAAGTGGTTTTGCATTGTTTTCAAAGCTATGTATTTGAATAATCCATTTTACCTTACCAAAAAATTGAAGGTTTCTGTTGGCTTGCGAGGTCTTCAGAGTTGTGATTCTTTACACCTGGAAGTAGGGAAAATCAGACATGTTTTCACGGTAAAAAGACACTTTTTTGTTGCTGCCACACACTGGATTGCCCTCTTGGTTGATATGCGTAAAATACCAAACTACCTCAAATTTAGGAAAGCCTTAAAACATGTCTTTGGAAGTCTGTTTTAAAAAAAAATGGTTTGATCCTTTTTAGATTGTAATGGTGTTCTTTCTAGTCGCATATTGTAATGCATTGTGTATGTGCATTTATTGTTTGTGTTTCCATTGCATATGTTAACTCAGGTCAGCGCTTATATCCTCCAGGCTTGTTCACGCTTAAGAAATACTGGTAATAAATACAATGAAGAAATAGATTGTACATCTAATTATGCAGGTTTCTTGAAAGACTACACTAGGCTGATTGCCACTAAATCTGGGAATGTGGCATCTATTAGAGAAAAAAGAGAGGATGACGGTATTAAGACCTGTGCAGTGATGCCTTTCCAAGGAGGATCCTGCACTTTATTAGTGTTTGCCATACCATACCTTACCATACCATGCCATGCCATACCATGCCATGCCATACCATATCATACCAAACCATACCAAACCATACCATACCATACCATACCATACAATACCATACTATACCATACCATGCCATACCAAACCATACCATACCATACCATACCATACCATACCATACCATGCCATACCATACCATACCAAACCATACCATACAATACCATACTATACCATATCATGCCATATCATACCTGTTAAGATCCATAAACAATGATACAATCCAGATCTTGGTAAATAAGGTAGAAAATCCTGACAAAAATATGGCATTGTATGCATAATGATCACCTCAGTTTGGCCCCAAAAAGTTGGGATTAATATGAAATGTAGCAGCATTACAAGAAATGGGTAACATTTTATATAATCAGGCCCTTCATCCCAGAAAACCACTCCAGATCTGCTGTCCAAGCCTTGGTCCTCTCCCACCTGGATGGTGGCAATGCCCTTTGAAAGGCTTTCCAGTGACTCCCCCGAAACCCCTGAGATGTGTCCTACATTCTCCAGCTCGACTCATCAACGGTCTCTGCAACTTCGACGGCATCACCGACCCTCATTCTACTGCACTGGCTACCGCTGCAGGCCGTATCAATCTGGAGATTGCTTGTGGCACCAGAATAGCGTGAGGTGCAGGATAAAGTAGGCTTCTAAGCGCTAACAGCAGGCTGAGAAAGGACCAACATTTACATACTTCTCCTGGTCCCAACATCTTTTTGATCTATATCTAGACGTCGACCACATGTTAGGTCACCTTCCAGCCTGGCTACAGACAGCCAAGAGTTTCCTCATTTACTGCTTCTGTTTTGGTTGTCTTGTATTGAAGACACGTTAATCACTTGTCACTAGAGGTGGCAGTTACACAGTGTTCTTTAAAGCACTATCTTGTTTTATCTTTGCATTTCTGCAATTTATCTTGTCATAGCAATCGTGTGAGGGCAAGGCAAGACTGTGAATTAACCTCCATGCACACTCAGTATTTGTAAATGAATTTTTTGCATTTCTGTTTGTTTTCTCTACAAAAACCTCTTTATAAATACTACTGATGCATGACTACTAAATGCATCCAGCAGCAAAATAAATTTAAAAGCTGTCAGATTGATATCTATTTTTGTCTGAACTCCTTCTTGTACATCCTCACATTTAAAGTGTTTTTGTATTTTCTTGGACACAATAGAAATTATCTAGGCCTACTACAATCAATAAGTAGCCCCCCCAAAAAACGTTACACGTCAGAACAGACCCCCTTTGTTAACCAAGTATCACCAGCCCATTGTTCTGCCGTAGTTGGGCTATCCCTCAAGTTACCAGCATTTAATAGATCTAAGACTGAGCTAATGATTGTAGGATCCCCAAGCATACTCGCTAAACAGGACTGTCTACGGGAGCTTCCATCGAGGCAACGTGAAGATCAACAAGGTAAAATCCTGCAGGGTCATTCTAGATCAACATCTCTCTATGAAATCTTACGTGGTGAGTGAGGTGTTGGGTGCAGCCTACTATATTAGACTATTCTTTCACAAGCACCCCCGCATCTCTCAGGCCAATGCCGGAACACTAGCGAGAGCCATATAAGGCACAAAAATGGACTACTGATGTAGTCTTTTGTCTGGCATTAGCAAAGCCGAAATCAATCGCCTACAGGTGATCCAAAATGGGGCCGTTAGGATAGTTGTGGGTCTGTTGAGGCACGATCATGTCTCAGCGGCAAGAAGAGCTTTACACTAGCTCCCTGTGGAGGCCAGAATCTGCTTCTGCCTCACCATGATTACCTTCAAGTGTCTTAAGGGGGCCATGCCAAGCTACTTGAGGGATCTGTTAGTGTATAAGATCCCCTCCAGAATGCTTAGATCCAGCAAACTTCAAGTGTTGACCCTTCCAAGAAGTAGAACAAAAAAGGCAGAGAAGGGAGCTGCTGGAGCGGCAGCTCCCGCCACCTGGAATAACCTTCCGTTGGACTTAAGGCTTTAACAGCAACTCGAACCATTTCAGAAAAAGCTAAAGACCTAGCTGTTTGCCTAAAGTTCGCTTCCTGACGTCCACTTTTTCATGGCTCTTTCGGTTCTGGCTATTTGTTAATAAGTATCTGTATGTGCGTAGTCCGCGCCATTATGCCTCTGGGTCCATTGAAGCGCATTACACATTTTTTAAAGTAAAGTCAAGTTCTACATTACTTCTCCATTCTCGTGGTGTCGACATCGGCAAGACAGGACATTGTTATGTCTCATCTCCTTTGTTTTGCTTCCTTTCTCAGCAGCGCCAAGCTCGTCGGGATCTCTGCCTTCATCACATCTGCAGCACTCCAGGGCTCCTATCTTGTTTTAAAAATGTATTTATTGTGTGTTGGTCTGAATATCAAACCTTCACACAAAAACAGGAAAAAAAGAAAGGGATCGACCTTCACAATATTAATGCAGAACAATTTCATCTTAAAATTTAATTACAGAAATTTAAGATAAAAATACATGCATAAAATCCCATATCACCAGAAAAAATTATAAAATAAAATACAACAATATCTAAACCCAATTTTCTCAATAAGATATAGTATAAACAAAGAAATCGTATTTCCCTATTAAAACCTTATCTAAAAATCTTAGTGTAGAAAGTGCCAAATCTGTTTGAGAACCATTTAAAAGCATACATCACCAATCCTCCGGAGATGCATTTATATTCGTTAAAAGATTTTTCAAAATGTAGTTGTCTCGAAGCCACTAAACCTCTACAGTCTACTAGATTGTGTTCCTGTTATGCTAGGAATTAACCATACAACCAGAATTTAAGGCAGAATTCAGAAAACCACCTACCGGTATCAGGACTGGCCTCTGCAGATGTAGATAGATGTCTACCGCCTTGTAGAATAAGGAATCTACCTGTAATCCCCTTTGGGACCCAGCTCAAGGCTGGGGCACAGAGAGAACCCCGGGGAAATCCTGAAGGGAAAAAACCCTTTGGAGAGCTGCTGGGGTTCGTAGAATCCTAAGCGCACTCTTCAATGGAAGAGGACCAGCAACGTCATGTCCAGGTAATTAGGTCTTCTGACAACTGGATCTTGAAATTCCTGACGTTAACTATAGGGAAAGGAAAGACTGTTAACCCCAGGATACTATTCTATCTCCCTACACTATTCCCCCCATATCCTTTAACAATTCTCACCAATGTAGTGCAGCAACAGAGAGGGAATAGATTTGATGCCTAGAAGGTGATAGGGTAAGTTTTGAGCAGCTGGAAATAAAAAAAAGAAAAGTGAGAAAGATATTGGTGATGAGCTCATAGCACAAGACTCTATTCGGGTCTTAACAGATTAGAGTTCCTACCCGCCAAAAAGAAGCCTTCCTTGATCTGAAGCGATTGTGCTTTCCCGATCGTGTAGAGCAGAATGTGAATGTTGATTACTGGAGCAGATCCTATGTTGAAAGATGGAAGTCGTTAATGTTGACACGGGAGAAGGGGTCTGCCCGTAGCTAGATGCTGAAAGAGGAGTAGCTACAGAAGAAATACACACTGCAGAGTTAGTGAACTGCACACAGTAAAAGATGAGATCAGCTTCCGAGTTCGGAGACTGGCAAGCGTTCTGAGGACCGAAACCCGAGAGTTCTGGATTAGGAGGAAAGGAGAGATTAGTATGAGACAGCAGAATGCACAGGTAGAAAAGAATACAAGACTCCCAAAGCCCCAATATCCAAAGGCTATGCGGACTCACGGGGCATGGCAAGACTTCTAAGAGAGTAGCAACGCGAGGAGTATTTGGTCCGGACTCCGGTTATACAGAACAGGAAGAAGGCGTGGTCTCCAGTGCAACGTTCGTGGCGTGATCCACTAGACCCGTACTAGAAACAGAGCGCGACTCCATCTTAGAGTTGTCATTTCGGGAGTTTGGGATGCTCGGTATCTGAACTCTCCTGGACGTATTCATCACAGTATGCCCCCTCTTAAGGGTGTTTCACCCCGGTTTACCCGGATGTCTGGCATGGAATCTCTTCACCAATTGTGAGGCATGTATTGCAGACTCAGGTTCCCATGTACGATCCAAAGGAGGATAACCTTTCCAATCCACCAGGTATTGTAACCGTTCTCGATGATACCGGGAGTAGCATATAACTGCTACTTCATATTCAGGGCACGGCATAGATAGTATGGGTGGAGGACACCCTGTAACCTTGAGATGAAAGGGACTTTGTTTATCCGGTTTCAGCTGTGAAACATGGAACACCAGATGGATGCAGGCCCAGGTGTGGGGGAGTCGTAGCTTATAAGCGGAGTTCCCCACGGTCCTTTGACTCAGAAGGGGCCCAAGAATTTGGGGGATAGTTTCGAGGGAACCAGTCGCCATGGAAGAAACCTGAATGATGGCCATACCCAGTCTCTGGATGTCCGGGGCTGGAGTCCGATGATGGTCTGCAAACCTCTTCACCCTGTCCTGTGATTCTTGTAATGCGAATTTAGCAGTTCGTGACATTTCCGTATCTGCTTTATTAAGTGTTCGACATCTGGGAATTTTGAGGAAGAGGTCTGGGTTATCGGAAATGAAGTGGGATGGAACCCATAAGTACAGAAGAAAGGAGACATTCTAATGATAGAGGGATAGAATGTCTGCTCTGAGATTGTTCCTTCCTGGTATGAATGAGAATTGGATCTGAAATGGTGAAAAGAAATGTGCCCATCGGGCCTGCCTACTGTTGCAGGTCTGGGCACATTGGAGGACCCCGAAGGTTCTGATGGTCCGTTCGTACCTCCACTGGGAACCTTGTCCCTAGTAAGAGATGTCGCCATTCCTCAAATGCTCGCTTGATAGCCAAAAGCTCCTTTTCAAGGACGGTGTAATTTAGTTCCACAGTGGAAAGCGTCTTTGACAGAAATGCTACCGGACGTTCTTGAGCCTGTTCATCTAATTGTAACAGGATGGCCACTAGTGCATATTGTGAGGTGTCGGTTTCCACTATAAATTGGCGATGTTGGTCAGGGGTCATCAGGATAGGAGCGGAAGTAAATAACCTCTTAAGTTCCTCAAATACCAGTTGAGTTTGCTGTCCCCTTTGAAATGACTTTCCCTTTTTTAGTAGATTGGGGAAAGGTTTGGTTAAAGAGGAGAAGTTCGGGATGAATTTCCGATATAAATTAGCGAATCCAACAAAACTTTGGATGTCTTTCCCAGAGGTAGGAATAGGGCATTCTCTTGCCGCAGACACCTTCTCGGGATCCATGGCGATTCCCTCTGCGGACAATACATAGCCTAAATATACCACCTGGGACTGATGGAAAGAACATTTCTCCAATTTACAAAACAGATGATTTTGTTGTAGTCTCCTTAAAACTTCACTGACATGTCGGTAATGCTCCTGCAAGGATAAAGAAAAGACTAATATATCGTCTAGGTAGGTGACCACGGTATGTTAAGAGGAGGTCTGCAAATAAATGGTCCATAAATCTTTGGAATACAGCAGGAGCATTAGAAAGACCGAATGGCATAACTCGATATTGATAGTGACCGAATGGTGTTCTGAAAGCGGTCTTCCATTCATCACCTTGTTTAATTCGAATGAGATGATATGCTCCCTTAAGGTCATGTTTGGTATACACCTTAGCTCAGGGCCGGTGCAAGGAATTTTGCCACCCTAAGCAAACTGTCAGATTGGCGGCCCCAAGACGATCTTTCCGGGTTCTAACCATTCTCAACCAACCATCACTATTTTGTTACTGATTGCTGCAACCCATTACATTACCTTCACCTAACACATTGCTCACGTCTTCTGCTGTGTATGGATTCCAATGAACTTTCTTCACATTAAACTACAAGAGCACTAGCATGTCGCTGGTATGCTATATCCCGGCAATGGCTGCCTTGTGAAGGCTCTCGCATGTGGTTGTGTGTCAGCTGCACACATATTTACAGTGGGTGATGGCAGGTTGAGAGATGGCCAGGAACAGCAACCGAGAGCTAATCGCTTGTGCTGGGTTATTATTCAAAGGGACACTTTCACAGTGCATGGAGCGTTCATGTCAGTGTGACACTTATTGTACACAGGGATGCACACAGCAGTCTTTGCTTGTATTGATGACTGATGCTGGCTGATAAAGTAAAGTAAACAGAGTCTGGTTTTCTTTTGTTTTGCTATCACTCAACTTACTCCCCACACTGAATCTGTTGGTTGTCTCTGTGACCATCAGTCTGGCTTTAGAGCATCCAGACGCACGGAAATTGCTCTTCGGAACACCTGTAAAGACCTGCTCTCAAAAATTGACTCTAACTTTCCCTCTGTCCTCATTCTTCTCGACCTCTCTTCTGCTTTCGATATGGTAAACCACAACATCTTGATCACACGTCTCCATGATACCCTGGGCTTCACTGATCAGGCCCTGGCGTGGCGCACCTTCTTTCTCTCTGACCGGCCCTCCTGGGCGGAACTTGGCTCCTTTCTCTCCTCTATTTCTCTCTCTACTTGTCTTGTGGTGTCCCCCAGGGATCTAACCTATCCCCCTGGTTTTTCAATATCTACATGGCCCCATTTGCACACAGGATCTCTACCTTTACCTTTAACTTTCAGTGTTATGCGGATGACACGCAGCTCTCTTTCAGGCTACTCTCAGCCTCCTCCTCGCTCATTCCTAACTGTCTATCTGCAGGTCAGTCTTGGTTTGCTGCTAACGATCTTTGCCTGAATGCTAGTAAGACAGCGATCGTACTCATTGGGACCCCTGTTTCCACTTTCCCACTCTCAGCCTGGCCGACCTCCGTGGGCCCTGTGCCCTCACCTACCAATGAGGCAAAAAATCTAGGGGTCATCACTCCTTCTCCTCTCACATCTCAGACATCTCCAGAAAGTCCCACTGCCACTACACCTCCTGAGAGGTATTCTGCCTTTTCTCACTTTCCCCCAGAGACTCACCACCTCGCAAGCCCTGGTTCTCTCCATGTTGGACTATTGTAACAGTCTCTTTCTCAAGTTTCCTTCCTCTACTCTCTTTCCTCTACTACTCATCCAGAACAGAACCGCAAGACTAATCCTTGGCCTCAAGCCCAGGGACTGCATCTCTCCGGCGCTGAAATCCCTCCACTGGCTCCCCGTGGCTGCAAGGATCAAGTTCAAGACCCTCGGCATAATCCACAAGGCTTACTCTCCCTCTAGAGTCCTCCTCTCATCCTCCTCCAACTCTCTGCGGGTGAAAAAAAAAGATTTCCATCATTTTACCTGTCGTCCTTTTGGTGTCGACCATTTGTCCTGTCAACTATTTAGATTCGACCATTTGACCTACAAACATTCTATTCATGGTAATCAATGCATACCGTCCTGTCCCCCATCCCCTTTTGTGTCCCTTTTCCCTAGCTTGGTCGCCACTGTAACACTTCATGCACTTGCACTAGGT
The DNA here is from genome assembly GCF_040938575.1 of Ambystoma mexicanum. Taxonomy (NCBI): domain Eukaryota; kingdom Metazoa; phylum Chordata; class Amphibia; order Caudata; family Ambystomatidae; genus Ambystoma; species Ambystoma mexicanum. Next base: position 36,121,646 of record NC_090923.1, on the reverse strand, counting down.
GAAATGCCGTCAGGCAGAGTATGCTAGTTTTTCTGTCAATCACTCGGAAATTTCAAGGCCTAAGAGTGATTTCTGTATTTCCTTGTTCACTTCCCGCCTTGACACTCCACCTGTGTATAAGAGCTGTATAAATGAACAATACAATAAGTAAAAATAAATACATTTGTGTCATGATGTTCCCTTAAATAGGTTACCTCGCACTTCAGTACTAGAGGAAGTGTGATGAACTGCCACTCCTCAAAGCCCCCAACTCCCATTTTTCTTTCATAAGCAACAACTATATTTCAAAGTGACCTACTTGAGTAGACCGAGAAGTAATGAACTGCACTTACTGAAAACATCTTTTGCCGTTGGTGCAGCCTGACTGATGGGGCAGAGGGCTGACTCTGAGATGACCTTGGGCGATATTGGCTTGGGTAAAGTGAGCTCAAAGACATCCCAGGAGTGGATGCATTTTGGGCAGGAAGTGGGTGGGAATGGCTGGCCATAGGGATTAGCATGGCCTTAGGTAGTCAATGGACTGCAAGCTCAAAAGGGCACAAGTGTCCCACGAAGGCAGGGGCCACTGGGCCTGACCATTTTCCTTGTTTTTTATTTTCTAATCACTAAAACAATGTCCGAGGATCAGGAAGACTCTGCGACCTGCAGGGACACTGGGATTGCTTGCATTCCAGAGTCTCAGTAAACATCCCGTATTTATTCCACATGGGGCATTCCATTAATTTCTTGCCTCCAGGACTCCTGGATGCATTGAAAAGCTATATTCGGAATCCCCAAATGGGTAGTGTGGGGGACTGGCTACATTATTCGAGGTCCTGGCTCTGTCAAGAACAAGTGTTGCCCCAAGGAAGGAAATGGCAGCCATGTTATTGATTGACCTTGGAAGGTTGAAAGGTGGAGTTGGTCGAGCTTGCATTAGTGCAATTGACCGGAAGGGTTTGCACTGCACACAGGCGCGGCATCTACAGCAGGCATGTTAACAAAATGAGCTAAATTAATGAATAATATATTGCACTCACGCACCTCTGCCTACGCTGAGTGCTATTTTCCGCTGTTATAATCAGTGCATTTAGATGAAGGCCACAAATGGGCGTGCAACCCAAACTATGTTTTAAAGGTGTTTGCACGGGACGCACTGACTTTCGTGTAGTGGAGTGTGAAGGAGACACAGGACACACGAGCATGCAATCTGTACAGTGTCAGTCGCCTAGTGTTGCACGCGCAGAGCACACATGTTAACGCAGGTACCAGTTCCTGCTAGGGGGATTTGACGAGGAGGAGGGAGTGTGCGAAGGAAGCAGGGTCAATCCTATCAAAGCAAGGCATTATACAACTAGTGTGGAGTCCTCACCTGCGTGATATCATACAGACTGTTCTCAGCACAGGCTCCAGTACAGGCAGGGCCCAGCCCCAGGACCGCTCTCACAGCCACAGCACAGCAGGGGTCGCCCCGTCCAGGATGGGTGGCCTATGCAACAGGTACTCACTGGCATGGCACACCGCACAGCAAAAGCCTGCTGCCGGCCTCCAGCCAGGGTGCTCAAACCACCACGTCTAATGGACGGTCCGGACGGTGGACCAATAAGTTAACAGGCTTAGGGCAGGGAGCTCTGCCAGGCTGCACAGTGCACTGCAGCATTCCCTGATACACTTACACCATGACCATCACGACGATCGGTCGAGACTCGAGGGGGCACGTATCATATGGTGCTTCGTTCATGACCTGGCCTGCCACATGGAGTGCAAATGCGCAGGTGCCGGACCGTGCCAGTGCTGCCATGGACATGCCGCTTGTGACCCTGACTCGACCCCAACCTTTGAGGCGGGGAGGCGGCTCCTGGCCTGCTGCTGCTGCAGCCAGCCTCAGCCTGCAGACAGTCAGGGCCGGTGCTATCACAGTCAAGGCAGTTAGTATACAATTAGTGTTGAGGTGTTAAAGCAGCATTTTGCCGCTCTAACATTTCCTCTTATAGGCAAGCGCCTAACCTTGCCTAGTGATAGCACCGGCCCTGCCTTAGCTCCTTTTACCGCCTCCAGGATGTCCGAAATAAGTGGCATGGGATACTTATCTGGGGCGGTGATTTTGTTCAATCCCCTGAAATCAATACAGGGGCATAATTCAGAAGAGTTCTTCTTTGGGATGTAAAATAGAGAGGCGGCAGAGGGGGACGTGGATTCGGTTATGAGTCCATTCTTCAGATTTGTTTTCAGGTATTCTCGAAGTACCTCCTTTTCGGAGTTCGATAGGATATACATTTGTTCAAACAGTAAGGGTTTATCTGGTAGTAAGGTGATGGTACAGTCGTCACTCCTATGTGGGGGCCATTGAGTGTACTCCGATGTGGTAAATACCTCTTGGAATTGTTGATATATTACCGGGAGTCCGGATATCTGGCAGAGGGTAGTGACCCCTGGAGTCCCATCAGAAGAAGCCAGGGTATCCAGTTGAGTGACTTTGTGATCTCCAATACAATGGGTTATACAATACTCAGATCCAAGAAAGAACGAGCCTACTGACCAGCTGATAAATGGATTATGTTGCCTCTGCCATGGGAGCCTGAGAATAACTGGATAGTGTGCAGCCCGAATGATGTCCAAAGATAGAACATCCTGATGAGAGGAGATGGTCATTACAATTGGTTCTATGTGATCTTTGATAGGTCCGGAGACCAACGGGCTGCTTGTTTGTTTGTTTGTTTATTTGGTAATGCGCTCCAAGCCCGTGGGCATCTGGGCGCAACAATACACGACTCGAAACTTAGTTACAATGCCTGACACAGGCTATTACAGAAAAACAGTGGTCGCTTACAACAGGTGGTACAAGGTAATACAATACATATAGGATAACAAGGGTTAAGCGCATAAGAATAACATCTTAACAGGTTATAACGTTTCCGCTAGGATGAGGATCGTTGCATGTCGTTGTTGTGCAGCCATTTGAGAGCGTAGGATCTGAATCTAGGGTAAGGTAAAGGGCGTCTAAGGTCAGATGGGAGTGTGTTCCATGATTGTGCAGCTCTTACTGGGAAGCTCGCTCCGCCCGCCGTGGTAAGTTTGAATCTAGGTACTTACAGTAGGAAGATGTTGGCAGATCTCGTCAGTCGGTTAGAGGGTCTCCAATTGATTCTTTCCCTAGGTAGGGGGGTGCTTGATTGTTGAGGCATTTAGAAGTGAGGGAAATAGTTTTAAGGAGGATTCTGTCCTTTATCTTTAGCCAGTGGGCTTCTGTCCGGTGTTTGGAGATATGCTCTCTGCGTGGGATGTTCAGAGCTGCTCTAAGAGCGTTATTTTGTAATCTCTGGAGTTTGTCAGTGACCGACTTATTTGCACCTGAGTATAAGGCGTCACAATAGTCCAGTCTGGACATGACAAGGACATTGGCCAGGGTGAGGCAGCTGGCACTGGACAGGAAGGGTCTGGCGGCACGGATGAGTTTACACGTGTAAGTGGTTGAGGAGGCGAGGGAGTTCACTTGCTTTTTGAGGGTGAGAGCTGAGTCGAGGTAAAAACCTAAAGTTTTGACCTCGCGCATAACCTTAATAGTATTGTTGTCGATGTTAAATGAGGCATAGTCCGGGGTGAGTTTGGATAGGTTGTGGTCTGAACCGAGGAGCAGGATTTCAGTTTTATCGTCGTTCAGGCAGAGGCCATGAGTGGCCATCCATGCCTGAATGAGGATGTAGATTTTATTCACCAGAGCCAAGTCCACTCCATAGTTGCCCGAAAGGGGTATGAGGATCTGGGTGTCATCTGCGTAATTAGTGTAGATGACGCCCAGTCTGTCCAACTTGTCGAACAATGGCTTGGTGAAGATGTTGTACATAGTGGGTGAGACACAGGAGCCCTGTGGGACTCCACATGTGATTTGGATGGGATCGGCACAAGTGGAAGAGGAGAACACTCTCATGGTCCGGTTGGCTAGAAAGGATTGGATCCATGCTATAGCTTCTCCTGTGAAGTTGGCAGCCAGCTTGAGGTGGTTGCATAAGACTGCATGATCCACCAGATCAAAAGCTGCTGACAAGTCCAGTAAAAGTAGCAGCGCTGTTTTCCCATTATCCTTAAATTCCTCCATTTTAGTTTTGAGATCTATCAGGGCTGTTTCAGTGCCATGGAGAGGGCGGAAGCCTGATTGGCGTGAGCCTAGTAGATGATTAGCTTCTAGGTACTCTTGAATTTGGAGATAGGCTACTCTGTCAATAATTTTTAGTAGGAAGGGTACCGTGGTGACAGGCCTATAGTTAGTCGGGATAGATGGATGGAGGGTTTGTTTTTTAAGAAGGGGGAGGACCGAGGATTCTTTTAAGTTGGCTGGCACTGTGTTGGATTTGAAGGATGAGTTGATAAGCTTCGAGATGAAAGGGGCTAAATCTCTGGCAGCGTCCTTTATTATTTGAGCTGGGCAGCTGTCGCCCTTACAGTTGGAGGGCTTCAGTGAGAGGATAGCCTTTTTAGTGTCAATGATGGAGATGGGTTTAAAGCTAAAAGGGGGGATAGTAATAGGTTCAGTTACTAGAGGCATTTGTTGATCAGTAGGAGAGAGGGTGTCTTTTTTATTCATTATTTTAAGTTGGAGGGTGGAGATTTTGTTCGATAGGGCATTCTGTATATTAGTGCACCATATCTTGTCCTTGGGGACCGTGTCAGTTGGTTGAATAGGGGATTCCATTTCCCGGAGGATGGCAAAAAGTTCATTGGTATTCGATTTGGCATTGGTAATTCTATCATTGAATACGTTTTTTTAGTATTGATAATTTCTGACTTGTAATGTTTGGTAACTTGGGTTAGCTTAGCTTTGTTGTCGTTGGTAGGCGAATTACGCCAGATAGTTTGGAGTTTTCGTTTCGGCTTTCTAAGGTCCTTAAGCTGGGGGGTGAACCAGGCATTGAGGTGGGCTTCTTGCTTAGCTTTGCATAGTTTTGCAGGTGCAATGGTGTCTAGTGAGTGAGACATAGCTTTATTAAAGGTGTCTACTAGTATGTCTGGGTCAGTGTTGTCCATCAGACCGTTAATAGTAGGCAGGAGGAGGGGGATGAGTTTTTCTGTAGTAATATCTTTTTTACTTCTGGTGGGGAGTGGTGGTGTCATTTTGATAATTTTAGGGCTGAGGAGGTCAAGAGTGGCAGTGAAATTTATTAGAAAGTGGTCAGTCCATAGTTGAGGGGTGATGGCAGTGATGACTATGTTGCAGTTGAGTTCTGATACCCAGTCAAGGGTTCTGCCTTTAGCATGTGTGGGGGAGAGAACTTTTTGGGTAAGGCCTTGGTCATTTAGGATAGCTGTTATAGAGAGGGCATTTTTATTGTCTGGCTCATTAAAGCCGATGTTAAAGTCACCCAGCAGCAGCGTTTGCGAATGATTTTGGGTATTGTTCGCTATGAGGGTGGTAAGGTCATCTTCAAAGGTTCCTATGGGACCTGGGGGCCTGTAGATCAAGTGAATGGTTAGCGTGCGGTTATTGGAGAGTTGCATTTTTGCTGAGAGTACTTCGCAGGAAGCACAGGGGGGTGAGGTGGTGAGTCTGATAGGCAAAGTGGTTTTCGCGATGATTGCTAGGCCACCGCCTTTAGCATTGGGTCTGTCTACTCTATGGATCTGGTAGTTGTCAGGTACGGCTAACATCAGTGAAGGTCCTGCTGCCTCGTGAAGCCAGGTTTCTGTTACGGCAAGGAAGTCAATGCTACTGTTGTTTAGTATGTCAGCAATTTCAATTGCATGGGCTACCATGGATCTGGCATTGATAAGGGATCCAGTAAGTGATAGGGTGTTCTTGGGAATAGGATGACTTGCAAGTGTATCTGTATGCTTATTTTGACTCCGGCGTTTCTTTTTGTGGAGGTGAGTAGGAGTTGGGGTTGGAGTTAAAGGTGTCGTAGCTTGAGTTTGCTTATCCATGTGTGTCTGTATAGATGGGAATCTAGCAGTATTGTTAGTACTGTTTCTTTTGGGTTCGTATATGCAAGGTAGTCTTGCCCTGAGTCTCAGGTTTCTGTCTGTGGGGGGACGAGTGCTAAAGGTAGCAAAGGTCATGATTGTAACTAGGTTGGTCATGGAGGTCACGTTTCTGCACATGGTAGTTGGTGTGGTTCACTGATGCAATTTACTTCCCTTACTTCGCTAAGATGTCTGGCTAGGGTGACGCAATGTAGAGTGCAAGTGGCTAGTTGAAGCCAGGGCTGCGCCTAGTGATAAAGGGCATGATATTCACGAAACACAGTATGAGCTAGAGTGCATGGTCTGATAATGATAATAGGGCACAACACAGGCAAAGTGGTCCGTTAGCGACCATAAGGCACAACACAGGCAAAGTGGTCCGTTAGCGACCATAAGGCACAACACAGTTAAAGTGGTCCGTTAGCGACCATAAGGCACAACACAATAAGGTGAACCATGAACACCTGGGTATAAGTAGCACCGAGAAAACTAGGGCCTAAATATGTGGACACAGCTATGGCACTTATCAGGGGTGCGAGTCTAGATCAAATCATGCAAACATGAATCGATGCATTAACAATGCAATGGGACACAAATTAAATGCATGAATCAGGGGTACCTAGATTCGAATTTAGCAGGAGGAGCCAAAAAGGCACTGGCTAAAAATGCAATGGGACACAAATTAAATGCATGAATCAGGGTACCTAGATTCGAATTTAGCAGGAGGAGCCAAAAAGGCACTGGCTAAAAATGCAATGGGACACAAATTAAATGCATGAATCAGGGGTACCTAGATTCGAATTTAGCAGGAGGAGCCAAAAAGGCACTGGCTAAGAATGCAATGGGACACAAATTAAATGCATGAATCAGGGGTACCTAGATTCGAATTTAGCAGGATGAACTTAAAATGCAGTGGGACACAAGATCAAATTGTGTGAGCAAAAACACAACAATGTGAATTGCCAGAGGATGAGAGGGCATAGTAAGCATAGTAGTGATGCCCATCAGGGTGTGGTGAACATAAGGCAGACTATGGTGGCGCACTGTTGTGGCGGTTTAAGCAACCTTAACGTCCCGTGCAGTGGCTGCAGCACATGACAGGTGCTAGAAAGGCAATGAGGAGAGCCGTTTGGGAGGATAGGGTGCAAAGGAGCAGGTAGTATAGCTTAAGGCAAGTATAAGTTACTCACAGCCTCAAAACAAGCAGGGGGTATGGCCCTGCTATCCACACTCGCCACTGGAATGGACTCGGATTTAGGCGAGCGAGGAATAAAATGGCCTATAGCTCAATGATTTTCAATACAATTCCCTGCGGCTCCATTGTCTATGAGAGCAGGGACTGAGAATCAGCGTATTGGTGTCCGAAGGACGTGAGCATAAGGAAGTGTGTGTTCTAAGTGAGGAACCTTGTTCCGGCAATGTATCCCGCACCGTGGTTCCTCTTATGGCCGGGAGCTGGCGTTTCCCAAACGCCTAAGAGGGGCAATTGGACATTCCTGTACTGAATGTGTATTAGCCCCGCAGTACATTCAAAGGCCAAGTGTCCCTCTACGGACTCGTTCTTCTGGAGATAGCGGTCCCCTGGCAGCTGTTCCCAGCTGCATGGGCTCTTCAGATGAATGTGCTCGGCTCATGCTGCCAGGACTTGATAAGGGTCTACAGATTCTCCCCTTTCTACGTTTGCTCTGGCGCTCCTTCAGACGGTAGGACAGGGGGGGGCAAATCCCCCCCACAATTTTAAGTGGGGGGGATGTAATGTCATTTATCCCCCCCAGAATATATGTTTGGTGTGCCGTGCAGGGATCTGTTTTTGAAGTGGGGGGAGGGGCTCCTTACTATGTAAGCTGCCCTCTCCCCCCTGACCCCCAAAGCACGGGGCAGTACCCTGGGGGCAGATGGGTGAACATCTGCCCCCAGGCAAGGGGGGCAAACAAAAAAAAGATTTTATTTTTAAACATAGTTTTGGGTGGGGTGGATGCAGGTGGGACCACTAGCCACCAGGGATTTTTGCAAGGGGGGGTGGCCCTCTCTCCCTCTACCCTAAGTGGATGGGGGGCACCTTATGTAGCCCTCCCTGGGGGGCATATTTCTGCACCTAGGAAGGGGTACATGAGATGCCCTCCATCCATTTGGGGTGGGGGGGAGAGGCCACTGCAAATATTGGCAGAGCCACCCCTCCCAAGCCTGGGGCAGTACGTTTGCCCCCCCCCTGGGGGAAGATGGTCACACACATGTGCCCATCTGCCCCTAGGGAGCGGCAAAACAAAAAGATATATATTATAACTTGGTGGGGGTGAGGGGTCCACTAGACCACCAGGATTTTTTGTGTTTGAAAGGGGGGTGGCCCTCCCCCCACTCTAAGTGGATGAGGGGGGCACCTTATGTAGCCCTCCCTGGCGGCAGATTTCTGCCCCTAGGAAGGGGTACATGAGATGCCCCCATCCATTTGGGGTGAGGGGAGAGGCCACTGCAAATATTGGCAGAGCCACCCCGCCCCCCAAGCCTGGGGCAGTATGTTTTGTCACCCCCCTGGGGGCAGATGGTCACACACATGTGCCATCTGCCCCTAGGGAAGGGCAAAACAAATATATATATATTATAACTTGTTTTGGGTGGGTGACCCACTAGACCACCAGGATTTTTTGTACATGAGATGCCCCCATCCATTTGCAGTTGGGGGAAGGCCACTGCAAATATTGGCAGAGCCGCCCCACAAGCCTGGGGCAGTACGTTTTGCCCCCCCCCCCGAGGGGCAGATGGCCACACACATGGATTCTCATGCTGGAAATAAGGAAAGGGATTCCTCTGGGATCTGCTTGGAAATGAAACCTGGTAAAAGCGGGCGGACTCCAGAGGAAGCCACTGTCAATTCCGCCAGCAATCGCTAATTGCGAGAGGTATTTGCACTCTTCCACAGTGGAAAAGCAATGTGATTTCACCTGCCTTTTATGCTAAAATCTTCCATTTTGTGGCGGAAAAGTAAAAACGTGCTCCAATGGAAGTGGTCCACTCCATGCAGTTCACTTTGCGCCTTGATGCTTGGGGGTTTTGCGTGATGCCACACATGTAATAAATAAATAAATACATTTAACATGACCCCAGATAAATGTCAATTCGTGATCAGAATGAGTGAGCACGGCATGTCGCTGCTAAGAGGGTGTCCTGTGCTTCTTGGGTGCGTTGGCAAATGTCCTTAATTGTCATCTCGCGTTAAGCAGGTGCTTAAACCCATCAGTGTGGATTGCGCAATAATAAGTCAACAGAGGTATTTCAAATGGCCAATTTCACTCTTTGGGTGACATTGTCAAAGTTGGAGAATGTTGCCCAGCATGTGCCACTTTCTCTGCAGAGTGAATTGTACCCACCTCGAGGAAGAAGTGTGAAAAACCCACAAGGGCACTGTCCCCTGCTCTTTCTGTGTGTGTCTTCCCCACAGGGCGACAGATGCCGACTCAGACATGGGTAAGTCTCAGGTGGCAAGCCTGTACCCTAGTTGATGTGGCAAAGGATTCCAGACTTCTGAGGCTGATAACATTAGTAGCTTTGAGTTACATGCCACCTGACAGGTATGTGTGATAAAGTTGCAAAGCAGAGCTGTTAGTGGGCTAAAGCAGGAGGCAATGTCTGCCCACCCTCAAAGGGTACGTACAACCAAAAGTAATAGGCCCCTCCCCCATCATGGCTGTAGGGGCCGGGCTCCAAACCAGGGCAAGAATGCCCTCCAATCATCCATGCCCACGAGTAGGGTACCCCTCATACTCCAGGAACCCCGTTGAGCAACCTCTGTGCTTTCCAGGTGATACTAACATTATTTAAAGCCAGAAGTCTAAAAGGTAATCGCTTAACTGCAGCTGGAAATTAGCTCCTGGCATGATCAAAATGTCTTAACGAAGTGTGACACCATCCCCTTCATTTATAAGCACTATGTGTGTTCTCGCGTTTCTTCATCCACTGAATTACTGTTACAAACAAAGGCAGGAGTTGTGTCTCTTGTGTAGGCATTAGGAAGGCAGTTGCCAGCCTCTGGCATATTATGCCATGTTCTTCCAATATTGGCTAGCTGTTGCCCTCTTATGGCCAGGTAGAACCATCTTATTTATTTATTTATTTATTACATTTGTTATACGCCCAGACCCGGGGGTATCACAGCGTAGTTACAGACAATGGGAGAATGCAATCTTAGAAAGAACACAGAGGACCACAGGAATAGCAATCAATAATATACAATAATATACAAAGCAGTCATGTATAAACAGTTAATTGAAGGGGATTAGTGCTCTGGTTCAGTTAGAACTTATTGAAGAGCCAAGTCTTCAAGAAGCTTTTGAATTTAGGGAAGGAGGTTTCATTCATAATGTGGGAAGGTAGCGCATTCCAATGTCTGGGGGCCAGTGTTTTGAAGCTACTACCCCCTGCTTTCTCTCTTTTGTATCTGGGGGTTTCAAGGTATGCGTTTTTGTTGGACCTGAGGAGTCTGGTCTGGGGCTTCATCATGACTGTGTTGTTGAGGTATTTGGGTGCTTTGTTAGCCCTGCATTTGTGGGTGATGCTCAGGGTTTTAAATAGAATTCTGGCTTGGATGGGGAGCCAGTGGTGGTCTCTTCTGGTGTTAGAGATATGTTTGGATTTTTTGATGCCTAGAGCTGCTCTGAGGGCTTTGTTTTGCATGAGTTGAGGTTTGGCTATGTTGGCTTTGGAAGTGCCAAGGAATAGGATATTACAATAGTCTAGCTTGGACAGTATGAGTGCTCTGGCTAGAGTGACACAGTTGTTAGCTGAGAGGAATTTACGGCTGAGGGAAATGAGTTTGGAGGTGTAGGAAGTGGACGAGGCTAATGTGTTTACTTGTTTAGACATGGATAGTGTTGCATCTAAGTAGACGCCAAGGGTCTTGACTTGTTTAAGAACAGGGATTATGGTTCCATCGATGGTGAATGATTTGAAAGCGGGCTCAAGGGTGTTGATTTTGCTGGAGGAGCCTAGTATGAGGAGCTCGGTTTTGTCGTCGTTGAGACAAAGGCTGTTATTAGCCATCCAGTTTTGGATGAGTGAGAAGATTTGGTTAACCAGGAGGGAGTCTTGTTCATGATTGCCTGAGAGAGGAATGAGGATTTGGGTGTCATAGGCGAAGTTGGTATAGATGACACCCATGGTATCCAACGCTGCAAATAATAGCTTGGTGTAGGCATTATACAGAGTGGGGGATAGGCAGGAGCCTTGCGGCACACCTGCAGGGACAGGCACTGGGTCTGCTGATTCTTTGCCGATGGATACTCTGGAAGTCCTATCAGCCAAGAATGATTTGATCCAGTTGGTAGCGTTCTGAGCTAGGTTGAAATTGTTTGCTAGAGTGTTACAGAGTTTATCGTGGTCAACCAGATCGAAGGCTGCTGAGAGGTCCAGGAGCATCAGTAGACAGAGTTTGCCTGCTTCTCTAGTGGCATCCATTTGGATCTTCAGATCAAGGAGGGCTGTCTCTGTGCTATGGTTGGGACGGAATCCTGACTGGCGGTCTCCTAGTAATTGATGTTGTTCCAAATGGTTCTGAATTTGGCAGTAGGCAATTTTGTCAATTATTTTTAGGAGGAATGGGACCGTTGTAATAGGTCGGTAATTAGTGGGTATTGTTGGGTCCAGGGATGTTTTTTTTAGAAGTGGTGTCACCCAAGCTTTTTTGATACTGGTGGGGACTGTGTTTGTGAGGAAAGAGGCATTGATGAATTCGGTGATGATAGGTGTGAGGGTGGGGGCACATAGTTTCACTAAGTGGGAGGGGAATTGGTCTTCTTTACAGTTGGAAGCTTTGAGTTTCATTATGGTGTCAAATACTTCTTTGTTAGTCACTGGTGTGAATTGAAATGGGGGGCCAGTAGTGGCATTTTATGTGGTCATTGATATGGTGGGTGGAGTTTTGTCAGCTAGGAGCGTTTTTTTACTATCGATTTTATTTTGCAGTAGGAGGATTTTCGATGAGAGTACGTTTTGAATAGTAGTGCACCAGTCTTTGCTAGCGTTAGAGGGCGCTGAGGTTTGACAAGGGTTTTCAAGCTCTCTAAGGATGGTAAACAGTTCTTTGCTGTCTGAGGACGCATTAGTAATGCGGAGGTTGAGGGCTTTGGCTTTTTGGGTGATTATTGCTGATTTATAAGTTTTGTTGGCTTCAGCGAAGGCTAATGCCGATTCTGGGGTATTGTTTTTCTTATGGAGGTGTTCAAGTGATCTTTTTGTGCGTCTTAAGGCTACAAGTTCCTCATTAAACCAAAAACAGGAGCGTTTGTCAGGTCTATGGGTTTTAGTGGTGATGAGAGCAAGTAGGTCAATAGTTTGGGTAAGGCATTGTTGGTAATGTTCTGCTAGATAGGAGGGGTTGTTGGTGCCTAGAGCTGTATGGGCAAGGGCAGCACTCAGGGCTGGAGTGAGTTTGTCGGAGGAGAGCTTTTTGATATTTCTAGTTTCAAATGTTTCTGGTTTTTTAGGGGTGATGTGCTCTGTACTGGCATTGTCTATAGTGAAGTTAATTACATAGTGATCTGACCAATTTACTGGGAGGATGGAGTCAATGGTGACTTGAGAGTTAAGAGTGAGAAGCCAGTCTAAGGTTCTTCCTTTTGAGTGGGTGGGTTTTTGTACGAAGTTCATTTCTGACATGGCTGTATAGAATGTAGATGCTTCTGAGTCCAGGGGGTCATTGCATCCTAGGTTAAAGTCACCGAGGACTATGCATTTAGTTTTAGGCTTGATGAGGGGCGTTAGGAGTAGTGGGATGTCCAAGTCGGGGTGGGTATTTTTATTGGGTGATCTGTACACCACTTGTAAATTAGTAGTGGTTTTGGGGTTGGAAGTATACGTAACTAGTAGGAGTTCATAACCTTGTATCTGTTCTATTGGGCAAGCTCTGATTTCCAGAGTGGTTTTGGCAATTATGGCAACTCCACCTCCTTGGGTATTTGTCCTGTCTGTTCTAAGGATGCTGAATCCTGGGGGAATGGCAAGGGCTAGAAGTGGTCCTGCTGCTGGGTGAAGCCAGGTTTCAGTGACCACCAGCATATCAAGGTGATGGTCCTCAATGAGGTCATGGATATCTATAGCATGGGCGCCTAGTGAGCGGGCATTGATGAGTTCACTTTTGAGGGTGGGGGTAGGGGGTGGTGTGTTACCTGGACTGGGGGAAGAACCAGTGGTTTTGTTGTTGGTTTGGTGTTTGAGTGGTGCGTTGTGGAGGCTTTTTTGTTGGAAATTAGTGGGCGTGGTGTTTAATTTGGTCGGTGTATTGGGTGTGGTGGTGAGTGAGGTAGCTCGTAGGGACATTTTAGTTCTAGACATGAGTCTGTTGAGTCTTTCAATACCCAGGATGGGTGTGGTCCTATCATTAATGCTAATAGGTGTGGTGTGTTTGTATATAGTCTGGTTGGGACTAAGGCTCGGGATGTCTGAGGTTGCTACATTCTTGATGGTGGTAGGTGTAATGTGGGATTGAGGAAATGGTATGGGGAAAGGGGGGTGTGTGGGGAGGAAAGGGGTGGGGCAGGGGACAGGGAAGTGGCGTGGACAGCCTAGTCTAGCTAATCCTTCGCCAACCTTGATGAAATGTCCTCTGGTGCATAGTGTAGCATTAGGGACTATACAAAAAGGGAACATGATAATGGTGAGGAGCACCAGCATTATATTGGTGGTGGCTGAGTGGGCAGAGATAGAGGTCAATGAACTATTTAGGCACAAGGGCTGGGTGCAATAATTCAGCGCAGGCAGGCAATGCACTAATGCAATCACAGCATCAGCCAGGGTAGCTAGTAGGGTGCACCAGCAATGGGTCACCTAAATTCGATTTTTCAAGCAGGGCACAAAAGCATAGGTCACTAGCAGGGTGCACAGGCAGTGGGTCAACTAAATTCGTTTTTTCCAACAGGGCACAAAACCATAGGACACTGGCAGGGTGCACAGGCAGTGGGTCACCTAAATTCGTTTTTCAAACAGGGCACAAAAGCATAGGTCACTAGCAGGGTGCACAGGCAATGGGTCACCTAAATTCGATTTTTCCAACAGGGTACAAAAGCATAGGTCACTAGCAGGGTGCGCAGGCAGTGGGTCACCTAAATTTGATTTTTCAAACGGTACAAAAGCATAGGTCACTAGCAGGGTGTGCAGGCAATGGGTCACCTAAATTCGATTTTTCGAACAGGGCACAAAAGCATAGGTCACTAGCAGGGTGCGCAGGCAGTGGGTCACCTAAATTCGATTTTTCAAACAGGGCACAAAAGCATAGGTCACTAGCAGGGTGCACAGGCAGTGGGTCACCTAAATTCGATTTTTCAAACAGGGCACAAAAGCATAGGTCACTAGCAGGGTGCACAGGCAATGGGTCACCTAAATTCGATTTTCAAACAGGGCACAAAAGCATAGGTCACTAGTAGGGTGCACAGGCAATGGGTCACCTAAATTCGATTTTTCAAACAGGGCACAAAAGCATAGGTCACTAGTAGGGTGCACAGGCAATGGGTCACCTAAATTCGATCTTAGTTAGCATGGTGAGAAATAGCATTATATTACGATCTGAGGATCATACTTTACTAGGGGAGTGACTATGTGTGGAAAGAGCCGATAGTGCAGCACGGTAGCAGTAGCAGCTTACCTGGAGCAGGAAGGGCAGAGGTGCTGGCCCCAGGCTCCTACAGCTCCGTACAGGCTCAAGACTGGGGGGCCTTTGTATGGAGGCCGGCTCTCATTGGAATCAAAGAACGGTGCAGTGAATGGCAAATGAATTTCCCCTGCAGACAGAAAAGCGGAAATAAGAGGCCAATTCAAGACACAGAACATAGAAGTTAAGACAGACTGCAGCTGCCATTGCTGTGTTAAGGAGAATATGTTGAGTGTTCAAGCAAGGAGGTATGTATTAAACAAGCAAGCAGAGAGACAGGGGAGAGGCAAAGAAAGGCCAGAGGGGCTCTTTGAATAATGTAATGGGGCAGAGGACCGATGCTCTGCCTTCCTAGTAACATATGAGAAAATCAAATAGATCAGGCTCTGCAGCAAATGTTAAACAAGAATAACAAAGGCAAAGAAAGGCTCTGAAGCCAGCAGGAGATGGAATAAGAGGGAACAGACTCATCGTGAGAGGCTGGCCTGGCCCTCGCAGGGGCGCTAGAGAGGCAGCCCACATAGCGGGCTGCCCCTCTGGCCACCCCCCTGGGTCCACATACACCCCACCTACTAGGCATCCCCAGGGTTCGACACATCTGCCCGCGGACCTGGGAAGTGCTTATAAGGGGGTGGGCTTGCGATCGCTCATTCTCCTTGTTTGCTGTACCCCCGCCTCCAGAGGACAGTCAATGCAGCAACATCACACACCTGGTCCCTCTACTCCCATAACAGGGCTTACCCAGAGGTACTCACAAGATTTCTTCTTTCTTTGAAACCTACATCTTTCCATTCAAAGAGACACACGCGTCTCCTTGCCCCACAAAAAATAAGTAGCAACTTGCAGTTGGTAGAAAAGGTTTCAACTCCTTTCTTTGGCAGGAGTCAACTTACAGGTGATCTGCCTCTTAACGAGCTGGCGTCCTAGCTGTGGCGCACTGGAAGTGATTGTTATTTCCTCTCTCTTACCAGGGGCTCATAGTCAGATGAAAAATCCAGAAATGCAACACACAAAGACATGTATGTTCTTTGCTGCTGCATCCTTTAATTTTCTTCTGTTTTCTTTTCTTCTTTTCTCTTGTTTTATACAGTGATATTTGTGATTTAATACGTACTGCTATTTTAATTCTAATTTTGTGAAAAGACGAGTTCTTTGACTAAAACACAATAAATAAATAAAGCAAAGTCCCCAAGATGTCCTCTGTCGCCCCTCCCCCAGATTTTATTTGTCTCCTACGCCCCTGGTCGGTTTACATGACTAATGCAATGAATTCTGTGAGAGAGGTGTGCCTTGGTACTTGAGAGACCTCGTCTGAAAAATGGTCATCTACGCCTCATCAGACCAGGTAGTTTTGCTAGCCATCTGTTTAAACTGAGAGATATATGGCAAGATATCTTGATTCCCCTGTTTCAGGTCTAAGAGGTGTTCCTGTGAGGCTATCTCCGAATCTCCTGTCTGCCAAACATTGACCTAATGCTATTGCAAAATGTAGAGTGGTAATCAAGTATCGGGTTGTTTGTAGCGACCAATGGCGTGGCCCAGGCCAGACCGGCCCCGTCATCTGCGAGATCATGTATCCGACCCTATCTCTGTCGGTATGAAAATAGGCTCCCTTGAAAGTAAACTATATAGCACATGAATCTATACACTCTTTTACTTTGTGGGGATTCCCATCAAATTGTCCACTAGGTAATGGAACAGGCGGGACTTCTGAACAATGGGGAATGCAGCTGACAGCCGCTTGTTGTGCGGCTTGTTGAGCCGCCGGCTGTTGATTTTTCCTTAATGAGGCATTTTCCTCTTTGAGGTGCTGTACCTCAGTGGTGAGGAACTGTACTGCAGCTATTAGCTGTTGTATCTGCTGATCCATGTTGATCAGACCTTCGATAGGCTAGATGTCCTCTAAATTCTTACCCAAACTCCGGTTGAAAATGGGCCAATATGGGCGTTGCTCTCTATTATGCTAGGAATTAACCTTACAACCAGAATTTAAGGCAGAATTCAGAAAACCACCTACCGGTATCAGGACTGGCCTCTGCAGATGTAGATAGATGTCTACCGCCATGTAGAATAAGGAATCTACCTGTAATCCCCTTTGGGACCCAGTTCATGGCTGGGGCACAGAGAGATCCCCGGGGAAATCCTGAAGGGAAAAAACCCTGTGGAGAGCTGCTGGGGTTCGTAGAATCCTAAGCGCACTCTTCAATGCAAGAGGACCAGCAACGTCATGTCCAGGTAATTAGGTCTTCTGACAACTGGATCTTGAAATTCCTGACGTTAACTATAGGGAAAGGAAGGAATGTTAACCCCAGGATACTGTTCTATCTCCCTACACTATTCCCCCCATATCCCTTAACAATTCTCACCAATGTAGAGCAGCAACAGAGAGGGAATAGATTTGGTGCCTAGAAGGCGATAGGGTAAGTTTTGAGCAGCTGCAAATAAAAATAGAAAAGTGAGAAAGATATTGGTGATGAGCTGATAGCACAAGACTCTGTTTGGGTCTTAACAGATTAGGGTTCCTACCTGCAAAAAAGAAGCCTTCCTTGATCTGAAGCGATTGTGCTTTCCCGATCGTGGGGATCAGAATGTGAATGTTGATTACTGGAGCAGTTCCTATGTTGAAAGATGGAAGTGGTTATTGTTGACACGGGAGAACGGGTCTGCCCATAGCTAGATGCTGAAAGAGGAGGAGCTATAGAAGAAATACACACTGCAGAGTTAGTGAACTGCACGCGGTAAAAGATGAGATCAGCGTCCTAGTTCGGAGGCTGGCAAGCGTTCTGAGGACCGATCCCCGAGAGGCCCGAGAGGCCCGGATAAGGAGGAAAGGAGAGATTAGTATGAGACGGCAGAATGCACAGGTAGAAAAGAATACAAGACTCCCAAAGCCCCAATATCCAAAGGCTATGCGGACTCACGGGGCGTGGCAAGACTCTTAAGAGAGAAGCAACGCGAGGAGTATTTGGTCCAGACTCTAGATAAACGGAACAGGAAGAAGACGTGGTCTCCAGTGCAACATTCATGGCGTGATCCACTAGACCCGTGCTGGAAACAGAGCATGACTCCATCTTGGAGTTGTCATTTCGGGAGTCCGGAATGCTCGGTATCTGAACCCTCCTGGACCTATTCATCACAGTTCCAATGTCTCAACACGTTCTGGAGCTTTACAAAATCTACAGAACCTCAGACACCTTTCTATTTTTATTTGGGCACCTAGAACCTCATTTGTCAGGAGCAGATTAAACCGAAATCTCCATAATTTCCTTCTCCAATGAACATGTCAGCACTTTACAAGATATTTCGGTTGGGAGTTAAAAGATTTTCTTCTGCAGGAAAAGTGGAAATAGTTCATATTCCTTACATTCAGTGCAAGTTACGATCCAGTCGTTTAACCATATTGTAGTGAAGCGGCTCCCAGCCTTCTTAGGTTGACTTGCTAGGTTTATTACCAGGTTCATTGGTATCATTACACGTAGTCAATCCGGTTACATATACGTTGCAAGTAGGACATATAAAACACTGGCAGCCCATCATCCAGGCCTCTGGCTGAACAACTGACCAGGTTAGAACATTCACCCATGCATACCATCACTCAGGCATAAACACTCCACATGACATCACAACATTCCTTCTGCAAAGCCAAGCCATACACAACACATATTTTCTTTTTGATTTGGTCCGGATTAACAATTAATGTATGTACTCTATAGCCTAAGTGCTCAATCATTTCCAAACAGAGAGTACTCCATGATGTTAACATTTTTATTTTTATCTATAGACACTTCATACAGGATAAAATATAAAGTGCCCTTCTGAGCAGTTATACGTTTTCAGAAGAAAGATAACATTTTCTAATTGATCATAGTTTTCAGAGACAGTAAACCCAATTCAAATCGAATAGTCGAGAAAAGGACTCAATTAGGAAAAAGTAAATGTTTTCACTAGAAAAGACCCTCCAATGTATTCCAGGCTGTTGAAGAGCTGGTAAGTAACATCTCAGCACTGTAAATGATAATGGGCACCACTTTCATCTTATAAGAATGTGAGATTGGCCAAATGGAATACCAATCATGCTTTGTATCTATTGCACCTGCTTGAGCAGCTAGACATACAATTTTTTGTTTAAAAAATTTAATCATGGCACCACCATTTGACTTCCCTGTAATACAAAACCCCAAGTTATGAAAAGTTTCAACTTTATCTAAAAGATCACCATGTAAATTCCACCTAATATCTTTCTTCTTAATCCGTCCAGGATTTAAAATCATAACTTTTGTTGCTGCTACATTTATCATCAAATCATTATCCAAAGCATATCTTGATCATTGGTTTAGTTGATGCTGTAATCCAATCGGGGTTTGGTCAGCCATGACCAAGTCATCAGCGTAAAGCAGCCATTGGATGGGAAAACATCCAATACGAGGCGGGAAGGATTTGGCAGAAGTTAGGGAGATTCCAATATCTGATATTAAAGATTTAAAAGGGAAGGAGCTAACATGCACCCTTGCCTCAAGCCACATTCAGCAGAAATAGGGTCTGATAACAATCCTTCTTTATTCAAGCGCCCACAAATAGATAGATCCATATGCAAATCTTTCGTTATCTATAACAGATATAGAGTGCCACCACATCTCGACAGTTTATTCCATAGTCGACACCCATCAATATTGCCGAATGCTGAGGAAATATCCCTCAAGAAAGGCTTTTTATGTTTCATAACATTAAAAATAAATCCATTCAAAGGTGTATCGGAACCGCTGACAAAACTGGCCTGGAATCGATCCATTCTGTTATTAACTGAATCCCAGTCCAACAGCTGTGACTGAACCAAAGCTGCAAGGGTCCTCCCGGGAATATTCTATACCCTCATTCTCTTCCCCTCTCTCCTCCTGCACTTTTTTGATGCTTTGCCACATGCTTGTTTCTCCACCCCTTCCAGGCTCACGCACCGGGATTTAGGGTCTTGCTTCCTTCTCCTGGTGTTCTATCTCTTCTGTTAATCAGAAAGTCCACCTTTTATCCCGTGAGGTAGCCCACTGTACATTTTATAACTTTACTGGGTTTTCTCCCAGCCAAGCTTACTCCAATGCCTGGCAGAGAGTATGGCTCTACCTTAACAGTCCTTATTAGTCCTAACGCTGCAGTTCTCCAGAAAGTGTACCCTCTCTTTGTTAGTCACGTGGCTAAACTGGTGGTAGGTTTTTCGCCTGAGTAAAATAGTTCCACGGGGCGGGATTCATTTCAGCTGTCTGGGTCCCTTTAGACCTCTCCTCCATTCATCAAAATAGAGGCTGTCACATGACTATTCCTTGTCCTTCTTTGTGTATAGAAGAAGAGGTGGCCATATGTGGCCACTAGGGGTGTGTGTCCCAGGATTAGGGGGTTTAGTCAGGATGAAACCAGTTTTGACTGGAATATGCACAGTTCTGTCTGGGACAGTGTAGATCCATCCCTTTGTGTACATGGGTGTGTTTGAAGTGATTGTCTGCCATTGGATTACCATTGAATTACCAAGAGAGGGATAAACGCAGACCCTCTTACCCACTCGCATTGTCTATGGTTGGACTCTGTCCACCCATTCCTGAAAGGCCTGCTGCTTGAGCCCACAGCAAAGCTCAGCACCAGCTTCATCTGACAGCAAAGTTCTGCCTCTCCACGACTACCAGAAGGAATGCAGAGTGCTGCTCCTTTCCCCTGACTCAGTTGATACTTTTGATTTCTTTTTGCATATTTGATATATTTGATATTTGATATTTTATTTATATAGCGCTCGTACACAAGTGTTTCAGAGCGCGACAAAGCAAGGGAGGGGAAGAGGGGCGAACAAAACAATTATCTAACTAGGCCCAGTGACATTGAGAACGCGCAAGTGCATGGGAAAGGGAAATGGGAAAAGTGCATGGAAGGGGGGAGAAGTGGAAAGTGCGGAGCAAAGGAGAAACAAATAATAATAAATAAAATAAATAAATAATAAAGGCAATAAACGGTGGCAGTCCAGCCAGCAAGTGGCAAGTGCTGTGTTTAAGGCAGCAGACAGGGTATGTCTGATAAGTTGCAGAAAGTTGGGACAACTGGATGAAGGCTCCGCTGGAAGGACTCCTCTACCTGAAGCTTCTGACCATGCCTGCATCGCTGGACCCAGAAGCAGGTGTCCCTTCGCTGCCAGGGTTGTGGAGGCACTATGTGCCGAACTGACCAGGGAATCTTCATCCCAGGACATTATGAAAGCTCCAGGAGCCTGTGCTGCCTTTTGGCCTTGTAGCGGCACCACTGAACACAGTGAATATTGACTCTTCCTAAGAGTCTCAGAGTCCTTTATGAACTGGTGTGTAATCGCTGGAGCCCTCAGTAGCCCCTGAAGAACATTCACAGCAACTGCAATAGGAAAGTGCTGACTGTGTACTGAAGGAAAGTGCTGACTGGGTGCTGCAGGAAAGAGCTGACTGTGTACTGCAGGAAAGTGCTAACTGGGTGCTACAGGAAAGAGCTGACTGCGTACTGCAGGAAAGTGCTGACTGGGTGCTGCAGGAAAGACCTGACTGCGTACTGCAGGAAAGTGCTGACTGCGTGCTGCAGGAAAGTGCTGACTGCGTACTGCAGGAAAGAGCTGATTGCGTGCAGCAGGAAAGAACTCACTGTGTACTGCAGGAAAGTGCTGAATGGGTGCTGCAGGAAAGAGCTGACTGTGTACTGCAGGAAAGTGCTGACTGGGTGCTGCAGGAAAGAGCTGAATTCGTACTGCAGGAAAGTGCTGACTGGGTGCTGCAGGAAAGAGCTGACTGCGTACTGCAGGAAAGTGCTGACTGCGTGCTGCAGGAAAGTGCTGACTGCGTACTGCAGGAAAGAGCTGATTGCGTGCAGCAGGAAAGAACTCACTGTGTACTGCAGGAAAGTGCTGACTGGGTGCTGCAGGAAAGAGCTGACTGCGTACTGCAGGAAAGTGCTGACCGCGTGCTGCAGGAAAGTGCTGACTGCGTACTGCAGGAAAGTGCTGACTGTGTGCTGCAGACCTGCTTTTGCGGTCCAAGGGCATTGCTCGTCTGACTCCCTGGCCTGGCCGGTGCTTCTCTTTTTTGTACATTTCTTCATCACTGGGGCTCTTCTTCATCTTCAATGGATGCTTGAGGGCTCCCTACCACCGGATCTCCAGGGACAGCTCCTTGGGTCCCTCGTTCATCTACTGTCTCGCTTGGTTTCCAGTTTAACTTTCCAGCCTAGACAGTAAAGACTTTACAGACCTGTTACTGATTTCCCTTTTTTAGATGGGACTTTCTATTGACTCTACAGAACTGTTACTTAAAACAGTGTTACTTTCCTGATACAGTGTTGCATCTTCCGTTTACAAAGTTACTTACATGTGAGTGAATTTCTTTTTGGCTTTTCCTTTCCTTATATAAAGATGATATTTTTATAAACGTGTAGTGTGTAGACAGTCTCTCATCGGGTATAACTGAAAGGTTTGCACTGTATCTGTGAACCAGCCTTCTCCTTTGGGTTAGCCATGGACTGCTCTGGCACGTCTACCACTTTAGGAGCCTGGTGAGTTTCAGCCAATCACTAGCAGGTCCCGAGTCAGTAAGATACACCTAAACACCCTGAGCACATTCCTTGAGGAACTCTCCCAAACATCTGCTTCAGAGTTCCCAGGGCCTGACATATTCCTCTCTCCAAGCTCCTGTGCTTACGGGGTTTCTCCTCCTAGCCCCACCTCTTCTCCCACTGAAGATCACTTTCACCCGCCTCCATTTCCCCTTGCCCCACTTCACCTTCTCTATCCTGGGCCCGCCCCTTGTGGGGGCAACACACATGCATTCCTATAAATATGAAATGCAAAAAAACAGCTGCAAAGTGAAAAACGTTTGGCTTTGCCAATGCGTGTATGTTATAATGAAAGTAACAACGCAATTTCATATTATGTCACATCTGTGATTTACAAATTATTATGTGAATGCTTTCTTTCCCATCCCTATGTTCCTGCGGTAATGATATGGGGGCCACGCTTCCCCCAGCTTTTCCCTTTCATCTCTAGTGGACAGACCAATCATCAGACACTGACACCTCGCCCCACTGCTCTCTAAACATCTCCACACTGCCAGCGCACTGCTCCTTCACCATGCCTACCCAATGCAACCCTGAAATGCCTTCTTCACCACACACACTCTAACACCACCTTAAAACACAAACCATCACCCCATTTCCACACCCACTCAAAAACGACCTCAATCCCGAAGCCACAACGCCATCACCACACCCACTCAAACACCACCTATAACCCAAAGACACCAACCCATCACCACACTCACTCAAACAACCCCTGAAACCCATACCGACCAAGCCATCACTGCAGACCTCAAACACCACCAGAAAACCAGAATTCCTCCACCCTATGAACAAACCCACTGCGTGTGCACATTCTGAAAGTTAGACCCTCCACACCACCAACACAGACCCCACATAAAACACGAAACTACCACACACACTCAAACTCCACCTGAACCCCAAAACACCACCCAATCACCACACCTTCACAAACACCACCTATAACCCAAAGACACCAACCCATCACCACACTCACTCAAACAACACCTGAAACCCAAACCCATTAGCCCATCAACGCAACCCTCAAACACCATTTCAAACCCAAAATCCACCCCATAAAAAAAAACGATTTAAACTCACCCAGAAAGTTAAACCTTCCACCCCCTAACCCCAACACCATGCAAAACACAAACCAACCACACCGACTCAACGCCCACTCAAACACCACCTCAAATCGAAACACACCAACACATCACCACACCCACTCAAACATCATCTAAAATCCAAACACACCACCGGATCACCAAACTCACTCAAATACCACCTAGAACACATGCCCACCACACCCACTGAAAAACCACTTGAAACCCAAACCCTCAATTCCATTATCACTGCCTTCAAACTCCACCTGAAACCAAAACTCCACCACCACATCCCTAACCCCATGTAATCACTCCCTGAATGTTAAACCTTCCCCCCATCAACTAAGATACCACTTAAAATACAAACCCAACACACCCACTCAAACACCACCTGAAATCTACATACCACCCCCTCACCACACCCACTCAAACATGACATCAAATACAAACACACACCCGCTCAGTACACTCACCCAAACATCACCTAAAACACACACCCACCACCCACCAATACACCCACTCAAACTCCACATAAAACACAAACTACCACACCCACTCAAATATCACCTAAAACATAAACGAGCCACCTCTCAAGCACCACCTAAAACACTAATCCACCACACCCACTGAAAAACCACTTGAAACCCAATCCCTCAATTCCATTATCACTGCCTTCAAACTCCACCTGAAACCAAAACTCCACCACCACATCCCTAACCCCATGTAATCACTCCCTGAATGTTAAACCTTCCCCCCCATCAACTAAGATACCACTTAAAAGACAAACCCAACACACCCACTCAAACACCACCTGAAATCTACATACCACCCCATCACCACACCCACTCAAACATGACATCAAATACAAACACACACCCGCTCAGTGCACTCACCCAAACATCACCTAAAACACACACCCACCACCCACCAATACACCCACTCAAACTCCACATAAAACACAAACTACCACACCCACTCAAATATCACCTAAAACATAAACCAGCCACCTCTCAAGCACCACCTAAAACACTAATCCACCACACCCACTCAAACACCAAGTGAAACCCAAACCTACCACCTCATCACCACACCCACTCAAAAAACAAGTGAAACCCAAACCTACCACCTCATCACCACACCCACTCAAAAACCAAGTGACCCCAAACCTACCACCTCATCACCACACCCACTCAAACACCAAGTGAAACCCAAACCCACCAACTCATCACCACACCCACTCAAACACCAAGTGAAACCCAAACACTCCACCTCACCACCACATCCCTCAAACAACACCTGAAATCCACAACCACCACTCCATCAGCACACCCACTCAAACACCACATAAAACACAAAATCCACCCTGTCACTAAACCCACCTAAATACAAACGGAAATGTAAACCCTCCAACCCACCCAAACACCACCTTACGCCCCACCACCTCCTCCCTTCACCATACAGTCTCACATGCTAACTGAAACTGAAACCCGCCATCCCATCACCACAGCAACTCAAATATCAACTGAAACCCAAACCCAGTCGCTAGTGGACTGGCGGGAGAAGTAAAAAAGCCACAAGCTGTGAGGGTGCCTGTGTTACGCTCACCTGGCTCCCACAGGGGTGTCGAGCGGAATTGGACAGCCATGGTCTCCACCAACGTGATGCGTAGTGCAGAGATGACTGACTGGACTGGCCCACCTAGCTTCGTCTGCATGACCCGTAGAAGTAGTCTCCTAAAGACGGGGAAAGGGAATTAGCCACCTGTGGATTTGAGTAGTAATACCTCACTGCGTCCCCACTTATCACTTCTGACATTCCCTTTCACAAAGCTCACCTTGTAGTTTTGTATGATGAGCTCTCCATCCTGCGAAGAATGCAGGGGCGCGTTGATGGCCAGTTACTTCACTGGTTTGAGGGTATTGGAAGAGTTCTGGACAAATCTTGGCTCCAAACCTGCGGGCGAAAGGCCGTAAGTATATAATTCTAAAGAGTTCAAAATGTCCAAATAATCACTCTTGTCCAATTCCTTGTTTCTTTTGCAGCTTAGACCCAAAAGATGATCGTCTTGTGGCAGCTGAAAGCGTTCAGGTAAGAGTCTGTGTTTTGTAACACTGTCCGGTAAATGATGCCAAGGTTTAACTCGCTGCTTTCTCTTTTCTTGCAGGTGCAGCGTAGAAAGATTTGGCATGCTGGTGGATAATACCTCCTGCGGTAAAATCAGGTAGGCATATGGTGGCAAGAGATTGTCCTTGTTTGTTCCCTTGGCTCACCTTGTTGTTTTCTTCTCCCCCTTAGGTGCTGGAATGCGGCAACCTGGTGATGGAGACAGCACCGGATCGGAGAGATGCTGCTAGGAACGGCGAGTATGGCGCGGCGCTGCTGCTGGCGATGAGACGCGTTTAAAGTTAAGTCTGTTTCTGGTTCGAAGATGCGCTGAATCCGAAATCAGGTAAGAAATCCAGTAAAGTTCATTTTTTGTTTTTTTTTTAATCATTTTTATTTTCACGAATAAAGTTTGCAATACAAACTCATTTTTTGTTTGTTTTTTTATCATTTTTATTTTCACGAATAAAGTTTGCAATACAATTAGAAATAAACAAGCTTCATAAAACTATAAACCTGGTCACAAGATTGAGTCCAAAAGAGAAGAAAAAAACTCATCTCATAATGCATAACACAAAATAAATAAGGAGAAAAAGTAGAAGAAGAGAGAACATTGAAAAGAGACCAGAAAAGGAGAAGAGAATGAAACAGAAGAATATCCAACTGTATCATTTGGTAGTACAATTTATAAATAATCAATAAACACATCCCCATGTAACATGGCATGGTCTTGGCTAGCCTAAGAGCAAATCAGAATACATTTCAGGGTAATAGTGAGTTTGGACAAAACACACCAGCATATTGAGTCACCATGAGACTTTAACCATACACCTTGAGAAAGATCCCCCATATGTCTATAAACTTTTCAGTCTCTCCTTTCAATTTGCAAATTACCTTTTCATAGGTGGAGATCGTAAGCAACTCATCCACCCACTCATCGATGCAAAAAGAGCCGGACGACTTCCAAGCCCTAAGAATCATCTTTTTCGCAATCATACAGGCCCTAAGGAACCACATTCTCTTTCTAAAGTCAACATCCTCTAACAATGACACATCACCCAGTACTAAGAGAGACGCAACCATTGGAATGGTGCTGCTCAACACCAAACCTAATCTCTCACAAACTCCCTCCCAGAATACCTTAGTCTTGGGACAGAACCAGATCTGATGACTTAAGGTACCTCTTGCTTGTTTGCATTTCCAGCACAGATCATTTTCCATCAAATGTCGCTTAAACGGACGCACTGGTGTCCAAAAGGCCCTAAAAAGAAGCTTGGTTTGCGACACTCTTAAGCCCCAGTCCATGCTCACAAGCCTCACATTACCACAGCAACGCAGCCAGCATGTTTGGTCAATCACTTCACCCAGCTCCTCTGTCCAGGCATTCGCCGTCTCTAAGTTCCCCTTATGACACGTTTTCAGGACCTTGTACATAGTTGCGGCTGGGTGAGCAGCATGTTTGCATGTCTCTAAAGCTGCCCAAGCTTTGCCCTGGACTGCCAATTGTGCAGGGTCCATGTTTATGGGGATGGTGCTCTTCAGCTTTCTATACTCTACATAGGTGCATTCCTTTAGATAAAAAGTGCAGAAAAGTTGTGCAAACGGGATGCATTCCTCATCTTCAGTTAGGTCTGCAATATATTGAATCCCTGCCAGGAACCATGCTGGCCAGAATAGCACTTTTGCATGTAGCTTCAAAGCTCGATTGAGCCAGATCGAAGCCTCCGGAAATAAGAAGGGATTGGTTCCAATACAGTTAGACAGGTCACGCCAGCACTCCTTCAAAAAAGCAGTCAGGGGATTTCGCCTTTTGGACTGTTTTGACACTGTAGTAGATAAGTCCTTGGGGGTCAAATGAGATGATGCATTACTTCTCTCAGTATGTCAACCGTTGGCTCCCCATCAGTGTCGATACATTTACACAGATGCCTAACCGTGAAGGCCAAATGATATTCTGCGAAGTGAGATAGATTCATCCCACCATACTTCTGAGGTAGCTGCATTTTCCATAGCGCAAGTCTTGGGGGTTTCCCGTCCCATATACATTTCTGCATCATTCTATTGATCTCTTTGAAGTAGTGGTTTGGCCCTTTGATTTGATCAGTAAAGTTCTTGTTCTAACCTTTCTTCTTCTTTCCCTTCTTTCTAGGCGCTCTGGACTCGAGGCGGGCGTGGCAGGGTGCTGGATGCTGACTGCAGACACAGTGAGCGTTACGCTGCTGGATGCAGAATAACGCGAAGCATGTGCTGCTCTTCGGGCGTGGTTTAAATAGCCTTCAAAGTAGTCCCAGGTAAGTATTCCTCCACAACCACACCCGAGTAACAACATAGTTCCTAAAATAAAATAGTCCCTTCAAGCCTCACATGGGCTTGGATGCTTGGATCCCTTGCAGCATGGTCTGCATCAGGTAAGTTTTAACATATGAGACTGGCGCCTATGGTGCCAGGACTGATTTCCCATATGATTCTGGCGCCTATGGCGCCAGGACTGTACCCAGATAGCCCCTAACAGGGGTTCCTGGGTTTGCTCCAGGTAACATGATGCCTGCTTCCAGGGTTGATGGACTTGGTCTGGTTGCCCGGGGGAAGGCATCATGACAGCCTGAGGTGGGCAACGCATGCCTCCTGTCTGGCAGATTCACTCCTTGGTGCCCACCTAGTGAAGTGCTGGGGTGCAGTGTTCCAGGAAATACAGATTAATCATTGGGCACAAGGGACAGGAGGAGTTCCACAGCATGGGATCAGCGTCGAGGGAGGCAACGGTGCCCAGGGTAGTCTGGGTGGCAGCAGGTGCTGAGGTAGGCCGAGTCTAGAGCGCCCCCTTTGATGGGCTCAGAAGCCCGTTACCACCACTGCCTGCAGGTCTCACAATGTGCATCAGACTGGGAATTCCACGTGTGGCAGTGAAAGTGTCACCACACGTGGATGACAGATACAAAAGGCAGAACTTGCCTAGCGCCAACATGGCTTAATGAGTGCTTGAGCAAGAGGCCGCATGAAGGCCTCTTTGCATGTCATCAATCCCGCATCACAAGACATCACATCAGGCTTTCCGACCACCGCGCTGAACTCACAGGCCTCATGTGACCGTAAGGATGTCAGTAGCATGTCTTAGCCAACCCTAAACAATCCCTCAGCGCGGGAAGGACGCAGCGCTATGGAGAACGCTTCCTGGCAAAAAGTGATTTAAGTGAAATAAGCGCAGTATCCTCTAATGTCACGTGCAGCAATTTAAGAAATGGGCAGGTCACCTTATTCACAGAGGAGACGGAGCGGGACAAGGAGGGGGAACCCCCAGGGAGAGTCCAGGAGAAGCAGATCAGAAAGGCAGTAAGTAGCCTGAGGAAGGCTTCACTCAGGCAGCTGCCAATACCTGAGACACATTGAGCTTTGGTGAAGGGTCTGCCTGGGACTGAAAGAAAGACTCGAATGGAGACTCTGAGAAGGACTCCAATGGGAGTGTTGAGGCGCGCGGACGCGCCTACAATAAAGAAAGCGTGGCTTAGGATGCCTGTCACTCCCCGTACTGGCGGGGCGAGGTGTGTGGGAGACGTTGGTGTGAGAAGGGGTTAAAGCTACCAGTGTCCCAGAGGGAAAGGCTTAGCTGAATTTCCGAGAGACAGAGGAACTGGAGGCTGAAGCCAAAGCAGAGGCTCGCGGTCCAAGTGGTTTATAACACAGAGAGGGACCGCTCCATAAACCTACAGAACCAGAGGGAGGACGCAGGACGATAGCCACAGTGTGGATTAGATCCGAGCTGCACCCGGACCTGCGGGAAGCAGCCCATGGAGGAGGGTGGGAAGAGACCACTGGGATGCAAGAATTCATGAGTAAGAGGGAAATGGTGAGAAGGGGGGCAGGAGCCATGGATGAGTCAATGGAATGGGGTTACAGGGAAAGCGAAGGGCGCTGATGAGTCCAGGCAGCAGAGAGCAATCGTGCACATGGAGGCCAGCTGGGGCAGTGCCCCGTGTGATGCCCTGCAGGAGTACAGGGGTGAGCAGTGGCCTCACACTGCTACTGGAACAGCAGTTATGGCAATCACAAAGGTGACACCGACACGCCATCTGGGGCAGTGCCCACTGTGGTGAAGTGACTACTGCCCTGCAGGAGCACAGGGATGAGCAGTGGCCTCACACTGCTACTGGAACAACAGTGTTCCCAATCACAAAGCTGGCACCGACACAGCATGTACTGGACACCTGCTCTGCATCTTAAAGGTAGCATGGGTCGAGGGCAGGCTGTACCCTTTAAGAGGTGTGTGAGCCATCGTGGGCACATCAAAAACAACACTATCACATCAAAACCCACAACAACGGAAATGGCCGATCAAAAGGGCAGACAAACTATTAAACACACTGACAATCCACACTTGCAATGAAATACAGACTGAATGCAGAGATTGGGAGAACGAGGCACTCTGGGTATGAGGAAAGGCCAAGCAAGCTCAAGATATGTCTCACAAAGTATAAAGTGGGAACCTAAGTGTCACTAGGGCCCAAGGAACAAGGCCTGCGGCCCTCTTCCTTTGGCTAGCCCATTATGAACTAGCCACTAGCCAACATTCCTTGCTGGGCTAAGAATTCCTGGATGTTGCTGCTGGCGGCGATTCCACAGAACCCCTAAATTACTAGAAGGCCCATACCCCATCTTACTGCGCCCCTTCCCACCTGGGCCGGCAACACAGGGGCTCATCACTTGCTCATTGGGGAGGCCTTGATTGTCTGTATGTCCACCCAATGCAATCACCCGAAGGCCTCGTGTTTCCTGCCCCAGTTTGTAAGCCTTGCCACTCGCTCCAAGCCCCCAGCGCCCTCCATCACTGGGGAGTCGTGGGCACAGCAGGGCAATATAAGCAGTTCCTTCCACGTATATAGCAAGCAAGTAAAAAATGAGTCACCTGAAATCAAAGAATATTTTAAAAATACCCAATGATTGCAGACAACTCAACATCGCATGGGCTAAAAAAACAGCTGACTATATAGTCACCCTGGCTTCTCTTAGGCTCCGCTAGGCAGCCAGAGCCATCACCAGGTGGAACCCGTTGGTGGAATGGAAGGCTGGGCAATCCCCACTTCCTTCAAACCAAATGGTATTAGTTCTTGTAATCAAGAAAGTATGGAAAAGATAGGTTTAAATGCTGCATTTTACAGGACTGTCCTTAAAGGAAATACGGCTAAACAACAAAGGGGTTTATAGGAAGTTTGGAAAGGGAAAAGGAAGTTTCCAATTTTCCAGGGACGGCTGCAGCACTGTGAAACGTTATTAATCCACAGCAGCACATGATGGACCAGTTTGCTCGGATCTCTGAATCTTTCTTGCTTTTCTTTTGTCTAATAGAATGTTCATGTAATTTGTTTTGCCGAATTCACCGTTTTTTCCACTAACCGCAGGGGGAGACCCCCAACCCCTTCAACTCCTCTACCATACTATACACTTTCCCCAAACTTACCATCTGTAAGTTTGTGGTAAATAAAATGGTAAAAAATGTGGCTAAAAAAAGAATCGATGTAATTGTCATTCGGCAAAAGTGGGTAATATTGTACAACACCCCAAGTGTTCAGGGTGCCCCACTGAATGAAAAGAACAGCAACAATCCCCGGTGTGACCCTCCCCAGCAAAGATGCTGGCTGCTGGGAATGACTGGATAATTGGGGTGACTGAAACTGACCGCTGGGGGTGCAGACAGGTCAACGGTGACCATCTAAAGTCAAAGACGGCAGTGCTTGATCGACCCACCCAGACGGTGGTGGGGTGCTCGGTGAGTGTAGAAAGCCAAGCAGATCTCAGGCTGCCTCCACATCTTCTCACCGTCTGCACACTGCACTCCCCACTGTTCTACCGTGCTGCGTCCCTGGGATCGTACCTCCAGCCCCTTGTCTCCTGCGTCTGAGTCTCTTTGTCTTGCTGGGCTTTATCTCTGCCTCCGGGCTTCCATCAGAGTCCAGGAACTGTGCAGGTTCTCACCACCAGGAACCACACGCTGTCTACTGTGAGACCCTTTGCGCAGTCTACTGTGAGAGCCTTCGCGCAGTTTACTGTGAGGCCATTGGCCAACTGGGATCGTCGCCCCAGAGGATTCCATGAAATAGCACTGCTGCCTGCCCTCATGCTCTTGCAGTCCAAAATGTGATTCAATACCTTACTCTTCAGTCTATTTCTAGGTACCAGCAAGGCGCCTTGTATTCCAGCATCACATGCCATGTCCAGCACATTCCATACCACATATTGTCACCCCACTCCTTACCTCATAGGTTACCCTCAATTACATGTACAGTGCTTGGTTGCTTCCAGCCTAGGTTTGGACTTTAAAAACCTATAAATAAATATGCCTGCACCTCTTCACAGACTCGACGGCCCATCAGACTCCAACTCAGTGCCCTTGGCTACTGCCACTGGGCCTGACTCCAGGCCCACACAGTCTCCAAACTGATGTCCCCGGCACTGGGCAGCAATGAGGAAACAGAGCCTAGGTCAGGTAATTCACTAACCTTACGTGCTCACTACTTCGATTATGAAACCCTTGCAGTTCTAATCCTGAACCTGATCCTTGGCCCATTGAAGCTGATAAGGCATTCATTAAAGTCAAGGTACAATTTCAAAGGCTCCAGCCTTACTTCTACCACATTATCAGAAATCTTTCACTCTCTATTGTGATGAATGTGAAGATGTGTCTCTGGGAGCGTTCACTCAGATGCATTTTGACAAGCAACGCACTAATGCCCTTGAGAGTGCTGCATTAGCCCCTATGGCTGCAGGTTTAGCATCTTCTAAACATGCAGTGAAGGCAACTGCACTGCTAGTGAAAAGAGCAGGCACGTGGGTTCACGGGTATCTGATTGTGCTAGAGAAGCATCACGCTGCCCCAGTATTGCTTGTCCCAGAAGGACAAATAAGACTTGGAAAAGGGGCCAAACTTTTGGACATGTCTAACCCTTTAACAATTAGCAAACAACACTGCAAGAATTGTTCAATAGAGGGCCTCATGCCACCTTCTTCCTTTTCACTGCTTCAGAGCCTTGTCTATGCCCAATCCTAGGGCCTCAGTACACCCATCTTTGATCTCTTTGGTACTTCAGGTCTTCTTTGGGTACCTATCATCAACCATCTGACTCCATCAATGGTGCCTTCAATGGTTACTCTTTCTGGAGATGTTTGCCTGCACTGGGGGTTCATGGTGGTGTTTTATGGGCCATGTCTCATGCAGATCGAAACCTGCCCTCATCCTCTGCTACTTGGGAATGGCTCACTCTGGGAGCAGAACCAAACTTCACTTCATATCTACTACATATGGAGTTCATAACCTGCATGCAATTGCCATGTTCAACCACCATGTAGATTCCACTTAGTCTTCACCCTACATGGGAGGTGCCAATTCACCCTCTCGGAGGAGGCTTCCGGAAAGCAACCTCCTTGCAATCTCTCAACCTTTCCCAGGAAGTGACAGAGGGAATAGGATACTGTTGAGGACTGGGCACTGATGGAGCTCCATTATGACCCTGGCGGTATGGGGTTAACGGCGCCGGTAGAGCTGCTGGTGCCGTTAACCCCATACCACCTCATCACGAGGTCCGCTTGTGGGACGCGCTCAGGATGCCTGGCTTTAACAGACGTCCTTAGCGGGTCCTGCGAACGGCCCAGCATGCTAACAATGGGCCCGTCATTAACGGGCCCATTGTAAGCAGGCTCCCTATTCCCATTGAGCCCTATGGGTGCTCAAATGGGAATGGGGATGTACCGGGTCCGGGTTCCTTGAATGGGGAAATACCGAGCCCTCCTAGGTCGGAATAGCCCAGTATTTCCCCATTCAGGGAACCCAGACCCGGACCCGAGTTTGGGGGTAGCCATGCCCTTATCAAGGGCATGTCTACCTCTGAACTCGTAATGAGGCCCATGGTCGCTCATCCTTTAGTGCAGGGAAGAATGTAATGGGAGGAGCCAATGATGATAGAACGCACCAATCACGCAGTACCCTAAGATTACAGGGCTGGGAAGCTACTAAAAACAGCCAGCAGGTGTAATGCAATCACCCACAGTGGCCCCCACCCAGGCAGGCCTGACAGTAAACATGGCATCTTACTACCTTCTATTCCTGGGCAGGACAACAAAGCTGCATCGCCACAACCTGCTGCTGTCGTTGACTGTGCACTTCCTGCACAGTGCACTAACAGGTGAATGCCCCGATCTCTGTTGTGGGTCTGACTTCTAGATGCAGCATAATGCCAGTCTCTGTTTCATGCACTAGTCGACGCACATGGCAACAGTGAGTGCAAGTGGGGGTGGGGGCCATAACACTGACACATTGCCCTCTCCCAACTTCCAACCACGGATTATAATTTTTATAACACACTTAATACCAGAGATTCTTTTCTACGCGTGGGATGGGGATTCGAAAATGTGTGGTGTTGCGTTGTCTTGCTTCCATGATAAATGCATTGCCCCTGAGCTATCCCACCTCACCAATCGAGTTACCAGTTCAGGAGGCTGCAACAGCAGCAAGGCACTGATATTTGACATACGCATGGCCGCTAAGCCCCGCCCAGAATACCTACTCCACCACTTCGACCTCCCTATAAACTTTCCATCACTAAGAACATGTGCTTTATAACGGAACGCTGTCCATTCCACTCCCCACCTTCCACATGTCTGTCCCCACTACCCATTCCACCCCACTCCCCTTCTTGATGACAAAAACCTAAGTTGCGGTCCACTTCCTGCAACACACCATGTTGCAGTGGGTTATTTATTGATTCTGCTGCATCTAATACTCAAACCTCTCCTCTGTTCACTCTGCTTCACCGACCACATGCAACTCAAAACTGACCCCTCTACATGTGTTTCCTTTCTTACCACCCTTACTCATTGACCTCCATCATCTCTGCAACCTATGTGCTAAGTATGTGCAACGCCAAACAAGCCTACATGCAAGCCTTCTGCTCACTTGAGCCTACCTTTGCACCCTAGTTCACATCACGTCACGCAGTACGCCACCTTCACCTCACCCACGCTCTGATTTCACTTTAAAGTCACCCTACCTACGACACCTCAAGCTTGGTCCCGCCCACCTACCCACCTCAGGTCACTCACCCGGTTAAAATCAATCCACCCTACCTCGCTCTGCACCACTTTCAAGTTCAAACCAGACTATCCCCCTGCCTCACATTCCACTTTCTTCCGAAGCTCCACTGCTCTATCCACACCACCTTCAACTCAGCAACTCACCTTCAGCTCAGCAACTCACCTTCACATGTCCACCTCACATCACTTCATACGCTGACATTTCAGCCCATCTTAGCTTACTCGCAACCTTCTGCTCAAACCATCCCCCAAATCTACGCTGCATAATGATCAGCACAAACATAATTTGAGGGTCAGTATCACTGTGAGACACATGCATCGGTAGCCCTCTCCGTGCTATTGTAATTGAGGGTCAGTATCACTGTGAGACACATGCACCTGTAGCCCTCTCCGTGCTATTGTAATTGAGGGTCAGTATCACTGTGAGACACATGCATCTGTAGCCCTCTCAGTGCTATTGTAATTGAGGGTCAGTATCACTGTGCGACACATGCATCTGTAGCCCTCTCCGTGCTATTGTAATTGAGGGTCAGTATCACTGTGAGACACATGCATCTGAAGCCCTCTCCGTGCTATTGTAATTGAGGGTCAGTATCACTGTGAGACACATGCATCTGTAGCCCTCTCCGTGCTATTGTAATTGAGGGTCAGTATCACTGTGAGACACATGCATCTGTAGCCCTCTCCGTGCTTTTGTAATTGAGGGTCAGTATCACTGTGAGACACAGGCATCTGTAGCCCTGTTTGTGCTATTGTAACTGAGGGTCAGTATCACTGTGAGACACATGCATCTCTAGCCCTCTTCGTGCTATTGTAATTGAAGGTCAGTATTACTGTGAGACACATGCATCTGTAGCCCTCTCCGTGCTATTGTAATTGAGGGTCAGTATCACTGTGAGACACATGTATCTGTAGCCCTCTCCATGCTATTGTAGTTGAGGGTCAGTATCACTGTGAGACACATGCATCTGTAGCCCTCTCTGTGCTTTTGTAATAGAGGGTCAGTATCAATGTGAGACACATACATCTGTAGCCCTGTTCGTGCTATTGTAATTTGAGGGTCAATATCACTGTGAGACACATGTACCTGTAGCCCTCTCTGTGCTATTGTAATTGAGGGTCAGTATCGCTGTGAGACACATGTACCTGTAGCAATCTCTGTGCTATTGTAATTTGAGGGTCAGTATCACTGTGAGACACATGTACCTGTAGCCCTCTCTGTGCTATTGTAATTGAGGGTCAGTATTACTGTGAGACACATGCATCTGTAGCCCTCTCCGTGCTATTGCAATTGAGAGTCAGTATTACTGTGAGACACATGCACCTGTAGCCCTCTCCGTGCTATTGTAATTGAGGGTCAGTATCACTGTGAGACGCATGCATCTTTAGCCCCCTCCGTGCTATTGTAATTGAGGGTCAGTATTACTGTGAGACGCATGCATCTGTAGCCCTCTCCGTGCTATTGTAATTGAGGGTCAGTATCACTGTGAGACGCATGCATCTGTAGCCCTCTCCGTGCTTTTGTAATTGAGGGTCAGTATCACTGTGAGACGCATGCATCTGTAGCCCTCTCCGTGCTATTGTAATTGAGGGTCAGTATTACTGTGAGACGCATGCATCTGTAGCCCTCTCCGTGCTATTGTAATTGAGGGTCAGTATCACTGTGAGACACATGCATCTGTAGCCCTCTCCATGCTTTTGTAATTGAGGGTCAGTATCACTGTGAGACACATGCATCTGTAGCCCTCTCTGTGCTTTTGTAATTGAGGGTCAGTATCACTGTGAGACACATGTACCTGTAGCCCTCTCCGTGCTATTGTAATTGAGGGTCAGTGTCATTGTGAGACACATGCATCTGTAGCCCTCTCTATGCTTTTGTAATTGAGGGTCAGCATCACTGTGAGACGCATGCATCTGTACCCTGTTCGTGCTATTGTAACTGAGGGTCAGTATCACTGTAAGACACATGCATCTGTAGCCCTCTCCGTGCTATTGTAATTGAGGGTCAGTATCAATGTGAGACACATGCATCTGTAGCCCTCTCTGTGCTATTGTAATTTGAGCGTCAGTATCACTGTGAGACACATGCATCTTTAGCCCTGTTCGTGCTATTGTAACTGAGGGTCAGTATCACTGTGAGACACATCCATCTGTAGCTCTGTTTGTACTATTGTAACTGAGGGTCAGTATCACTGTAAGACACATGCATCTGTAGCCCTCTCTGTGCTATTGTAATTTGAGGGTCAGTATCACTGTGAGACACATGCATCTGTAGCCCTCTCCGTGCTATTGTAATTGAGGGTCAGTATTACTGTGAGACAAATGCATCTGTATCCCTCTCCGTGCTATTGTAATTTGAGCGTCAGTATCACTGTGAAACACATGCATCTGTAGCCCTCTCCATGCTATTGTAATTGAGAGTCAGTATCACTGTAACACACATGCATCTGTATCGCTCTCCGTGCTTTTATAATTTGTGGGTCAGTATCACTGTGAGACTCTTGCACCTGTAGCCCTCTCTGTATCACTGTGAGGCACATGCATCTGAAGCCCTATCTGTGCCTTTGTAATTGAGGGTCAGTATCACTGTGAGACACATCCATCTGTAGCTCTGTTCGTGCTATTTTAACTGAGGGTCAGTATCACTGTGAGACACATGATTCTGTAGCCCTCTCCGTGCTATTGTAATTTGAGAGTCAGTATCACTGTGAGAAACATGCATCTGTAGCCCTCTACGTGGTATTGTAATTGAGGGTCAGTATCACTGTGAGACACGTGCATCTGTAGCCCTGTTCGTGCTATTGCAACTGAGGGTCAGTACCACTGTGAGACACATGCATCTGTAGTCCTCTTTGTGCTATTGTAATTTGAGGGTCAGTATCACTGTGAGACACATGCACCTGTAGCCCACTCCGTGCTATTGTAATTGAGGGTCAGTATCACTGTGAGGCATATGCATCTGTAGCCCTGTTTGTGTTATTGTAACTGATGATGAGTATCACTGTGAGACACATGCATATGTAGCCCTCTACGTGCTACTGTAATTGAGGGTCAGTATCACTGTAGACACATGCATCTGTAGCCCTCTCCGTGCTTTTGTAATTTCAAGGTCAGTATCACTGTGAGACACATGCATCTGTAGCCCTCTCCGTGCTATTGTAATTTGAAGGTCAGTATCACTGTGAGACACATGCATCTGTAGCCCTCTCTGTGCTTTTGTAATTGAGGGTCAGTATCACTGCGAGACACATGCATCTGTAGCCCTGTTCGTGCTATTGCAATTGAGGGACAGTATTACTGTGAGACACATGCATCTCTATCCCTCTCCGTGCTATTGTAATTTGAGCCTCAGTATCACTGTGAAACACATACATCTGTAGCCCTCTCCGTGCTATTGTAATTGATGGTGAGTATCACTGTAAGACACATGACTCTGTATCTATCTCCGTGCTATTGTAATTTGAGGGTCAGTATCACTGTGAGACTCTTGCATCTGTAGCTCTCTCCGTGCTATTGTAATTTGAGGGTCAGTATCACTGTGAGGCACATGCATCTGAAGCCCTATCTGTGCTTTTGTAATTGAGGGTCAGTATCACACTGAGACACATCCATCTGTAGCTCTGTTCGTGCTATTTTAACTGAGGGTCAGTATCACTGTGAGACACATGCATCTGTAGCCCTCTCCGTGCTATTGTAATTTGAGGGTCAGTATCACTGTGAGACACATGCATCTGTAGCCCTCTCTGTGCTATTGTAATTTGAGAGTCAGTATCACTGTGAGACACATGCATCTTTAGCCCTGTTCGTGCTATTGTAACTGAGGGTCAGTATCACTGTGAGACACATCCATCTGTAGCTCTGTTCGTGCTATTGTAACTGAGGGTCAGTATCACTGTAAGACACATGCATCTGTAGCCCTCTCTGTGCTTTTGTAATTGAGGGTCAGTATCACTGTGAGACACATGCACCTGTAGCCCTGTTTGTGCTATTGTAACTGAGGGTCAGTATCAATGTGAGACACATGCATCTGTAGCCCTCTCTGTGCTATTATAATTTGAGGGTCAGTATCACTGTGAGACACATGCATCTGTAGCCCTCTCCGTGCTATTGCAATTGAGGGTCAGTATTACTGTGAGACAAATGCATCTGTATCCCTCTCCGTGCTATTGTAATTTGAGCGTCAGTATCACTGTGAAACACATGCATCTGTAGCCCTCTCCATGCTATTGTAATTGAGAGTCAGTATCACTGTAAGACACATGCATCTGTATCGCTCTCCGTGCTTTTGTAATTTGTGGGTCAGTATCACTGTGAGACTCTTGCATCTGTAGCCATCTCTGTGCTATTTTAATTTGAGGGTCAGTATCACTGTGAGGCACATGCATCTGAAGCCCTATCTGTGCTTTTGTAATTGAGGGTCAGTATCACTGTGAGACAAATCCATCTGTAGCTCTGTTCGTGCTATTTTAACTGAGGGTCAGTATCACTGTGAGACACATGATTCTGTAGCCCTCTCCGTGCTATTGTAATTTGAGGGTCAGTATCACTCTGAGACACATGCATCTGTAGCCCTCTGCGTGCTATTGTAATTTGAGAGTCAGTATCACTGTGAGAAACATGCATCTGTAGCCCTCAACGTGGTATTGTAATTGAGGGTCAGTATCACTGTGAGACACATGCATCTGTAGCCCTCTCCGTGCTATTGTAGTTTGAGGGTCAGTATCACTGTGAGACACGTGCATCTGTAGCCCTGTTCGTGCTATTGCAACTGAGGGTCAGTATCACTGTGAGACACATGCATCTGTAGTCCTCTTTGTGCTTTTGTAATTTGAAGGTCAGTATCACTGTGAGACACATGGATCTGTAGCCCTCTCCGTGCTATTGTAATTTGAAGGTCAGTATCACTGTGAGACACATGCATCTGTAGCCCTCTCTGTGCTTTTGTAATTGAGGGTCAGTATCACTGTAGACACACGCATCTGTAGCCCTCTCCGTGCTATTGTAATTTGAGGGTCAGTATCACTGTCAGACTCTTGCATCTGTAGCTCTCTCCGTGCTATTGTAATTTGAGGGTCAGTATCACTGTGAGGCACATGCATCTGAAGCCCTATCTGTGCTTTTGTAATTAAGGGTCAGTATCACTGTGAGACACATCCATCTGTAGCTCTGTTCGTGCTATTTTAACTGAGGGTCAGTATCACTGTGAGACACATGCATCTGTAGCCCTCTCCGTGTTATTGTAATTTGAGGGTCAGTATCACTGTGAGACACATGCATCTGTAGCCCTCTCCGTGCTATTGTAATTTGAGAGTCAGTATCACTGTGAGACACATGCATCAGTAGCCCTCTACGTGGTATTGTAATTGAGGGTCAGTATCACTGTGAGACACATGCACCTGTAGCCCTGTTTGTGCTATTGTAACTGAGGGTCAGTATCAATGTGAGACACATGCATCTGTAGCCCTCTCTGTGCTATTGTAATTTGAGGGTCAGTATCACTGTGAGACACATGCATCTGTAGCCCTCTCCGTGCTATTGCAATTGAGGGTCAGTATTACTGTGAGACAAATGCATCTGTATCCCTCTCCGTGCTATTGTAATTTGAGCGTCAGTATCACTGTGAAACACATGCATCTGTAGCCCTCTCCATGCTATTGTAATTGAGAGTCAGTATCACTGTAAGACACATGCATCTGTATCGCTCTCCGTGCTTTTGTAATTTGTGGGTCAGTATCACTGTGAGACTCTTGCATCTGTAGCCATCTCTGTGCTATTTTAATTTGAGGGTCAGTATCACTGTGAGGCACATGCATCTGAAGCCCTATCTGTGCTTTTGTAATTGAGGGTCAGTATCACTGTGAGACAAATCCATCTGTAGCTCTGTTCGTGCTATTTTAACTGAGGGTCAGTATCACTGTGAGACACATGATTCTGTAGCCCTCTCCGTGCTATTGTAATTTGAGGGTCAGTATCACTCTGAGACACATGCATCTGTAGCCCTCTCCGTGCTATTGTAATTTGAGAGTCAGTATCACTGTGAGAAACATGCATCTGTAGCCCTCAACGTGGTATTGTAATTGAGGGTCAGTATCACTGTGAGACACATGCATCTGTAGCCCTCTCCGTGCTATTGTAGTTTGAGGGTCAGTATCACTGTGAGACACGTGCATCTGTAGCCCTGTTCGTGCTATTGCAACTGAGGGTCAGTATCACTGTGAGACACATGCATCTGTAGTCCTCTTTGTGCTTTTGTAATTTGAAGGTCAGTATCACTGTGAGACACATGCATATGTAGCCCTCTCCGTGCTATTGTAATTTGAAGGTCAGTATCACTGTGAGACACATGCATCTGTAGCCCTCTCTGTGCTTTTGTAATTGAGGGTCAGTATCACTGTGAGACACATGCATCTGTAGCCCTGTTCGTGCTATTGTAATTTGAGCGTCAGTATCACTGTGAGACACATGTATCTGTAGCCCACTCCGTGCTATTGTAATTGAGGGACAGTATTACTGTGAGACACATGCATCTGTATCCCTCTCAGTGCTATTGTAATTTGAGCATCAGTATCACTGTGAAACACATCCATCTGTAGCCCTCTCCGTGCTATTGTAATTGAGGGTGAGTATCACTGTAAGACACATGACTCTGTATCGCTCTCCGTGCTATTGTAATTTGAGGGTCAGTATCACTGTCAGACTCTTGCATCTGTAGCTCTCTCTGTGCTATTGTAATTTGAGGGTCAGTATCACTGTGAGGCACATGCATCTGAAGGCCTATCTGTGCTTTTGTAATTAAGGGTCAGTATCACTGTGAGACACATCCATCTGTAGCTCTGTTCGTGCTATTTTAACTGAGGGTCAGTATCACTGTGAGACACATGCATCTGTAGCTCTCTCCGTGCTATTGTAATTTGAGGGTCAGTATCACTGTGAGACACATGCATCTGTAGCCCTCTCCGTGCTATTGTAATTTGAGAGTCAGTATCACTGTGAGACACATGCATCAGTAGCCCTCTACGTGGTATTGTAATTGAGGGTCAGTATCACTGTGAGACACGTGCATCTGTAGCCCTGTTCGTGCTATTGTAATTGAGGGTCAGTATCACTGTGAGACACGTGCATCTGTAGCCCTGTTCGTGCTATTGTAACTGAGGGTCAGTATCACTGTGAGACACATGCATCTGTAGCCCTCTTCGTGCTATTGTAATTGAAGGTCAGTATTACTGTGAGACACATGCATCTGTAGCCCTCTCCGTGCTATTGTAATTGAGGGTCAGTATCACTGTGAGACACATGTATCTGTAGCCCTCTCCATGCTATTGTAGTTGAGGGTCAGTATCACTGTGAGACACATGCATCTGTAGCCCTCTCTGTGCTTTTGTAATTGAGGGTCAGTATCAATGTGAGACATATACATCTGTAGCCCTGTTCGTGCTATTGAAATTTGAGGGTCAATATCACTGTGAGACACATGTACCTGCAGCCCTCTCTGTGCTATTTTAATTGAGGGTCAGTATCACTGTGAGACACATGTACCTGTAGCCCTCTCTGTGCTATTGTAATTTGAGGGTCAATATCACTGTGAGACACATGTACCTGTAGCCCTCTCTGTGCTATTGTAATTGAGGGTCAGTATCACTGTGAGACACATGTACCTGTAGCCCTCTCCGTGCTATTGTAATTGAGGGTCAGTATTACTGTGAGACGCATGCATCTGTAGCCCTCTCCGTGCTATTGTAATTGAGGGTCAGTATCACTGTGAGACGCATGCATCTGTAGCCCTCTCCGTGCTATTGTAATTGAGGGTCAGTATTACTGTGAGACGCATGCATCTGTAGCCCTCTCTTTGCTATTGTAATTGAGGGTCAGTATCACTGTGAGACACATGCATCTGTAGCCCTCTCCATGCTTTTGTAATTGAGGGTCAGTATCGCTGTGAGACACATGCATCTGTAGCCCTCTCTGTGCTTTTGTAATTGAGGGTCAGTATCACTGTGAGACACATGTACCTGTAGCCCTCTCCGTGCTATTGTAATTGAGGGTCAGTGTCATTGTGAGACACATGCATCTGTAGCCCTCTCTATGCTTTTGTAATTGAGGGTCAGCATCACTGTGAGACGCATGCATCTGTACCCTGTTCGTGCTATTGTAACTGAGGGTCAGTATCACTGTAAGACACATGCATCTTTAGCCCTGTTCGTGCTATTGTAACTGAGGGTCAGTATCACTGTGAGACACATGCACCTGTAGCCCTCTCCATGCTATTGTAATTGAGGGTCAGTATCAATGTGAGACACATGCATCTGTAGCCCTCTCTGTGCTATTGTAATTTGAGCGTCAGTATCACTGTGAGACACATGCATCTTTAGCCCTGTTCGTGCTATTGTAACTGAGGGTCAGTATCACTGTGAGACACATCCATCTGTAGCTCTGTTCGTGCTATTGTAACTGAGGGTCAGTATCACTGTAAGACACATGCATCTGTAGCCCTCTCTGTGCTTTTGTAATTGAGGGTCAGTATCACTGTGAGACACATGCATCTGTAGACCTGTTTGTGCTATTGTAACTGAGGGTCAGTATCAATGTGAGACACATGCATCTGTAGCCCTCTCTGTGCTATTGTAATTTGAGGGTCAGTATCACTGTGAGACACATGCATCTGTAGCCCTCTCCGTGCTATTGTAATTGAGGGTCAGTATTACTGTGAGACAAATGCATCTGTATCCCTCTCCGTGCTATTGTAATTTGAGCGTCAGTATCACTGTGAAACACATGCATCTGTAGCCCTCGCCATGCTATTGTAATTGAGAGTCAGTATCACTGTAAGACACATGCATCTGTATCGCTCTCCGTGCTTTTGTAATTTGTGGGTCAGTATCACTGTGAGACTCTTGCATCTGTAGCCCTCTCTGTGCTATTGTAATTTGAGGGTCAGTATCACTGTGAGGCACATGCATCTGAAGCCCTATCTGTGCTTTTGTAATTGAGGGTCAGTATCACTGTGAGACACATCCATCTGTAGCTCTGTTCGTGCTATTTTAACTGAGGGTCAGTATCACTGTGAGACACATGATTCTGTAGCCCTCTCCGTGCTATTGTAATTTGAGGGTCAGTATCACTGTGAGACACATGCATCTGTAGCCCTCTCCGTGCTATTGTAATTTGAGAGTCAGTATCACTGTGAGAAACATGCATCTGTAGCCCTCTACGTGGTATTGTAATTGAGGGTCAGTATCACTGTGAGACACATGCATCTGTAGCCCTCTCCGTGCTATTGTAGTTTGAGGGTCAGTATCACTGTGAGACACGTGCATCTGTAGCCCTGTTCGTGCTATTGCAACTGAGGGTCAGTATCACTGTGAGATACATGCATCTGTAGTCCTCTTTGTGCTATTGTAATTTGAGGGTCAGTATCACTGTGAGACACATGCAACTGTAGCCCACTCCGTGCTATTGTAATTGAGGGTCAGTATCACTGTGAGGCATATGCATCTGTAGCCCTGTTTGTGCTATTGTAACTGATGGTGAGTATCACTGTGAGACACATGCATATGTAGCCCTCTACGTGCTACTGTAATTGAGGGTCAGTATCACTGTAGACACATGAATCTGTAGCCCTCTCCGTGCTTTTGTAATTTGAAGGTCAGTATCACTGTGAGACACATGCATCTTTAGCCCTCTCCGTGCTATTGTAATTTGAAGGTCAGTATCACTGTGAGACACATGCATCTGTAGCCCTCTCTGTGCTTTTGTAATTGAGGGTCAGTATCACTGTGAGACACATGCATCTGTAGCCCTGTTCGTGCTATTGTAATTTGAGCGTCAGTATCACTGTGAGACACATGCATCTGTAGCCCTCTCCGTGCTATTGTAATTGAGGGACAGTATTACTGTGAGACACATGCATCTGTATCCCTCTCCATGCTATTGTAATTTGAGCGTCAGTATCACTGTGAAACACATGCATCTGTAGCCCTCTCCGTGCTATTGTAATTGAGGGTCAGTATCACTGTAAGACACATGACTCTGTATCGCTCTCCGTGCTATTGTAATTTGAGGGTCAGTATCACTGTGAAGCACATGCATCTGAAGCCCTATCTGTGCTTTTGTAATTGAGGGTCAGTATCACTGTGAGACACATCCATCTGTAGCTCTGTTCGTGCTATTTTAACTGAGGGTCAGTAT
Organism: Ambystoma mexicanum; assembly: GCF_040938575.1. Lineage (NCBI taxonomy): Eukaryota > Metazoa > Chordata > Amphibia > Caudata > Ambystomatidae > Ambystoma > Ambystoma mexicanum. The sequence continues at coordinate 36,077,027 of NC_090923.1, read as the reverse complement.
CACTGTGAGACACATGCATCTGTAGCCCTCTCCGTGCTATTGTAATTTGAGGGTCAGTATCACTGTGAGACACATGCATCTGTAGCCCTCTCCGTGCTATTATAATTTGAGAGTCAGTATCACTGTGAGACACATGCATCTTTAGCCCTGTTCGTGCTATTGTAACTGAGGGTCAGTATCACTGTGAGACACATCCATCTGTAGCTCTGTTCGTGCTATTGTAATTGAGGGTCAGTATCACTGTAAGACACATGCATCTGTAGCCCTCTCTGTGCTTTTGTAATTGAGGGTCAGTATCACTGTGAGACACATGCACCTGTAGCCCTGTTTGTGCTATTGTAACTGAGGGTCAGTATCAATGTGAGACACATGCATCTGTAGCCCTCTCTGTGCTATTGTAATTTGAGGGTCAGTATCACTGTGAGACATATGCATCTGTAGCCCTCTCCCTGCTATTGTAATTGAGGGTCAGTATTACTGTGAGACAAATGCATCTGTATCCCTCTCCATGCTATTGTAATTTGAGCGTCAGTATCACTGTGAAACACATGCATCTGTAGCCCTCTCCATGCTATTGTAATTGAGAGTCAGTATCACTGTAAGACACATGCATCTGTATCGCTCTCCGTGCTTTTGTAATTTGTGGGTCAGTATCACTGTGAGACTCTTGCATCTGTAGCCCTCTCTGTGCTATTGTAATTTGAGGGTCAGTATCACTGTGAGGCCCATGCATCTGAAGCCCTATCTGTGCTTTTGTAATTGAGGGTCAGTATCACTGTGAGACACATCCATCTGTAGCTCTGTTCGTGCTATTTTAACTGAGGGTCAGTATCACTGTGAGACACATGATTCTGTAGCCCTCTCAGTGCTATTGTAATTTGAGGGTCAGTATCACTGTGAGACACATGCATCTGTAGCCCTCTCCGTGCTATTGTAATTTGAGAGTCAGTATCACTGTGAGAAACATGCATCTATAGCCCTCTACGTGGTATTGTAATTGAGGGTCAGTATCACTGTGAGACACATGCATCTGTAGCCCTCTCTGTGCTATTGTAATTTGAGGGTCAATATCACTGTGAGACACATGTACCTGTAGCCCTCTCTGTGCTATTGTAATTGAGGGTCAGTATCACTGTGAGACACATGCATCTGTAGTCCTCTTTGTGCTATTGTAATTTGAGGGTCAGTATCACTGTGAGACACATGCACCTGTAGCCCACTCTGTGCTATTGTAATTGAGGGTCAGTATCACTGTGAGGCATATGCATCTGTAGCCCTGTTTGTGCTATTGTAACTGATGGTGAGTATCACTGTGAGACACATGCATATGTAGCCCTCTACGTGCTACTGTAATTGAGGGTCAGTATCACTGTAGACACATGCATCTGTAGCCCTCTCCGTGCTTTTGTAATTTGAAGGTCAGTATCACTGTGAGACACATGCATCTGTAGCCCTCTCCGTGCTATTGTAATTTGAAGGTCAGTATCACTGTGAGACACATGCATCTGTAGCCCTCTCTGTGCTTTTGTAATTGAGGGTCAGTATCACTGTGAGACACATGCATCTGTAGCCCTCTCCGTGCTATTGTAATTTGAAGGTCAGTATCACTGTGAGACACATGCATCTGTAGCCCTCTCTGTGCTTTTGTAATTGAGGGTCAGTATCACTGTAGACACACGCATCTGTAGCCCCCTTCATGCCATTTTAATTGTTTTGGTGAAGGGCTGTTAATCAGGCCCCAAATTCCAGCCCCTGGACTTTGCGACAATACAAGTAGCCTGGTCGAGAACTGCTAATGTTGCCCTTGAAATACCACTTCTTAATTACTCTGAACAGGTGAGGATAAAGCGGGTAAGGGGATTCTTGAGGGTGTACCCTTGCTTGGTCATAACCAAAGATTCTGGATCCCTTATTTTCTTTAGTTCGAGGGAGCCCGAAAAGCTGCCTCTGCCCCTGTCCCGAAAATCCCTTAAGATGGCCCCAATGTCCTAGAGTTGGGGCAGCATCTGTCTCCTCCCTGGAACATTCCAGACACCAGAGTCTGCCCTAGAACCTTATCTGCCATCCAGAGGCACTAGCATTTTCAATTGGGCGAAAACATTTGCTCGTAGCAGATTTCATCAATTTTTTTTGTCAGGGGCGTTTTGCTGCATATATATATATATATATATATATATATATATATATATATATATATATATATATATATATATATATATATATATATATATATATATATATATATATATCCCCACCCGCACATAGATATGTGGCAAACTGCATTGCGAAAAACACTAGGAATTATCCTGCCACGAAATGCAATGCACTGCACTCTATCGACTCCCATCCCATACTTCAAGGAATCAGTGAGCTGAGTTTTGCACAGGTGCTCCCACCTCCAGGTGGGCTTAGCACAGTGGTAGCATTAATGCTTCGTTGATATGATTGGTTATTTATAACGCGCTTAATACCCAGAGGTTTCTAACCCGGACCGGGACCGAACCGGTGCTGCTCGTGTCATCTTGCTTCCAAGGCGAGCACGTTGCCCTTGAACTATCCTTGCTCCACCATTATTCATCCAGTCTGCATTTGCCTTCGTTGATGGGTTCCCCTGCCCCTTTACTAGCCGTGCAGAGAAAGTGGGTTGGTGCGAGACAATTACAGCTCGTTCTCGACTTCATTTCTCTGATAAAGACATTGTGGCCTTTTGACCACAGCGAGTCCTGCTGTTTCTTTCCCTGGATGCGTGTCCTCCCTGGGGGGCACCGTGGGATCTGTGGGGGTGTGGAGGAAGGGAAACAGCCTGGGGCATGGTGGGTGTTTTTGTGAGGGATGCTGACGGAAGTCCTGCGTCACTGCCTGTAAGGCTCTGAGTCAGAACTAGTGGATTCGCTTGAGGTCGGGCAAGCATCACACATGGACCTGGGCCAGGATTCCCAGATAACTTCAAAAGTGGCAGGGGTGGTGTTGCCTGAGCTATATGCCATGTGGCTATCAATACTGAAAACGCTATGGCCTGTGAGGAGTCACCTGACAGGGGCATGGGGGTGGTCGAAGGCCAGAATGGGGTGACCTGCACAGGAAAGACATTTTTGGGTTGAAAGTGGTGGGTGGACTGTGGAAAATAGGGGTTCTGATCTGAGGTGTAGGTGGCGTGGGGAGACCAAAAGAGGTTTTCATTTACACATAGCCAATGAGGTTGAATGAAGAGTCAGTTTGGCTTTATATAGAAAGTAGGGGTGAAGTGCGTAGGGTAGGGAAAAATATTAAGCAGTGTTTAATTTGTGGAGTTGTTTTGAGCCTGGAAGTTATTGTCTCAAGCTCAGTTTGATTGTGATGTGTTGTTTGGCAACGTAATTGTTTCAATTGTCAGTCGTCGCAGTCAAGCATCAAGCAACTACAGTATGCAGCAGCCACGGCCTCTGCATCCTGGGCCAGCTCATTGTTATTCATGAGCCTTCGTCGCAGTCAAACATCAAACAACTACAGTGTGCACTGGCCACGGTCTCTGCATCCTGGGCCAGCTCGTTGCTTTTTATGAACCTGCATCACAGTCAAACATCAAGCAACTACAGTGTGCAGCGTCCACGGTCTCTGCATCCTGGGCCAGCTCAGTGCTTTTTATGAACCTACATCATAGTCAAGCATCAAGCAACTACAGTATGCAGCGGCTACGGCATCTGCATCCTGGGCCAGCTCATTGTTATTTATGAACCTACATCACAGTCAAACATCAAGCAACTACAGTGTGCAGCGTCCATTGTCTCTGCATCCTGGACCAGCTCATTGCTTTTTATGAGCCTACATCATAGTCAAGCATCAAGCAACTACAGTGTGCAGCGGCCATGGTCTCTGCATCCTGGGCAAGCTGATTGTTATTCATGAGCCTGTGTCGCAGTCAACCATCAAGCAACTACAGTGTGCACAGGCCAGGGTCTACAAATCCTGGGCCATCTCATTGCTATTCATGAGCCTACGTCGTAGTCAAGCATCAATCAACTACAGTGTGCAGCATCCACAGTCTCTGCATCCTGGGCCAGCTCATTGTTATTCATGAGCCTGTGTCGCAGTCAAGCATCAAGCAACTACAGTGTGCACTGGCCAGGGTCTTGCAACCTGCACCAGCTCATTGTTATTCATGAGCCTGTGTCACAGTCAAACATCAAGCAACTATAATGTGCACTGGCCAGGGTCTCTGTATTCTGGCCCAGCTCATTGCTATTCATGAGCCTCCGTCGCAGTGAAACATCAAGCAACTACAGTGTGCAGCGGCCACAGTCTCTGCATCCTGGGCCAGCTCATTGCTATTCATGAGCCTGTGTTGCAGTCAAACATCAAGCAATTACAGTGTGCTGTGGCCACGGTCTCTGTATCCTGGGCCAGCTCATTGTTATTCATCAACCTGTGTCGCAGTGAAACATCAAGCAACTACAGTGTGCACTGGCCAAGGTCTCCGCATCCTAGGCCAGCTCATTGTTATTCATGAGCCTGCGTCACAGTCAAATATCAAGCAACTACAGTGTGCACTGGCCAAGGTCTCTGCATCCTGGGCCAGCTCATTGTTATTCATGAACCTGCGTCGCAGTCAAACATCAAGCAACTACAGTGTGCAGCGGCCACAGTCTCTGCTTCCTGGGCTAGGTCATTGTTATTCATGAGCCTGTGTCGCAGTCAAGCATCAAGCAACTACAGTGTGCACTGGCCAGAGTCTTGCAACCTGCGCCAGCTCATTGTTATTCATGAGCCTGCGTCACAGTCAAACATCAAGCAACTACAGTGTGCAATGGCTAGGGTGTGTGCATCCTGGGCCAGCTCCTTGTTATTCATGAGCCTGTGTTGCAGTCAAATATCAAGCAACTACAGTGTGCAAAAGCTAGGGTCTCTGCATCCGGGGCTGGCTCATTGTTATTCATGAGCCTGTGTCGCAGTCAAACATCAAGCAAATACAGTGTGCAGCGGCCATGGTCTCTGCATCCTGGGACAGCTCATTGCTATTCATGAGACTGTGTCGCAGTCAAGCATCAAGCAACTACAGTGTGCACTGGCCTGGGTCTTGCATCCTGCGCCAGCTCATTGTCATTCATGAGCCTGCATCACAGTCAAACATCAAGCAACTACAGTGTGCAACGGCTAGGGTGTCTGCATCCTTGGCCGGCTCATTGTTATTCATGAGCCTGTGTTGCAGTCAAACATCAAGCAACTACAGTGTGCAGCAGCTAGGGTCTCTGCATCCGGGGCTGGCTCATTGTTATTCATGAGCCTGCGTCACAGTCAAACATCAAGCAACTATAATGTGCACTGGCCAGGGTCTCTGTATTCTGGCCCAGCTCATTGCTATTCATGAGCCTCCGTCGCAGTGAAACATCAAGCAACTACAGTGTGCAGCGGCCACAGTCTCTGCATCCTGGGCCAGCTCATTGCTATTCATGAGCCTGTGTTGCAGTCAAACATCAAGCAATTACAGTGTGCTGTGGCCACGGTCTCTGTATCCTGGGCCAGCTCATTGTTATTCATCAACCTGTGTCGCAGTGAAACATCAAGCAACTACAGTGTGCACTGGCCAAGGTCTCCGCATCCTAGGCCAGCTCATTGTTATTCATTAGCCTGCGTCACAGTCAAATATCAAGCAACTACAGTGTGCACTGGCCAAGGTCTCTGCATCCTGGGCCAGCTCATTGTTATTCATGAACCTGCGTCGCAGTCAAACATCAAGCAACTACAGTGTGCAGCGGCCACAGTCTCTGCTTCCTGGGCTAGGTCATTGTTATTCATGAGCCTGTGTCGCAGTCAAGTATCAAGCAACTACAGTGTGCACTGGCCAGAGTCTTGCAACCTGCGCCAGCTCATTGTTATTCATGAGCCTGCGTCACAGTCAAACATCAAGCAACTACAGTGTGCAATGGCTAGGGTGTGTGCATCCTGGGCCAGCTCCTTGTTATTCATGAGCCTGTGTTGCAGTCAAATATCAAGCAACTACAGTGTGCAAAAAGCTAGGGTCTCTGCATCCGGGGCTGGCTCATTGTTATTCATGAGCCTGTGTCGCAGTCAAACATCAAGCAAATACAGTGTGCAGCGGCCAGGGTCTCTGCATCCTGGGCCAGCTCATTGCTATTCATGAGACTGCGTCGCAGTCAAGCATCAAGAAACTACAGTGTGCACTGGCCTGGGTCTTGCATCCTGCGCCAGCTCATTGTCATTCATGAGCCTGCATCACAGTCAAACATCAAGCAACTACAGTGTGCAACGGCTAGGGTGTCTGCATCCTGGGCCGGCTCATTGTTATTCATGAGCCTGTGTCGCAGTCAAACATCAAGCAACTACAGTGTGCAGCAGCTAGGGTCCCTGCATTCGGGGCTGGCTCATTGTTATTCATGAGCCTGCGTCACAGTCAAACATCAAGCAACTATAATGTGCACTGGCCAAGGTCTCTGTATTCTGGCCCAGCTCATTGCTATTCATGAGCCTCCGTCGCAGTGAAACATCAAGCAACTACAGTGTGCAGCGGCCACAGTCTCTGCATCCTGGGCCAGCTCATTGTTATTCATGAGCCTGTGTCGCAGTCAAACATCAAGCAAATACAGTGTGCAGCGGCCATGGTCTCTGCATCCTGGGACAGCTCATTGCTATTCATGAGACTGTGTCGCAGTCAAGCATCAAGCAACTACAGTGTGCACTGGCCTGGGTCTTGCATCCTGCGCCAGCTCATTGTCATTCATGAGCCTGCATCACAGTCAAACATCAAGCAACTACAGTGTGCACTGGCCAAGGTCTCTGCATCCTGGGCCAGCTCATTGTTATTCATGAACCTGCGTCGCAGTCAAACATCAAGCAACTACAGTGTGCAGCGGCCACAGTCTCTGCTTCCTGGGCTAGGTCATTGTTATTCATGAGCCTGTGTCGCAGTCAAGCATCAAGCAACTGCAGTGTGCACTGGCCAGAGTCTTGCAACCTGCGCCAGCTCATTGTTATTCATGAGCCTGCGTCACAGTCAAACATCAAGCAATTACAGTGTGCAATGGCTAGGGTGTGTGCATCCTGGGCCAGCTCATTGTTATTCATGAGCCTGCGTCACAGTCAAACATCAAGCAACTACAGTGTGCAAAAGCTAGGGTCTCTGCATCCGGGGCTGGCTCATTGTTATTCATGAGCCTGTGTCGCAGTCAAACATCAAGCAACTACAGTGTGAAGCGGCCACAGTCTCTGCATCCTGGGCCAGCTCATTGTTATTCATGAACCTGCATCGCAGTCAAACATCAAGCAACTACAGTGTGCTCTGGCCAAGGTTTCTGCATCCTGGGCCAGCTCATTGTTATTCATGAACCTGTGTCGCAGTCAAACATGAAGCAACTACAGTGTGCAGCGGCCACAGTCTCTGCTTCCTGGGCCAGCTCATTGTTATTCATGAACCTGCGTCGCAGTCAAACATCAAGCAACTACAGTGTGCTCTGGCCAAGGTTTCTGCATCCTGGGCCAGCTCATTGTTATTCATGAACCTGTGTCGCAGTCAAACATGAAGCAACTACACTGTGCAACGGCCACGGTCTCTGCATCCTGGGCCAGCTCATTGTTATTCATGAACCTGCATCGCAGTCAAACATCAAGCAACTACAGTGTGCAGCGGCCAGGGTCTCTGCATCCTGGGCCAGCTCATTGCTATCCATGAGCCTGCGTCGCAGTCAAACATCAAGCAACTACAGTGTGCACTGGCCAAGGTCTCCGCATCCTAGGCCAGCTCATTGTTATTCATGAGCCTGCGTCACAGTCAAACATCAAGGAACTACAGTGTGCACTGGCCAAGGTCTCTGCATCCTGGGCCAGCTCATTGTTATTCATGAACCTGCGTCGCAGTCAAACATCAAGCAACTACAGTGTGCAGCGGCCACAGTCTCTGCTTCCTGGGCCAGCTCATTGTTATTCATGAACCAGCGTCGCAGCCAAACATCAAGCAACTACAGTGTGCTCTGGCCAAGGTTTCTGCATCCTGGGCCAGCTCATTGTTATTCATGAACCTGTGTCGCAGTCAAACATGAATCAACTACACTGTGCAACGGCCACGGTCTCTGCATCCTGGGCCAGCTCATTGTTATTCATCAACCTGCATCGCAGTCAAACATCAAGCAACTACAGTGTGCCCTGGCCAAGGTCTCCGCATCCTAGGCCAGCTCATTGTTATTCATGAGCCTGTGTCACAGTCAAACATCAAGCAACTACAGTGTGCACTGGCCAAGGTCTCTGCATCCTGGGCCAGCTCATTGTTATTCATGAACCTGCGTCGCAGTCAAACATCAAGCAACTACAGTGTGCAGCGGCCACAGTCTCTGCTTCCTGGGCCAGCTCATTGTTATTCATGAACCTGCGTCGCAGTCAAACATCAAGCAACTACAGTGTGCTCTGGCCAAGGTTTCTGCATCCTGGGCCAGCTCATTGTTATTCATGAACCTGTGTCGCAGTCAAACATGAAGCAACTACACTGTGCAACGGCCACGGTCTCTGCATCCTGGGCCAGCTCATTGTTATTCATGAACCTGCATCGCAGTCAAACATCAAGCAACTACAGTGTGCAGCGGCCAGGGTCTCTGCATCCTGGGCCAGCTCATTGCTATCCATGACCCTGCGTCGCAGTCAAACATCAAGCAACTACAGTGTGCACTGGCCAAGGTCTCCGCATCCTAGGCCAGCTCATTGTTATTCATGAACCTGCGTCACAGTCAAACATCAAGCAACTACAGTGTGCACTGGCCAAGGTCTCTGCATCCTGCGCCAGCTCATTGTTATTCATGAACCTGCGTCGCAGTCAAACATCAAGCAACTACAGTGTGCAGCGGCCACAGTCTCTGCTTCCTGGGCCAGCTCATTGTTATTCATGAACCTGCGTCGCAGTCAAACATCAAGCAACTACAGTGTGCTCTGGCCAAGGTTTCTGCATCCTGGGCCAGCTCATTGTTATTCATGAACCTGTGTCGCAGTCAAACATGAAGCAACTACACTGTGCAACGGCCACGGTCTCTGCATCCTGGGCCAGCTCATTGTTATTCATCAACCTGTGTCGCAGTCAAACATCAAGCAACTACAGTGTGCACTGACCAAGGTCTCCGCATCCTAGGCCAACTCATTGTTATTCATGAGCCTGCGTCACAGTCAAACATCAAGCAACTACAGTGTGCACTGGCCAAGGTCTCTGCATCCTGGGCCAGCTCATTGTTATTCATGAACCTGCGTCGCAGTGAAACATCAAGCAACTACAGTGTGCAGCGTCCACAGTCTCTGCTTCCTGGGCCAGCTCATTGTTATTCATGAACCTGCGTCGCAGTCAAACATCAAGCAACTACAGTGTGCTCTGGCCAAGGTTTCTGCATCCTGGGCCAGCTCATTGTTATTCATGAACCTGTGTCGCAGTCAAACATGAAGCAACTACACTGTGCAACGGCCACGGTCTCTGCATCCTGGGCCAGCTCATTGTTATTCATGAACCTGCATCGCAGTCAAACATCAAGCAACTACAGTGTGCAGCGGCCAGGGTCTCTGCATCCTGGGCCAGCTCATTGCTATCCATGAGCCTGCGTCGCAGTCAAACATCAAGCAACTACAGTGTGCACTGGCCAAGGTCTCCGCATCCTAGGACAGCTCATTGTTATTCATGAGCCTGCGTCACAGTCAAACATCAAGCAACTACAGTGTGCACTGGCCAAGGTCTCTGCATCCTGGGCCAGCTCATTGTTATTCATGAACCTGCGTCGCAGTCAAACATCAAGCAACTACAGTGTGCAGCGGCCACAGTCTCTGCTTCCTGGGCCAGCTCATTGTTATTCATGAACCTGCGTCGCAGTCAAACATCAAGCAACTACAGTGTCCTCTGGCCAAGGTTTCTGCATCCTGGGCCAGCTCATTGTTATTCATGAACCTGTGTTGCAGTCAAACATGAAGCAACTACACTTTGCAACGGCCACGGTCTCTGCATCCTGGGCCAGCTCATTGTTATTCATGAACCTGCATCACAGTCAAACATCAAGCAACTACAGTGTGCAGCGGCCAGGGTCTCTGCATGCTGGGCCGGCTCATTGCTATCCATGAGCCTGCGTTGCAGTCAAACATCAAGCAACTACAGTGTGCAGCGGCCACGGTCTCTGCATTCCGGGCCAGCTCATTGCTATCCATGAGCCTGCGTCGCAGTCAAACATCAAGCAACTACACTGTGCAACGGCCACGGTCTCTGCATCCTGGGCCGGCTCATTGTTATTCATGAACCTGCATCGCAGTCAAACATCAAGCAACTACAGTGTACAGCGGCCAGGGTCTCTGCATCCTGGGCCGGCTCATTGCTATCCATGAGCCTGCGTCGCAGTCATACATCAAGCAACTACAGTGTGCAGCGGCCACGGTCTCTGCATTCCGGGCCGGCTCATTGCTATCCATGAGCCTGCGTCGCAGTCAAACATCAAGCAACTACAGTGTGCAACGGCCAGGGTCTCTGCATCCTGGGCCGGCTCATTGCTATCCATGAGCCTGCGTCGCAGTCAAACATCAAGCAACTACAGTGTGCAGCGGCCACAGTCTCTGCATTCCGGGCCAGCTCATTGCTATCCATGAGCCTGCGTCGCAGTCAAACATCAAGCAACTACAGTGTGCAGCGGCCAGGGTGTCTGCATCCTGGGCCGGCTCATTGTTATTCATGAGCCTGTGTTGCAGTCAAACATCAAGCAACTACAGTGTGCAGCGGCCAGGGTCTCTGCATCCTGGGCCGGCTCATTGCTATCCATGAGCCTGTGTTGCAGTCAAACATCAAGCAACTACAGTGTGCAGCTGCCACGGTCTCTGCATCCTGGGCTGGCTCATTGCTATCCATGAGCCTGCGTCGCAGTCAAACATCAAGCAACTACAGTGTGCAGCGGCCAGGGTCTCTGCATCCCGGGCCGGCTCATTGCTATCCATGAGCCTGCGTCGCAGTCAAACATCAAGCAACTACAGTGTGCAGCGGCCACGGTCTCTGCATTCCGGGCCAGCTCATTGCTATCCATGAGCCTGCGTCGCAGTCAAACATCAAGCAACTACAGTGTGCAGCGGCCAGGGTGTCTGCATCCTGGGCCGGCTCATTGTTATTCATGAGCCTGCGTCGCAGTCAAACATCAAGCAACTACAGTGTGCAGCGGCCAGGGTCTCTGCATCCTGGGCCGGCTCATTGCTATCCATGAGCCTGTGTTGCAGTCAAACATCAAGCAACTACAGTGTGCAGCGGCCACGGTCTCTGCATCCCGGGCTGGCTCATTGCTATCCATGAGCCTGCGTCGCAGTCAAACATCAAGCAACTACAGTGTGCAGCGGCCACGGTCTCTGCATCCCGGGCCGGCTCATTGTTATTCATGAACCTGCATCGCAGTCAAACATCAAGCAACTACAGTGTGCAGCGGCCAGGGTCTCTGCATCCTGGGCCGGCTCATTGCTATCCATGAGCCTGCATCACAGTCAAGCATCAAGCAACTACAGTGTGCAGCGGCCAGGGTCTCTGCATCCTGGGCCAGCTCATTGCTATCCATGAGCCTGCGTCACAGTCAAGCATCAAGCAACTACAGTGTGCAGCGGCCACGGTCTCTGCATCCCGGGCCGGCTCATTGCTATCCATGAGCCTGTGTCGCAGTCAAACATCAAGCAACTACAGTGTGCAGCGGCCACAGTCTATGCATCCTGGGCCGGCTCATTGCTATCCATGAGCCTGCGTCACAGTCAAGCATCAAGCAACTACAGTGTGCAGCGGCCAGGGTCTCTGCATCCTGGGCCAGCTCATTGCTATCCATGAGCCTGCGTCACAGTCAAGCATCAAGCAACTACAGTGTGCAGCGGCCACAGTCTCTGCATCCCGGACTGGCTCATTGTTATTCGCGGACCTGATGATTCAGGTGGGCGGGCGATGCTAGTTATCCCTTTGCAGGGAGAACAGAGTTGGAAGGTGGCAGTCATTCCTCTGTGCCAGTGGACAGGACAGTGACATTGCCAACAGCACCAAGACAGGGGAGAGGTCAATTCCCGGGAGCAGTGCCCGTCATGAGTGCCAGCCTACACAGCCGGATCTAGCAGCACCAATCTTCTATAGGAGAACATCATAGATGCTCTTTTTCTGTGGATCGATGGTCATGTTCCACTTGCCACTTATAGAATCAGAGCGACACGTCAACAAGGATGTGATTTCAACATGCTCTCACATATGTCCCTTACTTCAAGGCACAGCTAGCACGTTGGGTTATTTTCTGTAGTTGATTGATAGCTGTAAAACGCACATGTGGCTTGGGTACTGTATCCATCCACCCTGATGAGCCGGTGAGAGTTACAGCCTGAGCCCCAAATATCCTGACATTGTGGGGAACAGCCCGTGAGTGGTGGCAACAGCAGACTGGGAGCTGCCCGCCCCGTGGTGTATCAAAATAAAAAGCACTGGTTAAATGCAGGAAGTGAGGTTGGGGAGGGGGGCATAAAGTCCGCATTGCCCCCCGCCCCCCGTTTGCACTTCTCCCCTTCCACTAGCCTGCGCTTGCACGATCGGAATGGCACAGGGCCTAGTAAGATCGTTGTTTTGTCCTCCCCGTTTCCCCCTCCTTGTCTTGTCGCGCCTAGAAACACTTGTGTACAGGCGCGATATAAGTGCCATATCATATCATATCATACCCAGCAGCTCTGTGCAGCAAGTCCTCACATTTTCCCGCTGCCATTGAGTTCCCATGCAGTGGGCGATGCTGCGATCACTGTGGATCCCGCCTGTGCATGGCACCTGCGGGTATATGGGGTGGCTGCCCCAGGGATAGTTTGAGTGACGTGTTGTAAATAGGTAGGCAATCCTGGGGTCGTTTGGAATGAACAGGTGAAACTGGGATTTCAGCACAGTGTGCAATTTCTGCACTTGACCAAACTCTTTTCCAGCTCTGGTCAGCGAGGTGCAAATATTTGTGAATATTTGACTTCCATGAACTAAAACAGTACCTTTTCGTAGACCTGTCTTGGAAAGTAAACACATGAATCATCAAGGAAAGTATCAAGTACCACATAATCTTTGATGCTAGCCTAAAAAATCATAGGTGGGTTTTTCCCCTGCATCGTATTTTCAAGCTTAATATAGCAAGACGCGGACGTGTGGCTTGTTCTTACGTGATATGCCGAAGAGCATGTGAAATTGATCAAAAAAAACCCCGATTTTGAGACAGCAGGCCTTCAAAAAGCGTGCAGCAGGCCTGTCATACAGGTCCGGGTCAATTCTGTCTGGAACCTTCCAATCAAAAGGCCTACTTAAAACGATAGAGCAGGCAATGTCCTAAAGAACTTTACCCGAAAATGAGAGAGCAAAGATTTTCAGAGAAGCCAGCACAATAAATAAGCAAGAAGCCTGCGTTCTGCGGTCTTCACCGGCCAGTACTGGGCCGGGTCCCAAGTGCTGTTACTGGGCCAGCAAAGCCAGCAGAATTCAGGATTATTGCTGTTAGCACCCCGAAGCAAACCCTCAAGGTGCTAATAGAAGGTGAAAAAAACAGCTGCACTGCTTTGTATACAGCAGCGGCTGGAGAGAGTCAGGGTTGCCATGGAAATGGAAGGCGGGGCTCTACTAGGAAACACTTGTGTACAGGCACCTTATAAATGCCCCATCATATCATATTATATCCTATCATTTCCATGGCTTCAAAATCAAGCAAAGCTGACTGTGTATTCCAGGCAGTGGAGCCCTCACCAGGAAAGGAGAGGGGCAGGTGGGTGCTGTTCAGGGGGTGGATTTGGGGATGGGAGGCAAGAGAGGTGGGACGCGGCGAATGGCGGGTGGGCGGTGAGAGCACTTGGGTTGCTCTGAACCCAGGTTTGCACTGGTAGATTCAGCCTGGGTTTGGAGCAACTGGATTGGCTCCCGCACCCACCTGGAGAGCTAATATACAATGCAATACGAAGAACTGTTAAGGATCACTCTATTATCTCCTGGCAAAGCTGGCATATAAGCCTCAAAGTTTCAGAGTCTTCAATTTGGCTACATAATCACCTCCCCAACAAACACTGTGTTCTCTTCTTTGGGGGTTATCACCCAATTTTTGCAGCCCTCTTCAGAAGGAACCACATTCTAGAAGTCCACTTGCGCAATCGCAATCTGCACTTGCGGGATCTCAATGTCACCTGGCCTAGTAAGATCGTTGTCTCTGTCCTCCCTCTGTTCCCCCTCCTTTGCCTCGTCGCGCCTTGAAACACTTGTGTATAGGCGTGTTATAAATGCCATATCATATCACTTGATGGATGCTATGTTAATTATTATAGTAAGGCAGAGTCGGCCGGCCAGAGTTTGGTTCTGTGATCTGGTAAATAAACAAAGATCTCTGTGACGAGCGCTTAACGCACTCAGCTATCTTCTGAACCATAATGAAACTGGAATTTACCAACGTGCATTTCAAATTTGGTTTTGCAAGTGACCAATACATTATCCACAAAAACCTTAATATTCGTAAGGAGCTGGGCTACAGTAAATGCCCAAACTCTATGCACTCCAGTGAACACAGGAAGCAATATTTGAATATCACAATTTGAATTCACTGAGGTATCTTCTGAATTGATCGACGAAAAGGAGAAAGACCCTGAGTACTCTATGGGTAGTGAGGATGGATTCACCCCCACTGCCAGACCTGGCAGGACGAGTGGCCAGTCAGGGAGCCTAGATACACTGGCTTTGTCAGCTGCCTGTTTGAGAGTTTAAAAGTGATTTAATGCAACCATGGGAAGCGTGGGAGGACTTGTGGGGAGACACAATACTAAGGAAGTCCCTGCTCATCTATTTCAAAATAACGTTCTTCTCTGTACCACTTATCCTTCAGCAGGGGGTGCTAACAAAATGAATATCCAAGAGTGCCAAGGGTTAATCTAAATATATGAGACCGGTCACATCGATCCTCCGATTTAGACAACTCTAGCACACTGCCAATTTACCGTCGCTCACTAATTATCTTACTTAAATTCATGTACAAATAGTCATCCCTTCGTATAAGTAATGTGAACATTTAATAGAACATTGTCATCAACGCCCAACTAATGTTCAAGAGCGTCAATCATTATTTGAATAAAAATACCTATAACAGAATGTTTCATAAAAATCAGAATTGAAAAACAGAATTTTACGCTCCTTATGATGACACGCAAGTTGTTGTGAGCTGTAAAACGCGTTTCGAATTCGTACGACTCTTCTTCAGAGGAGAAACTGACTTTTCAGGCTCATCCCTTCTGCTGATGTCCAAGGCTGGTGCACCGTGGCCACAGTCCAAGGCCTTGGGGCTGCAATCAAGCGCGGGGGTGCCACTATTCTGGTCTCTGTGTCACTTTCTGTGTCACTTTCCTCATCAGAGGATAGGTCTCTCTCCCGCTCCTGGGACTCAGACTGATCCTGGAGATAATTCAGGACGTCAGCTTCACTTGGCTTCAAACAGCACAGGGTCTGGGCGAGGAAACACTTTGCCCACCTCATATCTTCAGCCTTGTTAGGATATTTTTCTGCACTGGGATAATCAATCCCCTTGGTGGCAACCCTGGTCCTACTCTGGGGGTGCTGGCACATGGGCATTGAGGTGCAGAGGGGCTGGCGCTTGCTAAGGGGTGGGGCAAGTGACTCGGGAGCAGTAGGAACAGCTGGTGCAGGTGGAACAGGATGGGCTGGGGAAGAGTCACTGGACCGGCATGTAGGGGGCAGACCTTTGGAAGTAGCTTCAGGGTGTCCCGCAGGGACAGGGGCCAGAGCAGGAGCTAGGGGTCGGTTGCTGCACTGAGTGAGGAAAAACCTGAGGGTGGAGCCAGGACCGGGAAATCAAACAAATCTTCTGCAGGAGCGGAGGGTGGTACAGGGTACAAGCAATCAGCTGATTTAGCGGCGGGTGATTCCCCAAGTTTCTTTGTCTCTACATTGTTCGATTACAACTTTTTTCTCCAAATTCTTCTGAGTTTTAAGCATTCTTTGTGTCACTTCAGTGGCGCTTTGTTGAGGCCATAAGAAAAAGGCCTCCCATTGCTTTCCTATGGACTTACCACTACTCTTCAGTGTCAGAACAGTGTGGACAGCTTCGATATGGTCAGGATTAAAAGATCCTTCGAAGGGCCACACTAATACGTTCTTATGCTTTGTCATTTTTCACCACAATGGCGACCACCGGTTAATCTCAAGGCCATGTAGAGCAGACATGCAAAGCAGCGATGACAGAAGGCGGAAAATTGAGGGCGAAACCATTTACCTCACAGGGGTGTCCCACAGAATTTCCCATTCAGAAGGACAGATGGGCAGGTTTCCAAAGGCAACGTTTTACACGTTATCCAGTTCACAGAACGGCAGACGCTACATCCTACGCTTCCCCAGAACAGCTAATCAGGCAGGCAGGTACAGGTCAAGGAAGGTAACAGGTCAGGCAGGTACAGGTCAAGGAAGGTAACAGGTCAGGCAGGTACAAAAGGTCAGACGTCAACTTTCAACTTGACCAAGCCGCTAGAGTCCACTGCTAGTGATTGCCCACCGGGTCTTTAAATTGGCATTACAGAAGCACCCTACAATCTTAGCATAGGCACGCCGCAATCCCTGGTACTCCAGAATCAAGTGGCTAAAATATCTACAACTAGCATGTGAAAACAGATTAATCAGAAGAACTTTCCCAAACAAGCTAAATGTGTGTCAGTGTCCACCCTGAAATGAGCTTTCCAGTGGCCCACCTCCTCAAGAGGCTACAATAGATGGAGCTCTGGCTGGTGGAGCGATACCTACCTCCTGACCCAGAGGTTGTAGGTGGTGGCAGGAGAAAGTGGCAGGCAGCAGGCTGCGAGCCAGGTGCGGGGCAGTCAGGGTGATGCTGGTAGGTGCTGCAGGAGGATGCAAGTGGTCCTCAGTGCTTGATCCGAGTCACGGCACCAGTTCTATGGGCTTGGAAATACACCAGGAGAGGGGGGCCATGATAGGAGACAGGGATCGTGCCCCAGATAGTACCTTCTTGTATTGTGTTCCAGTGTCTCCTGCCCTCTAGGAAAGAGTGCGTCAGCGAGTGCATGAGAAGGAGTCCTTGTTTATGCATCAGTAACAGTTCCAGGTTTATTGCAGTGACCTCAAGGTTGTAGGTGCTCGCAGGTTACAAACAGGAGACTTCAGGGTGACCGGCTTCTCAGGGTATACCAGGTCTCAGAACGGACAGGGTCTCTGGGTACGTGAGGTTCCAGGGTGTACGTAGTTTTGGGGTATGCTGGCTCACTATGGTACTCTGGGTTCCTCAGGGGCTGCTGGGTTACCAGGGTGTACTGGGTGTGAGGGGTTACTCAGGGTCTCATGCTAGTTTGGCAGCTTGGGATCTCAGGGTGCGGCACCGGGTCTCAGGCTGCCAGTGAAGTGGTGAGGCTGAGATGTTTGCTGGGGAAAGAGAGAGAGAGAGAGTGGGGGGCAAGAGAGAGAGAGAGACAGGAGGAGAGAGAGGGGGAAAAGCAGCACAACCCAGCAGTCTCCCTCTGACCACGGGCTGATGGGCACTACTTAGCCCCCTTCCCACCATCTACCTACTGCTGACAGTACCTTTCAAGAAGGGGCATTGCTTTGGGAGGGATTCTTATTGCTACAGTCAGATTACCCCTTGGTTAGCTATATAACTTTTACGAGTGGTGCCGTGGCCACACGATCAAAGACCAAGGACCCCAGGGATCTCCTGGGGCTTGTGCAGCTGTTTGGCCAGGAAGCTGACGTGGTGGACATTCCAAGCCCACCCACCGGTTCTCAAGGAGGGGGCTCTGGGATCCCTACTGAAGGTGAGGAAGGGGACAAACATGGCTGAAAAAATGACAAGATAGCTGCACAGAGGCATAAGTGGGCCAACCACGGACAGAGACTGGACATGTATCATAACGTGATACAGACAATTATAGCAATATACACAATCTTTAACAATGACGAATGAATACATCTAGTGCAGACAGGAATATTCTGTACTATCCGGTCTAGACAGGTCTAGACATTATGGATACGAAGATACAGGAGAATACATGCATAGGCATAGAGTGTCCGTTATTCCTTAGTAAGACAGGCATTTCCGCACTGCTGAAAACCTCTTGATGGATGATGTGTCTTTTCAATGGTGATGTACATAAACAGTTTGAATGGCTCCGATCTATGTAGTTACAATCTTTCGTTACAATGCACCATATTACGATATACTAATTCTCGACACCACACGCAATTATTGAAAAGTAAAAATTGTTTATTTATTTTGTGACAAGTGACTAAACAAACTTGTTGCGTGTACATTTAATTAGTCTCTTCCATTTTTTTTGTTCGGAAACATGATTGCGTGGATGCTGACAGGATACGTTTGGCTACGCTGTGCACTAACGTCATGAGAAAGGGTGTGACATAGCGGTCTGAAATGCCGATTTCACCAAGATGGGCATGTGTTATGATTTGTTGCCACCAGGGCATTTGAGCATAGGGTGATAGATCGACTGATTAGATTATCACAAGATGGCGGTTTCGGAACCACGCAGTTCGCACGTGTAAATGTCTGTTACTCTGAAGTAAGAAGCATTGGCTCAGGCAGACATGTCAAGATAAGGGCCAGGTAAGACCTCAAAAGATTTTATCTTTGGAAGGACTAGTAGAGAGGACTTATTGACCATACTTGAAGAGGGTAGGGATCAATGAGAACAGCGGGCACAGATAACAATGAGTACAGTTTTACTAGGCATTTAAACCAGGGATCTGCAACCTGTGGTTCTCCAGATGTTTTGGACTGCAGCTCCCATCAGCCCTGTCCACCATTGTCAATGGTGATGGATCATGGGAGCTGAAGTTGCAGGCCGCAGGCCACTAATTAGGACCAAGCAAATTGGAATACATCCATGTTTTGATTTGAGATCAGTAGATGCAACACCAGCAAGATTGACAATTAACTGGGTGTCGTTAGAATAGCAGTAAAAGTCAACTTCAGGTTGGACTAACAAGCTGTGAAAAGATATCACATAAATCCCTGAGGGACACCATAGTTTGATGAATATTAATAAGAGCGGTATGAGCAGAATGATCCAAAGCAAGGTATGGCTTTGTGAGACACCCTTACCGCTGCACTCAATCTTTAGGGTATAAGCCCCTTGAAGATCTAGCAGGATTAAGGGACGCAACTCAAAAAATATGAAATTCCGCAAACCTCTGTTCTCTGATGGCTGGTACCGCTGTTTCTGTACATTGGAAGGGTCAGTAGCCTGTTATCACTCTTCAAAGGAGTATGATAATCCACACATTTTGAAGTTGAGTAAAGTGCCTTTTTCCAAAAGCATCTTGGAAAAGGAATAATAGCGCTATGGTTGTAGTTACTTAGCTGATCTGGGTTGAGTATAGCCTTCTTAGAAAGGGTGTAATCCAGGGCCTAGAGTCAAAAGAATCAGGAATCAGTGAGGTTTAAAATGGAAGCAGAAGATCACACATCCCCGCTCGATATATGATGGGCAGAGATGCCCAGGGCAGATTCTGGGTTTCCGAGAATTGATAACGTTGCTTAATTCTTCCAAGGACATTTTGTTAAAAGTAAAACAAAGGATGAGAGGGACTGAGTTTCTGAGGTATCTGAAGTGAGGGACAGAAGAGGTTGGTGATGTAACAGAAAGGTGCAAATGGCATCAATCTGTGTTGCCATGTGAGACGTCTCCAGAAGCCATTCCGCAGATATTCGTTTTGAGGGTTTTGGAGAGTATTGAATTCATTTGCATAAGTAGTATTAAAAAAGGCTAAGGGTCTTAAAACATTTCAGAAAGTAGGGGTTCATAAGATTCAGGTGGTCTTTCGATCTATACATGTGGTGGTGAAAGGTTTTAGGTCCATTGCTAGTAATTTAAGGAAACTTCATGAAAAACGAATAACCCGGTCATCTGACCAATCCAGCTCATTCACTTGGAGGATACTCACCACCAAATATTTGGTAAGTAGCTAATGTAGTTGGTGACCTTGAAGATGGTTTGGTCCAATGGCTGCACCAACAAGACCATATTCACTGGCAAAATTCTTTATAAAACCTGTATAAGAGCTCATTGGACCATCTGCCTAGATATTAAAATCTTTCAAAAGTATGCAATTATTGGCAGCGATGAACAAGGAAAGAAGAAGGCTGGTGAGATGGCCCATGAACATTGATTTATTGGTGGAAGGGAGGACAGTACACACGAGAAAAGAAGTGTATTTCATTACATACAACTCGCTCTCCCCAAATACCTCCCTGTTAAAGTTCTACAGTCTGCTAGCTCTAACTCTCTGCAAGTCAGACACTTCTCCAAGCAGAGAACGGCCTCCCTGCCACTTTCCTCCCTGTTAAAGTTCTTCAGTCTGCTAGCTCTAACTCTCTGCAAGTCAGACACTTCTCCAAGCAGAGAACGGCCTCCCTGCCGCTTTCCTCCCTGTTAAAGTTCTTCAGTCTGCTCGCTCTAACTCTCTGCAAGTCAGACACTTCTCCAAGCAGAGAACGGCCTCCCTGCCGCTTTCCGTCTTGAGCCGGATC
Source organism: Ambystoma mexicanum (assembly GCF_040938575.1). Taxonomy (NCBI): domain Eukaryota; kingdom Metazoa; phylum Chordata; class Amphibia; order Caudata; family Ambystomatidae; genus Ambystoma; species Ambystoma mexicanum. The sequence continues at coordinate 36,056,526 of NC_090923.1, read as the reverse complement.
TCCTTAAATTCCAGAAGCTTTTCAAGACCTTCCTTTTCTCTTCCTCCTTCCCCCTCCACCTCTCCTGCTAGTTCCACCTGCCTCTATGTCTGGTTGCCTGGATCCCTCATTAGCCTTATCGGGGTCTGGCCGTCCTTGGACTAGTCTCCCCCCTCGTCCCTTTACCAGCACTTGCCCTCAGGCACCCTTCCCTGACTAGCCTACTGAGTCTGGTCCAACCCCTTCCTCCACTAGCTGACCCCCTTCCCTTGTTCCCTGAGCACTTGCCCTCTTGGGCCGCCCTTAGCGCTTATCCAGCCTCTTACCCCTCGCCCCTGCACTTCTCCCTCCTCCCCTCCCCCTGCACTTCTTGTTACTGCACTTGCATGATCCGAATGTCACAAGGCCTAGTAGGACCGTTATTGTTATTTTCTCCTCTGCCCTCACCCCCTTATCTTGTGGCACCTGTAAACACTTTTTGATGTATAGGCGCCATACAAATGCTCAATAAATATTATAAAATAAATCAGTATCACTTATTAAACCCAGCAGTAGTTCAAAAGAGGACCAGAGACCACTGGGGGTCTGCCATATTCTCAAATAGTCTTTAAGGGGCACCCCTCCCTCACCTTTAGTCTGCCTCATTTGATTCCTTAGGTTATAATCTGGGGGTGCAAGGTTGCTTTTAGCTGAGCCTGCAGTTTTGTGAATCCAAGTTCCCATGAGGAATAGAGGGTCAATGCCAAGCCCTAAACTCTTATCATGAATGTCGAAAGAAGGCGCTATGGCCACGCGCGCCTTCTCTAAGGAACAATTTATAAAATGTGCAGGTTTGAGTTCCAGGAAAGTGGTGGGGAGACTGGGGGACGGGCAGCACTCGTGGGAAACCTATAGGGAATTGTCAAAGCATTGCTCAGAATGGATAGGTAAGGTCACTGAAAATCACATTGACTAATACCTTGAAGGGTATATGGTAAAAACCTTTGTTAAGCACTTTAAGCCAATCCCTATTATAAGTTATCATCTTACATGTAAAAGCATAAAGTAGTGTGAACCTCTGGAAGGATAAATGCGCCACTTGGCACTCCCTTCACCCTCAAGCCTGAACCAACCCAACAGGCTTTACAGCGGTTCTAGCAACACCTGCAACCCAGAAAAGTGCAACAGAGAGAGTTCTGGGAAATGTAGACGCACCCCGAGGACATTTATTTATTTATATGACTTCTTAGTGACACGCCACATTGCCCGTAGGCCTCAAGGCGATAGGGTCAATGTACAGCCCACAGGGTAGTGAAAGCAGTGGCAAGCAAGCAGTGAACCTTATGGCCTCAACGCCAGATCAATGTGTGCCAACCCTAGAAAGCATTGCATTTCAGAAATGAAGCACTCCATGTCATATGAGAGTCCTATCTGCGCTTCAGCACAATTGTTCTGAAGTAACAAACGCTTGACATATACATGTGCTAATCCCCCGCCCTCTGCCATTCATCCACCATTCTATATTGGCCAGACGCTTGATGTTGCTCACCATGTAGTGTGGCCTATCCAACACATTACCGGTGTTAAACGGGAAATCATATTGTGTCTTCCTTTATTGTGTATATTGGCTTAAACCCAGTCGCTCTGCGAAGAAATCCGCGTTGCAAGGTTCTGACCTTAGATCGATTTAGTCCCCATTTTAGGTTCATCCGCCATTTTGATTCTCACTCCAAAGTCACCCTATGTTCTAAAATGGTGGACAGTGTTGTTCTGCTTGTAACTTGGCCGTCCTGACCTCCACAGACGAGTTAATGCTTAAACTGCCCGTAGACCAATTATTAGGGTCATGTAATGAGACCTTGTCCTTCGTTGACCTGTAGATCGAGGATTACCTGTGCAACGATACTAATCCGCGAACATATATTAAGCACAATACTGTTTTAACGCTGAATGTGAACACTTGTTTAACTACATTGTATGAAATATGTACAAAGGCTTAATGTTGGATTCAAAGACACACTGTTGCTATTGTAACCTATTGGAGTATGTATTAAGGATAATCCATAAATGTATAGATGCATAAATTAGGAACGAACTCGGCATGAACCCCTAGCCCGAGGAATGGTTAACCTGCAAATGGGCTGGACATCATGTAGAGAACTGTATAAAAGCACAAACATTCTGATGTACAGCCCCACTCACTTCACACACCGAACAGGGCTGGTATTCGCTGTGTTATACTGAGGACCTGATAGCTATCTGATACTTTGTCCTTTGAAAACTGTTCAGTTATATAATAAAGATCTGTGTATCTTTGTAAGCCCGTGTTGGTGTATTTACTTTTGGGGTACTCAGCCTCGATATTCTCTCTTTTGCTTTTACCGATGGCGCCCGAATAGGGACCCTCAAGATTTATGCCAGCTCGTTGAAGGTTGACGCGGCTATCGGACCGGGATCGGACGGTGTAAAAGGGGGCCCCTTTCTTGGATGAGAAGCGACACCTCAGCAGCGCTGCACAGCCGATCCCTGGACGGTGAGCACGCGGTTTGAGTCAGCATCTTGACGAGGGTCCATATATCGAGGCGGGCAGATTTGCCGAAATCACTAAACATGAGGGTCCTTTGTTTGTTAGAACATTTGTATCTGATTGGACTCCTTAGGATTTGATCAGGTGAGTCGTGACCCGATTCTTAAGTATCCTGATAATTTGTTTGGGCGCATTGCACTTGCGAGTTCAATTATTGACCGGGTAACACCAGTATTCTGATATGCCTGGGAAATTGTCTGCCTGCTTCAGGGCATTATTGCGTAAGGACAGACAATCTTTGGAATTTGGCCGACCGGCACCAATGGAGGGGTCACCGGCGTGTACTATGTACTGTAAGCACGGTGACCCCTTCCATTGGTAGTATAATATTTAATGATATTTGGCACAGACAAACTAGACATGCTTCCGAACTCCAGTGGCCAATCAATGGTAGTTTTGAAATTCCACATATTGAATACTTAGAATCTATATTATCGAAGAAAAAGGCTAGACCTGCAGCATTTGATGTACTACAGAATTGGAAGAAAGAAGCTTTGCAACAGCTCAAGAGTAGAGAAAAGCATGCGCGCCGTCATATGATGAACGCCGAAAAAGCATTGTTATATGACCAAAATAAACAGTCTGAGTCAACTAGGAATATGGATAGGGCTTTCTCACTTGGTATCCAGAAAATCTATCCTTCTAAAGACTTTCAAGCTTCTGATGAACCTATCAATAAATTGTTAAATGAACAAGGGTCTGGTGCCACTGCGCCACCTCCGTATGTTCCTTTTCCTGCTGGTTTGCCTCTTCCTGCTGTTCTTCCTCCTCCTGCTCCTCCTGCTCTTCCTATCGTTCCTCCTGCTATTCCTCTTCCTCCAGTCGTTGCTCCTCCACCTGTTCCTCCACCTTTGCCTGCTGTACCAGTAATAGCACCTCCGTCCCCTGATGTTCAAAACTTGCCTACTCTCCCCCTTCCAAGTGGTTCTACACCACTTGTAGTAGATCGGGGAGCGGGATCGAGGGTTGTAACTCATAGCACTGTGTCTCCAGAGAAAAAACGTGAGTTGACTGCGTGGGCTAAGCATTGCATGGAGAAGGGTGATGAAGCTAATGTTTTTGCCACACTTTCTAATATAGACAATTTTCCTGAGAAAAAACATTTTTATTGAAGGACTAGGGATTCATTTGTGTGTAATGTGGGACAGGTTAATGGATCTGAATATTTTAGCGTTCTCTAAGGATACTGCGGAGAGAGTGCAAGAGCATATTGAGAGGGTTTGTGAGTATAGAAGGGATCTGGAAAGGTTACGGAATGAAGACGAAGATGGTGATAGTTTAGACGTTATGTTCGTACAGAAACGGTTCCTTCCTTGTCGTAAATCGATAACTGAGGAAACACGAATTTGCACGAAAGACGCGATTAGATGGATCTCAGACACATCGATAACTCCCGTTGAAGTATATGACACGTATAGTCAGTATACGCCAGAAATACAGAGGAAAGTGATACAGGTAATGGTAGAGTACCTTCAGGATGAGTGTGTAAAAAGAAAGATTAGTTGTCCCGCAGATTTATTGAGTATTTACAAGAGAGCTTTTTCGTTTGACACTTCTTCGGCTGCTTAAGTGCTCGATTTGGCTCTGTTGCTTAGTAAGCGTTCGGAGTTGCCTACTTCTCAGTTGCCTATGAGAGAGGTTCCTCCGACATTTGTCCCAAAAGTAGAGATTCCTGCTAAAGCTGTATCAGGTACGCCAGCTCAGGATATTCCTGCACATTATGTGTCACAGTTCGTTCACGTCCCGTTCTCAAGACAGGAAGGGAACACCATCAAAAAATCTATTCCCGACATTAGGAAGAATCCGACGGGGTTCTACAAAGAAATAGGATCTGTTTTGCAATCGTCGGTATTCACTCTAAGTGATATCAATTTGTTATTTCCTGTACTCCTGCCTGTTGATTTATGGACGCAGGTTAGAACGATAGATGATATACCAGGGTTAGGAGATACATGGACTAACATGGTTAGATTCGATGGAGAAAGGCCAGCTGGCGAAAGACCACCTCAGGTAATACTAACTTTGCCTGACAGAATATTCACGAAATTGAAAACTATAATTCCTGAAAAAATAATTATTTGGGACAAGCTTACTGCCTGTGTCCAAGAGAAGTCTGAGGGTGCTACCGAGTTCTTTAATCGGTTCGAACAGTTATTTTCAGATTTTAGTGGACAAGATTTAGGCACAGATTCTGGGAAAAGATTATTCATAAACAAATTTGTGCGTGGATTGCTACCTGACATCCAGTCGCAGATTATGTCCTCCGAGAGCACTTGGCAAGCGAGTTCTCAGTCAGAAGTACTGCACATGGCTCAGTACTATGAGAATCGTGTCAATAATGAAAAAGAAAGAGTCAAAAAGAGAAAAGGTGACTTGAAGACAAAAGTATTATTGCAGCAAATTGTTAGAGACCCTAGAGGGGGTAATTCGCAATTTAGAGGCCAGTATGTTCGACAGGGTAATGTGCCCTTTGGTCCTGTAAACATTAACCCGTGTGCTTATTGTAGACAAGAGGTTCATTGGCGTGCACAATGCCCGATACTCCAACAGAGGTCAAATAACACTTTTGGGAATATGGGTAGACGATCCAATGGCCGCACAGGTGTAGGGGGTCCTGGTAGAGGTCAGTTTTCACAGAATTCACAGCAACCTTTTTCGCAGGACAAACAGGCATAGAATGTGGATGGTAGAAACATTTTTGATCATCCTTCTGCTGCTTACCTCTCTGAAGAACTTCCTTTTGATGACATTCTGTTTCGCTAGGATTGCCCGAAGCAGGGTTTGGAACCAACGCCTATTCCCGTTAATAAGAAAGGTCTCTACGTTGAAATGTTAGTGGGAAATAGGAAGCATCTATTCTTGATAGATACACGGGCACAGAAGTGCTCCATTGATCATTCTCGGGTTCCAAACATTGCACTGTCAGGGCAAACCAATGTTTCTGTAGGGTTTTCTGGCACACCAGTTGTTTGTCCGGTTTCTTCGCCGGTACCTATTTCTTCAGGTCCCTTTATGGACCATTGTCCATTCCTGTTGACTACCAACTGTGGAGAGAATTTGTTGGGGTTGAATCTTTTGAAGGAATTAAATACGATAATTCACTGTTCTTCTGATGGAGTGCGTTTGACGATTTCATCACAGCAACTTTCTGTCTCACAGTTCTTGACCAGACCTTTGCCGCCAGAATTTAGTGAGGTTCCGGAGTGTTTATGGGCAGTTACGACAATGATGTTGGTGTTTTGCAAATCAAACCTGTTAAAATTGTCTTGACGCATGGAATAAAGCAGCCACTTATTCCACAGTATAAGATCTCGGTTGATGGTGGGCAAGCTTTCAAATGCATCGTCTCCGATTTTGTGTATCGAGGGGTGATTGAGGAAATTGCAGGTAGTTTATGCAATAGTCCGATTTTGCCTTGTACAAAAAAGGCGATAATGCAATTCCTTTTCGTTTCATAATTGATCTACACGCCATCAATAAAATCGTTGCTCCTCAATTTCCGATTGTGCCTCATGTGACGACAATATTAACTATGATCCCGGCTTCAGGTACTTATTTTAGTGTCGTGGATCTAAAGAATGCTTTGTATTCCTATGCATAAGGACAGTAGATACTTATTCACGTTCACCCCAGGGGGACGTTCGTTTACCTTTACCCGTGCACCGCAAGGTTATACGGAAAGTATGAGCATTTATAGTAGGGCTTTGAAAGAACAGCTCGATACCCTTGAGTTGCCCTCTACTTGTACACTGCTTCAATATGTTGATGACTTGCTTTTAGCTGCTGACTCAGAGAGCGCTTGTAAGGAGGGCACTGTGTTGTTACTTATTCACTTGGCTAAACATGGACACAAAGCTTCGCTTAAACATTTTTCAATATTGTTGTCAGGAGGTCACCTATTTAGGCTATCTCCTGTCAATGGAGGGAAGAAGGTTGATACCTGAACAGATAAAACTCATTTCTAGCATGTCTGTCCCAAATACACAGAAAGAAGTTAGGGCCTTGATAGGTATGGCTTTTTACTGTAGGCAGTGGATCCCCAATTTTTCATTAGTGATCAAATCAATGTTGGCTTTGACGAAGAAGGGCATTTCTTCACCATTGCCGTGGGACTTGGTACACCAGCATTCATTTGATTTGCTGAAGACTGCATTGTGCTCGGCACCGGTTTTGGTGGGCACACCAAACTACGAAAAAGGCCTTTGTGTTGTATGTGCATGAATGTGATGGATGTGCTTTGGCTATATTAATGCAGGAACATGCAGGGAAGAATAGGCCGTGCGGTTACTTTTATTCCGCCATTGATCCTGTAGCATGCGCTTTGCCAAGATGTTTGCGAGCTGTCGCTGCTGTTGCTGCGTCTGTAAAACAGAGTGAGGGAATGGCCCTAGGCCATGCTTTAACCTTAATGGTACCTCACTCTGTAGATGTTCTACTGAACAGAACTCAAACGCAACACCTCACCTCCACACGATTGACAAGATATGAATTGATCTTGTTTGTGCCACACATACAAATTAAGAGGTGTTGTGTTCTTAATCCGGCTGAACTTTCATCTTTTCCGCAAGGTACTGCTTGCAGTGACGAAGAGTCAAATGACTGCCCTTACATTACTGAACAAGAGACAGAGGATAGAATCGATCTGAAGGATACTCCTTTGAACAGTCCACAAGGGGAGCTGTTTTGTGATGGCTCCTGCTTCAAACTCTTGGATGGTACATCAACAGCTGCTTATGCAATCACTACATTGAGCACGGTCGTGGAAACCAAAAGAATCACGCATAACTCCGCGCAGGCCGCAGAGATTATAGCATTGTGAACTTTCCGAAGGGCTTACAGTAAAAATATATACTGACAGTCAGTATGCCTTTGTGGTGGTTCACAACTTTGGGAGACTTTGATCAGAAAGAGGGTTCTTGACTTCACGTGGTACGAAAATCCAGTATGGCTCCTTGATAGTATGGCTACTCTCAGCGCTTAGTTCAGGAATGCATGATCTGGTTACAGCATAATGTGGGAAAGGGCACATCAACTCCTAGAGGTAGTTTTGGCCCACCTTAGATCCCCTTTGAGGTCATCCATTTTGGTTTTATTGAGATGGAGCGTTGCAATAATTTAAAATATGTGTTAGTCGTCATCTGTGCTTTTAGCAAATGGGTTGAGGCTTTTCCTGTCAAAGATGCTACAACCATGACCACTGCAAAGACTATGTTAAAGGAATACTTCCCGAGATTTGGGTTACCGAGAGTCATTTGGTCGGACAATGGTCCACACTTTATCGTTGCTGTAATTCTGCAGATATGCGCAGGATTACAGATCGATACATGGTTCCATTTGGCCAGACACGCTCAGAGTGCTGGACTAATGGAAAGACACAACGGCATCATCAAAAACAAGCTTGCTTAGACGTGTGCTGGCACCAAACTAAAATGGCCGGATGCCTTACCGATCGTCTTGTTATCAATGCGAACAACCCCTCAAACTAAGACTGGGCTCTCTCCCTTTGAGGTGGTTATGGGAAGGCCTGTTAATATTTGGAATGTTCCGAAGTATCGATCTTTGCGAAATATTGAAAATGTACTTCTCTCGGACTATTGTAGCCATTTGACTAAAAACTTGTATTTGATTTATCACCAGGTGCGAGAGGCTTTACCTGTACGCTACGAGGATCCCGGTCCCAGCATACGACCTGGGGAGTGGATCCTCGTGAAATCCTTTGAGCGATCTTCTTGCCTCGCACCTCGTTGGCGAGGCCCCTTCCAAGTACTGCTGGTCACACAGACGGCAGTGCGGGTAGCAGGCCGGAAGAATTGGATTCATGCGTCGCACACCAAGAGGATTCCACACCCAGTGCCACACGATACAGAAGAAACAGAACCCCTCACCAATGCTGTAACCAACGATCACGAAACAGCAACCAGCATCAAGAGTGCATCGGAGACTCCCTGAGCCCGTGAGGTCTGGGAAAACAGCCATTTCATCTCCACACTCTCCAACCATTTTGTTTCCGGAAGTAGTTCCTAATTGTGTCTCTGACCTTGCTGCTGCTCATTCACCACTTCCAGTGGGAAGTGACGGCACGTTGTTCACGGATCACTCAGTACCAGGGATCAAAAGGTACGATCTGCGTCCACGGAAATAGACTTAACTGCAGGTTCGGCTGTGCGTTCGAGGGAAAAAGCATCGAAGGGCTTGTCTTTTTGGCCAGATTAATTGTTCATGAGGGGATTCTGTTGGCTAGGGTTTGTGGAAGGACTAAGAAGACGCTCAGCCTGGAGTTCGCCAGCAAACTAACATTGGTGCTTTCGTTTGAAGACTATGATGCCTGCAACCGCTTCCGCTCATACAGAACTGATAAGAGAAGGTGTGACCAGCTGCAAAAATGGACATTCTGTTATGTGGGCCATAAAAAACGTACTGCTGTCTTGTGATAATGTTAATTAGTTTTACAATAGTCATTGTCTTAGGTTTCTGGTATCTAGAAGAAGTACATACGCTTGAGAATTTGTTGCCTATTGAAAATGTACCTACTGTTTCTACTCCTTTCGTGCATCTGCAATCTCTATCTCCTAATAATACACTATTACTCATTATGAATGCTACACATGCCATTTTTAACAAATTTAATTGTTGGGTCTGTTCACATTTACCGCAACACGGGGATAAGGGGCTAGGTTGGTATATTCATCCTTTACCTTTGACAACTGCATGCTATGCTTTTCTTAGGGCACTATTCTTTGGCCGCTGGAACGATAGCATCTCAGGGAACTTGGATGGGACTTATTTGAACCAGTTTGAAAAACGTGTTCTGACTCCCTTGGGATTCTCGCTCTTTGCAAATAGGAGTAAGCTTAATGTTACTTCTATTAGGCCTTCTGATAAACTATCTCGTCCTTTCCAATCTCTGATCTCTTTCAAGATGGCTCCTATAGGCAATAAGGATGTCACGCTTCCTTCCTACACTGTTAATCATAGCCCCGATTCAGTTTCTTTATGCATACAGTGGAATGGTACTCAGTCAATGGATGATTTTAAAGGTTGCGCCAACGTTGCGTATTTGACTAGCGAAGACAGACCTTTGTATGTAGGCGAACCTGTCTACTTTGTTTGCAGTAATGTAGCATTTCCATGGTTACCCAGGTATTGGCAGGGAACTTGTTATTTAGGGATTCTGTTACCCGGGGTATTCATAGCCAGTACTGTAGAAATGTAAAAGGCTCGTCCATGGCGGGATGAGAATGGCGATACTTCAGCACAAATTCTGGGTGATGTAGCTAAATCCTTTGTGTCATTTTGGGTACAAATAATGAACTCTGAAGCTATCAGGAGACTGGCGAGAGTACTGGAGAGGGACATCAACCGGACCACTGACATACTCTATAATATGACTCTAGAACAGAGGGCAATAAGGTTAGTAGCACTTCAGAACCGGATGGCATTAGATGTCATCCTGGCTGAACGTGGTGGGGTATGTAAATTGGTGGGGTCTGCTTGCTGTGTTTTCGTGCCAGATTCCTCCCCAACTATCTTCAAGGCAATACAAAATCTGCATGTCCTAAGCTCAGAAGTGCATGTTCCTCGAGGGAAACTGGGATCTTAGCGCTTGATTCTGGGACTTCTTGCGATCTTGGGGATGGAAATTACTTTCGGTCTTGCTGATTATTTTCGGAATTTTGTTGTTTCTTTGCTGTTGTATACAATGTCTTCCTGGTATGTGTTTGATGCTATTGAGATGTTGCGCACAGGCGATGGGTACATTAGGACGCAAGGTACACACCCCAGAGAAGAACTCCAATGAATACGTGCTGGAATAAATCTTAGTAACTGATTTTAGGGCAGTTGACATCTCTGATAGTGATTCATGGTGTATGGACATTGAGACGTGGAGTTATTCGTAAAGGGACTAGAAGCAGTTTAGTGCTTGGCTTAGGCCAAAAGGAGGGTTTGTTAGATGGGAAATCATATTGTGCCTTCCTTTATTGTATATATTGGCCTAAACCCAGTCGCTCTGCGAAGAAGTCCGCGTTGCAAGGTTCTGACCTTAGATCGATTTAGTCGCCATTTTAGGTTAATTTGCCATTTTGATTCTCACTCCAAAGTCACCCTGTGTTCTAAAATGGTGGACAGTGTTGTTCTGCTTGTAACTTGGCAGTCTTGACCTCCACAGACGATTTCATGCTTAAACTGCCCGTAGGCCAAATGTTAGGGTAATGTAATGAGACCTTGTCCTTCGTTGACCTGTAGATCGAGGATTACCTGTGCCAACGATACTAATCCACGAAATAATATATTAAGCACAATACTGTTTTAACCCTGAATGTGACCACTTGTTTAACACTTGTTTAACTACATTTTATGAAATATGTACGAAGGCTTAATGTTGGATTCAAAGACACACTGTTGCTATTGTAACCTATTGGAGTATGTATTAAGGATAATCCATAAATGTATAGATACATAAAATAGAAACGAACTCGGCATGAACCGCTAGCCCGAGGAATGGTTAACCTGCAAATGGGCTGGACATCATGTAGAAAACTGTATCAAAGCACAAACCTTCTGATGTACAGCCCCACTCACTTCACACACCGAACAGGGCTGGTATTCACTGTGTTGTACTGAGGGCCTGATAGCTATCTGATACTTTGTCCTTTGAAAACTGTTCAGTTATAGAATAAAGATCTGTGTATCTTTGTAAGCCCGTGTTGGTGTATTTCCTTTTGGGGTACTCAGCCTCGATATTCTCTCTTTTGCTTTTACACCAGAAATGGTATTCTGCACCAGCACCGCCAACTGAGGATGCACAAAATACTTTAAAGATGTGTGTTCCAACATGTGGGCTGCATTTAAACCCATCACGCATGAAGCTCAGGCAGATATATCATGTGTTAAATGCACATCTCTGATATGAAGGGGGGTGAACATTCATTTCCTGTGTGTCTGTATGCGTGCATTGGGGACTGGGCAGGTGCGTGCACAGGCCCAGCTAATCCTCTACCAAAATTCTCTGGAAACAAGGATCAAGGCAGATCAAAGACTCCAAGGGAGTGACATATTCCCCAGCAATGTGAACCTTAAATCAATCCTTTGAGGCTGTGTGAATGAGTATATATGGTTCATGGTTACACACATTTTAATATGAGTATAAGTTTTGTGAAACATGAACTGAGCACAAAAACCGTTGTGCATTATGCACCTGGGGATTCAATCATACAACCCTTTTATAATAGACATATTTGTCAAACATAAAGATGAGTGGTCATTGTTATGTCCTGAAAAGGTTCATTGACTAAGCCAGGAACCTTCAATGGTGCTATTTGCTCTATTTTGCTTTCTTTAGGGATATTTTAAAAGAGTACAATATGCGTGTACTAGATGTCCATCTTGCAATGATAACCTTTTGTGAGAAAGTAATGTATATTGCTATTATATGTTTTCACAATGCATTGTGTTTAGCAAAACAAGTGTATTTTTCTTATTATGACCACAGGAAACACTGGAAGTGATCATTAGAAAGGAACGTTGTAAAATGTTAAAAAGAGGCTCTTAAAATTGTTAGTATAATTAAATGTCATTCTTTGAAAGCTTCTTTGCACACACACAAAAAAATAGCATCCCTCCATCTGTGAATGTTCTCTGCTTGCACTGGCTATAGTGGCTTAAGGGTCTGCATCCTTTAGCTCTGCAGGCATTTTGTACTACTCTAGGCAGCCATAGCCAGCATAGCCATAAACAGCGGATCAAGGGATTCTTAGTTGAAAATATCTGAACCCTGTTTTAGCAATTAGGCACCTGCCCATGTGCCTGTAGAAAGGGAAAAAGGCAGACACACCGAGGGCCTCATTCACAGAAGCGCTTTTTAATGGCACGATCCTATTGGAAACCGTTCTGTGAATTCGGCCCAAGCTAGAAAGAGCCCAGGGATAGAGAGAGCGTCGGAATGCGGGAGAGAGAGACTCTGAGTGTTAGACCACCATATGATATGCTGGGCGTGGAGAGCAGAGTATATTTTAAGAAATGCAGGTGCTTTGCCATGCCTGCAAGCTGCAGGTTTTTTGGTAAGCCACATGTCAGATAAAATGAGTTAATTATAATGCACTTAATACCCAAAGATTTCTAAGTGCGGACCCGGGGATCGAACCTGTATTACTCCTTGTCGTTTTATTTCCCAAGAGAGTGCATTGCCCATGAGTTACCCTCCCGAGCGTTCGATACCAGGGATTCCATTGTGGCCCTCCTCCCAGCCATTCAGAACGCCCGGGCTGCAGCCTATATACCTCCTTCACAGCACTCTGAGCCGAGCAGCAACCGGATTTTGGCTTTGTAAATACAGAGGGAGGGGGATGTGCAGTACAGTTCCCCAAAGTAAAAAAGCAGCAACGAAACAAACAATGTGTAAAGTTCTCTATTACTAGTGCATTACAAGTTGCTTTTCTGAGCTCATTTTACTGCCCTACAATAAAAAACAATGTCCTCTTTAATTGCCCAGTTATTTCTGCTATGGCCACTTAAAGCTTCGGTAGCTCTGCCTTGGGTAATTGCTTGGGGCGGGTCATTACTCTCACTATAATAACTCCTCCCCCCTCAGCCTATAAGGCTACATTAAGAAATAGCAATGTTAGGACGTCGGGGTAAGGCAGCTCCTTGCAGGGGAGCTAGAAGTGCAGGGGCTGCAGTGATGTCACGTGAGCAGTCTTCCTGCAGGGGAGGGCGTCACACTACAGCGACTGGGCACGCTGCAGGGATGCCATGTGAGCCGTCTCCCTGCAGGGGTGGAGGTGTCACTGCAGGGGTGGGGGTGTCACTACAGGGGTGGGGGTGTCACTGCAGGCTCTAGGCGGAGGGTGTCAAACTACAGCGACTGGGCACGCTGCAGGGATGTCATGTGAGCAGAAGCCCTGCAGGGATGGGGGTGTCACTGCAGGGTGGGGGGGTGTCCCTGCAGGCGCCAGGCGGAGGGTGTCACACTACAGTAAATGGGCACGCTGCAGGGATGCCATGTGAGCAGTCTCCCTGCAGGGATGGCAGTGTCACTGCAGGCTCTAGGCGGAGGGTGTCACACTACAGCGACTGGGAACGCTGCAGGGATGTCATGTGAGCAGAAGCCCTGCAGGGATGGGGGTGTCACTGCAGGGTGGGGGGGTGTCCCTGCAGGCGCCAGGCGGAGGGTGTCACACTACAGCAAATGGGCACGCTGCAGTGATGTCACGTGAGCAGTCTTCCTGCAGGGGAGGGCGTCACACTACAGCGACTGGGCATGCTGCAGGGATGCCATGTGAGCAGTCTCCCTGCAGGGATGGCAGTGTCACTGCAGGCTCTAGGCGGAGGGTGTCACACTACAGCGACTGGGAACGCTGCAGGGATGTCATGTGAGCAGAAGCCCTGCAGGGATGGTGGTGTCACTGCAGGGTGGGGGGGTGTCCCTGCAGGCGCCAGGCGGAGGGTGTCACACTACAGCAAATTGGCACGTTGCAGTGATGTCACGTGAGCAGTCTTCCTGCAGGGGAGGGCGTCACACTACAGCGACTGGGCACGCTGCAGGGATGCCATGTGAGCCGTCTCCCTGCAGGGGTGGAGGTGTCACTGCAGGGGTGGGGGTGTCACTACAGGGGTGGGGGTGTCACTGCAGGCTCTAGGTGGAGGGTGTCAAACTACAGCGACTGGGCACGCTGCAGGGATGTCATGTGAGCAGAAGCCCTGCAGGGATGGGGGTGTCACTGCAGGGTGGGGGGGTGTCCCTGCAGGCGCCAGGCGGAGGGTTTCACACTACAGTAAATGGGCACGCTGCAGGGATGCCATGTGAGCAGTCTCCCTGCAGGGATGGCAGTGTCACTGCAGGCTCTAGGCGGAGGGTGTCACACTACAGCGACTGGGAACGCTGCAGGGATGTCATGTGAGCAGAAGCCCTGCAGGGATGGGGGTGTCACTGCAGGGTGGGGGGGTGTCCCTGCAGGCGCCAGGCGGAGAGTGTCACACTACAGCAAATGGGCACGCTGCAGTGATGTCACGTGAGCAGTCTTCCTGCAGGGGAGGGTGTCACACTACAGCGACTGGGCATGCTGCAGGGATGCCATGTGAGCAGTCTCCCTGCAGGGATGGCAGTGTCACTGCAGGCTCTAGGCGGAGGGTGTCACACTACAGCGACTGGGAACGCTGCAGGGATGTCATGTGAGCAGAAGCCCTGCAGGGATGGGGGTGTCACTGCAGGGTGGGGGGGTGTCCCTGCAGGCGCCAGGCGGAGGGTGTCACACTACAGCAAATTGGCACGTTGCAGTGATGTCACGTGAGCAGTCTTCCTGCAGGGGAGGGCGTCACACTACAGCGACTGGGCACGCTGCAGGGATGCCATGTGAGCAGTCTCCCTGCAGGGATGGCAGTGTCACTGCAGGCTGTAGGCGGAGGGTGTCACACTACAGCGAATGGGCACGCTGCAGGGATGCCATGTGAGCCGTCTCCCTGCAGTGATGGAGGTGTCACTGCAGGGGTGGGGGTGTCACTACAGGGGTGGGGGTGTCACTGCAGGCTCTAGGCGGAGGGTGTCAAACTACAGCGACTGGGCAGGCTGCAGGGATGTCATGTGAGCAGAAGCCCTGCAGGGGTGGGGGTGTCACTGCAGTGCGGGGGGTTTCGCTGCAGGCACTAATAGGAGGGTGTCACGCTACAGCGACTGGGCACGCTGCAGGGATGTCATGTGAGCAGTCTCCCTGCAGGGGAGGGGGTGTCAATGCAGGTTCTAGGCGGAGGGTGTCACATTGCAGCGACTGGGCACGCTGCACGGATGCCATGTGAGACGTCTCCCTGCAGGGGTGGCCGGGGGTGTCACTGCAGGCTCTAGGCAGAGGGTGTTACGCTACAGCGACTGAGCACGCTGCAGGGATGTCATGTGTGCAGTCTCCCTACAGGGGTGGCCAGGGGGTGTCACTGCAGGCTCTAGGCGGAGTGTGTCACACTGTAGAGACTGGGCACGCTGCAGGGATGTCATGTGAGCAGTCTTCCTGCAGGGGTGGGGATGTCACTGCAGGCTATGGGTGGAGGGTGTCACATTACAGCGACTGGGCACGCTGCAGGGATATCATGTGAGCAGTCTCCCTGCAGGGGTGGGGGTGTCACTGCAGGTTCTAGACGGAGGGTGTCACACTACAGTGACTGGGCACGCTGCAGGGATATCATGTGAGCAGTCTCCCTGCAGGGGTGGGGGTGTCACTGCAGGTTCTAGGCGAAGGGTGTCACGCTACAGCAACTGGGCCAGCTGCAGGGATGTCATGTGAGCAGTCTCCCTGCAGGGGTGGGGGTGTTACTGCAGGTTCTAGGCGAAGGGTGTCACGCTACAGCAACTGGGCCCGCTGCAGGGATGCCATGTGAGCAGTCTCCCTGCAGGGATGGGGGTCTCACTGCAGGCTCTAGGGGGAGGGTATCACACTACAGCGACTGGGCACGCTGCAGGGACGTCATGTGAGCAGTCGCCCTGCAGGGATGGGGGTCTCACTGCAGGCTCTAGACGGAGGGTGTCACATTACAGCGACTGGGCACGCTGCAGGGATATCATGTGAGCAGTCTCCCTGCAGGGATGGGTGTCTCACTGCAGGCTCTAGGCGGAGGGTGTCACACTACAGCAACTGGGCACGCTGCAGGGATGTCATGTGAGCAGCCTCCTTGTTGGGGTGGGGGTGTCACTGCAGGCTCTAGGGGGAGGGTGACACACTACAGCGACTGGGCACGCTGCAGGGATGTCATGTGAGCAGTCTCCCTGCAGGGGTGGGGGTGTTACTGCAGGTTCTAGGCGGAGGGTGTCACATTGCAGCGACTGGGCACGCTGCACGGATGCCATGTGAGACGTCTCCCTGCAGGGGTGGCCGGGGGTGTCACTGCAGGCTCTAGGCAGAGGGTGTTACGCTACAGCGACTGAGCACGCTGCAGGGATGTCATGTGTGCAGTCTCCCTACAGGGGTGGCCAGGGGGTGTCACTGCAGGCTCTAGGCGGAGTGTGTCACACTGTAGAGACTGGGCACGCTGCAGGGATGTCATGTGAGCAGTCTTCCTGCAGGGGTGGGGATGTCACTGCAGGCTATGGGTGGAGGGTGTCACATTACAGCGACTGGGCACGCTGCAGGGATATCATGTGAGCAGTCTCCCTGCAGGGGTGGGGGTGTCACTGCAGGTTCTAGACGGAGGGTGTCACACTACAGTGACTGGGCACGCTGCAGGGATATCATGTGAGCAGTCTCCCTGCAGGGGTGGGGGTGTCACTGCAGGTTCTAGGCGAAGGGTGTCACGCTACAGCAACTGGGCCAGCTGCAGGGATGTCATGTGAGCAGTCTCCCTGCAGGGGTGGGGGTGTTACTGCAGGTTCTAGGCGAAGGGTGTCACGCTACAGCAACTGGGCCCGCTGCAGGGATGCCATGTGAGCAGTCTCCCTGCAGGGATGGGGGTCTCACTGCAGGCTCTAGGGGGAGGGTATCACACTACAGCGACTGGGCACGCTGCAGGGACGTCATGTGAGCAGTCGCCCTGCAGGGATGGGGGTCTCACTGCAGGCTCTAGACGGAGGGTGTCACATTACAGCGACTGGGCACGCTGCAGGGATATCATGTGAGCAGTCTCCCTGCAGGGATGGGTGTCTCACTGCAGGCTCTAGGCGGAGGGTGTCACACTACAGCAACTGGGCACGCTGCAGGGATGTCATGTGAGCAGCCTCCTTGTTGGGGTGGGGGTGTCACTGCAGGCTCTAGGGGGAGGGTGACACACTACAGCGACTGGGCACGCTGCAGGGATGTCATGTGAGCAGTCTCCCTGCAGGGGTGGGGGTGTTACTGCAGGTTCTAGGCGAAGGGTGTCACGCTACAGCAACTAGGCCCGCTGCAGGGATGCCATGTGAGCAGTCTCCCTGCAGGGATGGGGGTCTCACTGCAGGCTCTAGGGGGAGGGTATCACACTACAGCGACTGGGCACGCTGCAGGAACGTCATGTGAGCAGTCGCCCTGCAGGGATGGGGGTCTCACTGCAGGCTCTAGACGGAGGGTGTCACATTACAGCGACTGGGCACGCTGCAGGGATATCATGTGAGCAGTCTCCCTGCAGGGATGGGTGTCTCACTGCAGGCTCTAGGCGGAGGGTGTCACACTACAGCAACTGGGCACGCTGCAGGGATGTCATGTGAGCAGCCTCCTTGTTGGGGTGGGGGTGTCACTGCAGGCTCTAGGGGGAGGGTGACACACTACAGCGACTGGGCACGCTGCAGGGATGTCATGTGACCAGTCATCCTGCAGTAATGGGGGTGTCACTGCAGACCCTAGGCGGAGGTTCTCACACTACAGCGACTTGGCACGCTGCAGCGATGCCATGTGAGCAGTCTCCCTGCAGGGGTGGGGGTGTCACTGCAGGCTCTAGGCGGAGGTTGTCACACTACAGAGACTGGGCACGCTGCAGGAATGCCATGTGAGCAGTCTCCCTGCAGGAATGGGGGTGTCATTCAGGCTCTAGGTGGAGGGTGTCACACTAGAGCGACTGGGCATGCTGCAGGGATGCCATGTGGGCAGTCTCCCTGCACTGGCAGGTGTGTCACTGCAGCCTCTAGGTGGAGGGTGTCACACTACAGCGACTGGGCACGCTGCAGGGATGCCATGTGAGCAGTCTCCCTGCAGGGATGGCAGTGTCACTGCAGGCTGTAGGCGGAGGGTGTCACACTACAGCGACTGGGCACGCTGAAGGGATGCCATGTGAGCCGTCTCCCTGCAGGGATGGAGGTGTCACTGCAGGGGTGGGGGTGTCACTACAGGGGTGTCTCACTGCAGGCTCTAGGCGGAGGGTGTCAAACTACAGCGACTGGGCAGGCTGCAGGGATGTCATGTGAGCAGAAGCCCTGCAGGGGTGGGGGTGTCACTGCAGTGCGGGGGGTTTTGCTGCAGGCACTAATAGGAGGTTGTCACGCTACAGCGACTGGGCACGCTGCAGGGATGTCATGTGAGCAGTCTCCCTGCAGGGGAGGGGGTGTCAATGCAGGTTCTAGGCGGAGGGTGTCACATTGCAGCGACTGGGCACGCTGCACGGATGCCATGTGAGCCGTCTCCCTGCAGGGATGGAGGTGTCACTGCAGGGGTGGGGGTGTCACTACAGGGGTGTCTCACTGCAGGCTCTAGGCGGAGGGTGTCAAACTACAGCGACTGGGCAGGCTGCAGGGATGTCATGTGAGCAGAAGCCCTGCAGGGGTGGGGGTGTCACTGCAGTGCGGGGGGTTTCGCTGCAGGCACTAATAGGAGGTTGTCACGCTACAGCGACTGGGCACGCTGCAGGGATGTCATGTGAGCAGTCTCCCTGCAGGGGAGGGGGTGTCAATGCAGGTTCTAGGCGGAGGGTGTCACATTGCAGCGACTGGGCACGCTGCACGGATGCCATGTCAGCTGTCTCCCTGCAGGGGTGGCCGGGGGTGTCACTGCAGGCTCTAGGCAGAGGGTGTTACGCTACAGCGACTGGGCACGCTGCAGGGATGTCATGTGTGCAGTCTCCCTACAGGGGTGGCCAGGGGGTGTCACTGCAGGCTCTAGGCGGAGTGTGTCACACTGTAGAGACTGGGCACGCTGCAGGGATGTCATGTGAGCAGTCTTCCTGCAGGGGTGGGGGTGTCACTGCAGGCTCTAGGCAGAGTATGTCACACTGCAGAGACTGGGCACGTTGCAGGTATGTCATGTGAGCATTCTCCCTGCAGGGGTGGGGATGTCACTGCAGGCTATGGGTGGAGGGTGTCACATTACAGCGACTGGGTACGCTGCAGGGATATCATGTGAGCAGTCTCCCTGCAGGGGTGGGGGTGTCACTGCAGGTTCTAGGCGAAGGGTGTCACGCTACAGCAACTGGGCCAGCTGCAGGGATGTCATGTGAGCAGTCTCCCTGCAGGGGTGGGGGTGTCACTGCAGGTTCTAGGCGAAGGGTGTCACACTACAGCAACTGGGCCCGCTGCAGGGATGCCATGTGAGCAGTCTCCCTGCAGGGATGGGGGTCTCACTGCAGGCTCTAGGGGGAGGGTATCACACTACAGCGACTGGGCACGCTGCAGGGACGTCATGTGAGCAGTCGCCCTGCAGGGATGGGGGTCTCACTGCAGGCTCTAGGCGGAGGGTGTCACATTACAGCGACTGGGCACGCTGCAGGGATGTCATGTGAGCAGTCTCCCTGCAGGGATGGGTGTCTCACTGCAGGCTCTAGGCGGAGGGTGTCACACTACAGCAACTGGGCACGCTGCAGGGATGTCATGTGAGCAGCCTCCTTGTTGGGGTGGGGGTGTCACTGCAGGCTCTAAGGGGAGGGTGACACACTACAGCGACTGGGCACGCTGCAGGGATGTCATGTGACCAGTCATCCTGCAGTAATGGGGGTGTCACTGCAGACCCTAGGCGGAGGTTCTCACACTACAGTGACTTGGCACGCTGCAGCGATGCCATGTGAGCAGTCTCCCTGCAGGGGTGGGGGTGTCACTGCAGGCTCTAGGCGGAGGTTGTCACACTACAGAGACTGGGCACGCTGCAGGAATGCCATGTGAGCAGTCTCCCTGCAGGAATGGGGGTGTCATTCAGGCTCTAGGTGGAGGGTGTCACACTAGAGCGACTGGGCATGCTGCAGGGATGCCATGTGGGCAGTCTCCCTGCACTGGCAGGTGTGTCACTGCAGCCTCTAGGTGGAGGGTGTCACACTACAGCGACTGGGCACGCTGCAGGGATGTCGTGTGAGCAGTCTCCCTGCAGGGGTGGGGGTCTCACTGCAGGCTCTAGGCGGAGGTTGTCACACTACAGCAACTGGGTACGCCGCAGGAATGTCATGTAAGCAGTCTCCCAGCAGGAGTGGAGGTGTCACTTCAGGCTCTAGGCGGAGGGTGTCACACTACAGAGACTGGGCACGCTACAGGGATGTCATGTGAGCAGTCTCCCTGCAGGGGTGGCCGGGGATATCACTGCAGGCTCTAGGCGGAGGGTGTCACACAACTGCGACAGGGCATGCTGCAGAGATGCCATGTGAGTAGTCTCCCTGCAGGGGCGGGGGACTCACTGCAGGCTCTAGGCGGAGAGTGTCACACTGCAGCAACTAGGCACGCTGCAGGGATGTCATGTGAGCAGTCTCCCTGCAGGGGTGGGGGTGTCACTGCAGGCTGGGGGTGTCACTGCAGGCTCTAGGCGGAGGGTGTCACACTACAGCGACTGGGCACGCTGCAGGGATGCCATATGAGCAGTCTTCCTGCAGGGGTGGGGGTATCACTGCAGGCTCTAGGCGGAGGGTGTCACATTACAGCGACTGGGCACGCTGCAGGGATGCCATGTGAGCAGTCTTCTTGCAGGGCTGGGGGAGCCACTGCAGGCTCTAGGCAGAGGGTGTCACACTACAGTGACTGGGCACGCTGCAGGGATGTCATGTGAGCAGTCGCCCTGCAGGGATGGGGGTGTCGCTGCAGGCTCTAGGGGGAGGGTGTCACACTACAGCGACTGGGCACGCTGCAGGGACGTCATGTGAGCAGTCGCCCTGCAGGGGCGGGGGTCTCACTGCAGGCTCTAGGCGGAGGGTGTCACACTGCAGCGACTGGGCACACTGCAGGGATGCCATGTGAGTAGTCTCCCTGCAGGGGCGGGGGTCTCACTGCAGGCTCTAGGCGGAAGGTGTCACACTGCAGCGACTGGGCACGCTGCAGGGATGCCATGTGAGCAGTCTTCCTGCAGGGGTGGGGGTATCACTGCAGGCTCTAGGCGGAGGGTGTCATATTACAGCGACTGGGCACGCTGCAGGGATGCTATGTGAGCAGTCTCCCTGCAGGGCTGGGGGAGTCACTGCAGGCTCTAGGCGGAGGGTGTTACACTACAGTGACTGGGCACGCTGCAGGGATGTCATGTGAGCAGTCGCCCTGCAGGGATGGGGGTGTCGCTGCAGGCTCTAGGGGGAGGGTGTCACACTACAGCGACTGGGCACGCTGCAGGGACGTCATGTGAGCAGTCGCCGTGCAGGGATGGGGGTCTCACTGAAGGCTCTAGGCGGAGGGTGACACACTACAGCGAATGGGCACGCTGCAGGGATGCCATGTGATCAGTCTCCCTGCAGGGATGGGGGTCTCACTGCAGGCTCTAGGCAGTGGGTGTCACACTACAGCGACTAGGCACGCTGCAGGGATGTCATGTGTGCAGTCTCCCTGCAGGGGTGCGGGTGTCACTGCAGGGTCTAGGCGGAGGGTGTCACACTACAGCGACTTTGCACACTGCAGGGATGTCATGTGAGTAGTCTCCCTGCAGGGGTGGGGGTCTCCTGCAGGCTCTAGGCGGAGGGTGTCACATTACAGCGACTGGGCATGCTGCAGGGATGTCATGTGAGCAGTCTCCCTGCAGGGATGGGTGTCTCACTGCAGGCTCTAGGCGGAGGGTGTCACACTACAGCAACAGGGCACGCTGCAGGGATGTCATGTGAGCAGTCTCCTTGCAGGGGTGGGGGTGTCACTGCAGGCTCTAGGCGGAGGGTGTCACACTACAGCGACTGGGCACGCTGCAGGAATGTCATGTGACCAGTCACCCTGGAGTAATGGGGGTGTCACTGCAGACTCTAGGCGGAGGTTGTCACACTACAGCAACTGGGCACGCTGCAGGAATGCCATGTGAGCAGTCTCCCTGCAGGGATGGGGGTGTCATTCAGGCTCTAGGCGGAGGGTGTCACACTAGAGCGACTGGGCACGCTGCAGGGATGCCATGTGGGCAGTCTCCCTGCACAGGCGGGTGTGTCACTGCAGCCTCTAGGTGGAGGGTGTCACACTACAGCGACTGGGCACGCTACAGGGATGGCATGTGAGCAGTCTCGCTGAAGGGGTGGCCGGGGATATCACTGCAGGCTCTAGGCAGAGGGTGTCACACAACAGCGACAGGGCACGCTGCAGGGATGCCATGTGAGTAGTCTCCCTGCAGGGGCAGGGGTCTCACTGCAGGCTCTAGGCGGAGGGTGTCACACTGCAGTGACTGGGCACGCTGCAGGGATGTCATGTGAGCAGTCTCCCTGCAGGGGTGGGGGTTTCACTGCAGGCTGGGGGTGTCACTGCAGGCTCTAGGCGGAGGGTGTCACCCTACAGCAACTGGGCACGCTGCAGGGATGCCATGTGAGCAGTCTTCCTGCAGGGGTGCGGGTATCACTGCAGGCTCTAGGCGGAGGGTGTCACATTACAGCGACTGGGCACGCTGCAGGGATGCCATGTGAGCAATCTCCCTGCAGGGCTGGGGGATTCACTGCAGGCTCTAGGCGGAGGGTGTCACACTACAGTGACTGGGCACGCTGCAGGGATGTCATGTGAGCAGTCGCCCTGCAGGGATGGGGGTGTCGCTGCAGGCTCTAGAAGGAGGGTGTCACACTACAGCAACTCGGCACCCTGCAGGGATGTGGGTGTCACTGCAGGGATGGGGGTGTCACTGCAGTATCTAGGTCGAGGGTGTCACATTACAGCGACTTGGCACCCTGCAGGGATGTCATGTGAGCAGTCTCCCGGCAGGTATGTGGGTGTTACTGCCGGCTCTAGGTGGAGGCTGTCACACTGCAGCCACTGGGCACGCTGCAGGGATGTCATGTGAGCAGTCGCCCTGCAGGGATGGAGGTGTCACTGCAGGCTATAGGCGGAGGGTGTCACACTGCAGCGACTGGGCACGCTGCAGGGATGTCATGTGAGCAGTCTCACTGCAGGGGTGGGGATGTACATGCAGGCTCTAGGTGGAGGGTGTCACACTACAGCGACTGGGCACGCTGCAGGATGTCATGTGAGCAGTTTCCCTGCAGGGCCGGGGGTCTCACTGCAGGCTGTAGGTGGAGGGTGTCACACTACAGCGACTGGGCACATTGCAGGGATGTCATCTGAGCAGTCTCCCTGCAGGGATGGGGGTGTCACTGCAGGCTCTAGGAGGAGGGTGTCACACTACAGCGACTGGGCACGCTGCAGAGATGTTGCTCTAGACGGAGGGTGTCACACTACAGTGACTGGGCACGCTGCAGGGATGTCATGTGAGCAGTCTCCCTGCAGGGATGGGGGTGTCACTGCAGGCTCTAGGAGGAGGGTGTCACACTACAGCGACTGGGCACGCTGCAGAGATGTTGCTCTAGGCGGAGGGTGTAACACTACAGTGACTGGGCATGTTTCAGGGATGTCATGTGAGCAGTCTCCCTGCAGGGATGGGGGTGTCACTGCAGGCTCTAGGAGGAGGGTGTCACACTACAGCGACTGGGCACGCTGCAGAGATGTTGCTCTAGGCGGAGGGTGTAACACTACAGTGACTGGGCATGTTTCAGGGATGTCATGTGAGCAGTCTCGCTGCAGGGATGGGTGTGTCACTGACGGCTCTTGGCGGAGGATGTCACACTACAGTGACTGGGCACGGTGCAGAGATGTTGCTCTAGGCGGCGCGTGTCACACTACAGCGACTGGGCACGTTGCAGGGATGTCATTTGAGCAGTCTCGCTGCAGAGATGGGTGTGTCACTGCAGGCTCTTGGCGGAGGGTGTCACACTACAGCGACTTGCCACGCTGCAGAGATGTTTCTCAAGGCGGCGCGTGTCACACTACAGCGACTGGGCACGCTCCAGGGATGCCATGTGAGAAGTCTCCCTGCAGGGGTGGGGGTATCACTGCAGGCTCTAGGCGGAGGGTGTCATATTACAGCGACTGGGCACGCTGCAGGGATGCCATGTGAGTAGGGTATCAGGTAATATTATCCCCATATATATGGTCGCCGTAAATAATATCGCCGGGAAAAGGTCGTGGCGATATTATTTGGGTGACCATATATATGGGGACAGGGGCAAAAAGAAAATGTAAAAACAAAAATAAAAATAAAAAGAATTGGGGGTTGCGGGGGTGTCCCCCGCATGTTCCATGCAATAATGTTGCCACAAAAAACGGCCATTTTTCGGCGATGTTTTTGTATAGCGAGATTTTTGTGGCGACATTATTACATGGAACCGTGAGCAGTCTCCCTGCAGTGCTGTGGGAATCACTGCAGTTTCTAGACGGAGGGTGTCACACAGTGACTGGGCACGCTGCAGGGATGTCATGTGAGCAGTCGCCCTGCAGGGATGGGGGTGTCGCTGCAGGATCAAGGCGGAGGGTGTCACATTACAGCGACGGGGCATGCTGCAGGGATGGGGGTGTCACTGCAGGGATGGGGGTGTCACTGCAGGCTCTAGGCGGAGGGTGTCACATTACAGTGACTGGGCACGCTGCAGGGATGTCATGTGAGCAGTCTCCCTGCAGGGATCGGGGTGTTACTGCCAGCTCTAGGTGGAGGGTGTCACACTGCAGCGACTGGGCATGCTGCAGGATGTCATGTGAGCAGTTTCCCTGAAGGGCCGGGGGTCTCACTGCAGGCTGTAGGCGGAGGGTGTCACACTACAGCGACTGGGCACGTTGCAGGGATGTCATGTGAGCAGTCTCCCTGCAGGGATGGGGGTGTCACTGCAGGCTCTAGGCGGATGGTGTCACATTACAGCGACTGGGCACGCTGCAGGGATGTCATGTGAGCAGTCTCACTGCAGGGGTGGGGGTGTCATTGCTGGCTCTAGGCGACACCCTGCAACGTGCCCAGTCTCTGTAGTGTGACACCCTCCGCCTAGAGCCTGCAGTGACATCCCCACCCATACAGGGAGACTGCTCACATGACATGCCTGCGGCGTGCCCAGTCGCTGTAGTGTGACACCCTCCGCCTAGAGCCTGCAGTGAGACCCTCACCCCTGCAGGGAGACTGCTCACATAACATCCCTGCAGTGTGCTCAGTTGCTGTAGTGTGACACTCTCCGCCTAGAGCCTGCAGTGACAGCCCCGCCAGTGCAAGGAGACTGCTCACATGGCACCCCTGCAGTGTTCCCAGTCGCTGTAGTGTGACACCCTCCGCCTAGAGCCTGAGTGACACACCCATCCCTGCAGGACGACTGCTCACATGGCATCCCTGCAGCGTGCCCAGTCGCTGTAGTGTGACAACCTCTGCCTAGAGCCTGCAGTGACACCCCCGGCCACCCCTGCAGGGAGACTGCTCACATGACATCCCTGCAGCGTGCCCAGTCACTGTAGTGTGACACCCTCCGCCTAGATCCTGCAGTGACACGTGCAGGGAGACTGCTCACATAGCATCCCTGCAGCATGCCCTGTCGCTATAGTGTGACAACCTCCGCCTAGAGCCTGCAGCGACACCCCTATCCCTGCAGGGTGACTGGTCAAATGACATCCCTGCAGCGTGCCCAGTCACTGTAGTGTGACACCTCTGCCTAGAGCCTGCAGCAACACCCCCACCACTGCTGGGAGACTGCTCACATGACATCCCTGCAGCGTGCCCAGTCGCTGTAGTGTGACACCCTCCGCCTAGAGCCTACAGTGAGACCCCCACCCCTGCAGGGAGACTACTCACATGGCATCCCTGCAGTGTGCCCAGGCTCTGTAGTGTGACACCCTCCGCCTAGAGCCTGCAGTGAGACCCCCATCCCTGCAGGGAGACTGCTCACATGAAATCCCTGCAGAGTGCCCTGTCGCTGTAATGTGACATCCTCCGCCTAGAGCCTGCAGTGAGACCCCCGCCCCTGCAGGGAGACTGCTCACATGACATCCCTGCAGCGTGCCCAGTTGCTGTAGTGTGAAACCCTCCGCCTAGACCCTGCAGTGACGCCCCCACCCCTGCAGGGAGACTGCTCACATGACATCCCTGCAGCGTGCCCAGTCGCTGTAGTGTGACACCCTCTGCCTAGAGCCTGCAGTGAGACCCCCATCCCTGCAGGGCGACTGCTCACATGACATCCCTGCAGCATGCCCAGTCACTGTAGTGTGACACCCTCCGTCTAGAGCCTGCAGTGAGACCCCCATCCCTGCAGGGAGACTGCTCACATGGCATCCCTGCAGCGTGCCCAGTCGCTGAATTGTGACACCCTCTGCCTAGAGCCTGCAGTGAGACCCCCATCCCTGCAGGGCGACTGCTCACATGACATCCCTGCAGCATGCCCAGTCGCTGTAGTGTGACACCCTCCGCCTAGAGCATGCAGTGAGACCTCCACCCCTGCAGGGAGACTACTCACATGGCATCCCTGCACTGTGCCCAGGTGCTGTAGTGTGACAACCTCCGCCTAGAGCCTGCAGTGAGAACCCCATCCCTGCAGGGCGACTGCTCACATGACATCTCTGCAGCATGCCCAGTCGCTGTAGTGTGACACCCTCCGTCTAGAGCCTGCAGTGAGACCCCCATCCCTGCAGGGAGACTGCTCACATGGCATCCCTGCAGCGTGCCCAGTCGCTGAATTGTGACACCCTCTGCCTAGAGCCTGCAGTGAGACCCCCATCCCTGCAGGGCGACTGCTCACATGACATCCCTGCAGCATGCCCAGTCGCTGTAGTGTGACACCCTCCGTCTAGAGCCTGCAGTGAGACCCCCATCCCTGCAGGGAGACTGCTCACATGGCATCCCTGCAGCGTGCCCAGTCGCTGAATTGTGACACCCTCTGCCTAGAGCCTGCAGTGAGACCCCCATCCCTGCAGGGCGACTGCTCACATGACATCCCTGCAGCATGCCCAGTCGCTGTAGTGTGACACCCTCCGCCTAGAGCATGCAGTGAGACCTCCACCCCTGCAGGGAGACTACTCACATGGCATCCCTGCACTGTGCCCAGGTGCTGTAGTGTGACAACCTCCGCCTAGAGCCTGCAGTGAGAACCCCATCCCTGCAGGGAGACTGCTCACATGACATCCCTGCAGCGTGCCCTGTCGCTGTAATGTTTTAATTTAATTTAACAATAATGTGATACAGTTTAGAATATAAACTTTACACATATGTATATTAAAGAATAAAATACATATATATAACATCAATAAAATAAGATCAAACAATATTAAACAAACCAAAATAAACAAGCCAAAGTCAAACAGGACAAGGGGAGACATATGTTTCTAGTTCAAGACAAGTTGTTCTTATGATCGAATTATCAATGATGGATCTAGTTACTTTGTCATCATATAGTCATATTACTTAGAATTTACACTAATCAGTGTCTCCCCTTTCCTGGTCTAAGGAACTGTATATACTTTCAGCTAGTTTCATTAGATTAAAAGTCAAAAGTTCATAGACCTAATAAAAGGAAGCAGTCTTTTAGGATTTATGATATATACTTTAGGTCTGCCTAGTCCTATTTGCATTAGCGTAATTTAACTGTTATAGGACTAAATGCTTATCGCCAAAGATTTCTCGATATTCAGCCATATGCTGTACATCGCTGTTTGAGTTTTTATAGACGTTGAATTTAGGCTATGATGCCAAAATCATGGCTCTTCTATATGGGCAGGATTGTGGACCACTTTCCCATAACATTGTTCGTATATTTCGAGAATTGTAGGACAGGCTGTTAAAAGGTGCATAGCTGTTTCGTTGATGGAAGAGTTCTTGCATATATGACAATATCTTTCGTGTGGTAATATATGTTTCTCTATCCACTTATTGGCTAATACCAGAAGACAATCCAGACGCAGCAAGAGAAGGAAGCGTCTAAGCTTACTAGAGGTACTCAGGTTTAGGTACAACTGTGGCTTCAGGTAGATGTAGAGTCTGTACTGCACAAATTGGTACTTTGTGCGTTTACTTAAATGGTCATAATTTTCGAGCCAGTCCCATAAATCTATACGTTCTTAGTTGTGGGATGTACATCCTTAAATACAGGGAACCAACCTATCTCTTTATGCAGCTTTTCCATGCTTGTTTTTAGATGGTAAGAAGTCGTTTCCTTAGAGATTTCTTGATTTAGTAAGTTTAAGAGAGGATTCGTAGATTGGTTAGTCATCTTATGATGAATCTCAGCTCTTCTTTTAAGTACCGTAGCTTTAAGGGAAGTTAGCCCTAGTTCCAGTCTTAATATGGCCATTGGAATGCATTGGGGAAGACCCAGTATCCGCCTCCAAATTTTACCTTCTATAACTTGGAGCCAGCTCAGGTTAATATGCAATAATGCCTCCAGGCCATATATGACCATGGGAACCAAGATCTGAAGATAAAGCTGGCGCACACCCCACAGAGTATAGCCGCAGTTTTTTATGGCAAAGCTGTGTATTAACGCTGTTATTTGTGCAGCTCTGGTGGTGCGCGTTCGTATGCACTTAGTATATTCGCCCATGACATCGACCTCAACCCCTAGATATTTATATGAGGGGGTGTATTTTATCTCTGTCCCCAGGATAACTAATTTTGGTCTGGAAATTTTTTTTGCAGAGAATACCATTAACTGAGTTTTTTCTGTGTTAATGGCCGGATCATTCTTGAGGGCGTAGTCCCAAAGTGCGTTGGCCGATCTCGAAAGGCCGCTGAATGTATGGTCCATTATAATCAAATCATCCGCGTACGCAAGCACTGAGCAATGCTCCGAGCCAATTCGAGGAGGACAATTGTGGACTGCTGATACCGCTATAGGGATATCATAGGTGAATACATTATATAGGAAAGGAGCTGTAACACAGCCTTGTTTTACTCCACAATTTTGGGGAACTGGTGGGGTCATGTGGCCTTGGACATCCAACTTAAGCTTGGCCGTTGTGTTTTGATGGAGGGCTCTTAAATAATAGAGAAGTTCTTCTGGGCAACCCAATAGTTTCAGTTTAGACCATAATTTGTCTCGAGGGACAGTATCAAAGGCCGCTCGGAAATCTATAAAGAGGGCATAAAGAGGGGGTTTTCCACTGAGCTTTGCTCGAGTCCTCAATAAATCGAAGGTCATTAAGTTCATAGAGTTTGTGTACCCTTTTCTGAATCCACTTTGAAACTGATTGAAAATTCCGTTTTTGTCTGCCCAGGTCTCCAATTCGTCAAGAAGAATTGATGCAAATAGCTTACCTGTACAATCCAACATGGATAACAACCTATAATTTCCTGGTTCAAGTCTGTTTCCTCTCTTAAAGACTGGTATTAATATGGAGGCTTGCCATGATATCGGAATGTTGCCAGTTTCTGTTACGCTAACCTGGTTCCCACGGGGGCGTCGACCGGAACTGGGCCGCTGTTGTTTCCACCAGCGTGACATGTAGCGCCGAGATGACTGACTGGGCTGGCCCGCTCAGCCTAGTTTGTCTGGCTCGCAAGAATATTCTTCTGCAAAGGAGAAGAGGAATTAACCACCCGTGGAATTGAGTGTCAACCCACCTTCCCCACTCCCGTTGTCTTCCCACAGATCACTCTTGATGTCCCCTCCTTAGTCTCACCTGATGGTTTGGAAGGATGAGCTCTCCATCCTGCGTCGACCGCAGGGGCGCGTTGATGACCAGTTACTTCACTGGCGTAGAGGAATTGGTGAGTTCCAGTATTGACTCTAAAGTCCAATTGTTCATAAGAGTTCAAATGTCTGATCTTCACTCTGTCCGATTCCTTGCAGGTTGCTGATTAATCCACTCGAAGATTTCCAAATGGCACTTGGTAAGATTCAGGTAAGTCTATTGTGGTTTTCCCCTTAGGGGCCGGGGTACGGCGATGAAGCAGAGTTGTCTGTGCCGACCCGAGATGAGGTGAGACCCCCGTGGTAAATCAGGTAAGTTTTGTGGGGGGTAACTGGTATTGTCTTTGCTTTCTCTCCTTAGGGGCCGGGGTACGGCGATGAAGCAGAGTTGACTGCGCCGACCCGAGATGAGGTGAGTACCTCCCGTGGTAAATCAGGTAAGTCCTTGGGGGTAGCTTGTATAGCCTAGAGAGTCCCCTTGCTCACCTTGCTGTCTTTGTCTCCTTAGGTGTCGGAGGGCGGCCGCGAGATGGAGAGAGCGTGATGGAATGCTGAAGTACCGCCAAGCAGGTGAGATCAGCGCGGCGCCGTAGGAATGCGAAGCAATGCTTCAAAGACTTCTGTCTTTCAGTTCCGTGGCGAAATGGATCAGGATTCAGGTAAGGAATAAAGTTAAAACTCCTGTTCTAACCTTTATCATTCTTTTCTTCTTGTTTCAGTAGTCCCAGGACTGAAGCGGGCGTGGCTGAAGACTGGAGCTGCTGAAAACACGGTGAGCATTACACTGCAGCAAGCAGAATAACGCGAAGCACGTGTGGCTGTCCGGGCGTGGTTTAAATAGCCTTGGAAGAAGATCCAGGTAAGTATTCTTCCACAGCCCCACCCAAGTAACAAAATAGTCCCTTCAGTAAAATAGTCCCTCCTAAGCCTCATTTGGCTTGAGTCTTCATGCAGCATGGTCTGCCTCTGGTGAGTATGCAGCATGGTCTGCTTCAGGTAAGTTATCAATAATGAGCCTGGCGCCCATGGCGCCAGGACTTACTTTATCTTTATGAGCCTGGCGCCATAGGCGCCAGCACTGCACCCAAACAGCCCCTAACTGGGGCTTTTGGGCATGCTCCAAGAGGCATGATGCCTGCTTCCGGGGCTGCTGGGCCTGGTCTGGTCTTCCGGGGGCAGGCATCATGACAGCACTCCCCCTCAAGGCCCCTCCTAAAGTCGTTCTCCCCCTTGGCCGTGGTTTGTCTGGAAATTCCCGATGGAACCTCTTCACTAAACGAGGTGCATGCATGCGGTCACTAGGTTCCCAAGACCTTTCCTGCGGACCATAACCTTTCCAGTCAATTAGGTAAAAGAGTTTTGATCTCACTCTTTCTGAAAATATTCTTGACTTCGAACTCGGGCTCCCCGTCTATGAGGATAGGTTCAGGTGGAGTGGTTAGCCTAGTTCCTGGTTGCACTGGCTTCAAAAGAGACACGTGGAAGACGGGATGGATTCACATATGAGCAGGTAGGTCCAACTTGACGGCCACTGGGTTAATAATTGCCTTGACAGAAAAAGGTCCCAAATACCTGGGGTTAAAGGTCCGAGTCCCCTTGAGTGGTAAGTGCTTAGTGGCTAACCATACTTGGTCCCCTATTTGGTATTGAGGAGCTTCACTTTTGTGCTGATCCGCATCCTTTTCGTATTTTTCCTTAGCCTTTTGCAAATGGATGGTTGCTTCTTTAAAGGCTTGTGTAATAACAGCGTGGAGATGGTCCACTGCGGTCATCTCTAAATGCTCGGGTGAGTCCAAATCCGAGGTTCGAGGATGGTGCCCATAAATGGTAAAAAAAGGACTTTGTCCAGTTCCTGAGTGTACAGAATTATTGTACGCATACTCTGCGATCCACAGAATGTCTTTCCAATTCCCCTCAGACTGATGTAGCATACAACGGAGGTACTGTTCAAGAGTCTGGTTGGTCCTCTCCGTTTGACCGTCGGTCTGAGGGTGGTGACTGGTCGAAAGCCTAACATCAATTTTTGCCAGTTGGCAGCATTTCCTCCAAAAATGTGAAATGAATTGACTGCCCCGATCTGAAATAAACACTAAAGGAAAGCCATGCAGGCGGACAACATTTTCAAGGAATTCCTTGGCCAGGATTGATGCTGAAGGTATCCCTTTTAAAGGAATGAAGTGGGCCATTTTAGAAAAAAGATCTACAATAACTAGAATGGTATTGTAACCTTGGTACGGGGGTAAATCTGTGATAAAGTCTAATGACAAGGTATGCCAAGGGGTAGGTGGTATGTCTAATGGTTGCAATAATCCAGCAGGTTTTTTCTTTTGCCCTTTATTTTGTGCGCAAATGCCACAAGACATGACAAATGACTTGACATCCTTTCGCCAGGTGGGCCACCAAAATTGCTTCCTAATTTTAGCTTCGGTTTTTGCAATACCCGGATGCCCTTCTATTAAGGTGTCATGGTAATGGGAAATGACAAGTTCCTGTAGTTCTTTTTGCGGTAAAAATAGCCGGCCTTGGTAATAAGGTAAAGTATCGATGACAGAGTACTCTGGACCTTTTTTTGCCCAGTCCTGTAAGGCAATGGAATCAAAGAGTTGGTGGATCTTGTTTTGAATGTCCTCCAGTATCTGTATGGATGTCAGGCCAAGGATTCTCTGTTCCGGAATTATGGGTACGGGTTCTAAAGTTATTTCTGCATCTCCCATTCCAATCCGGGACAAGGCGTCTGCTTTACCATTCTTACAACCTGGTTGATAGGTTATTACAAAATCAAACTCGGCAAAGAACAATGCCCAACGGAGTTGGCGCGAAGATTGGGCTTTGGCTGTCTAGGTATTGTAAGTTGCGGTGATCGGTGATGACCGTGATGGTATGTCTGGCACCCAGTAGATAGTGCCGCCAAGCCTTGAAGGCGGACTTGATGGCCAGCAGCTCCTTGTCGGTTATGGCATAGTTTAATTTGGGGCTGAACATTTTCTTGACCAAAACGCCACTGGGTGAAGCTGGTTAGTTTCGGGATCCTTTTGGGAAAGGACTGCTCCCATGGCTGAACTGGATGCATCTGTTTCCACTATGTAGGGAAGCTCGGGGCGCGGGTGTCTTAATATGGGAGCAGATGTGAATTTAGCTTTTAACTCTTGGAAGGCGTTCTCGGCTTCCTCTGCCCACACAAAGCGTTTGTTTTTTCGCAATAGCGTTGTAATGGGATGTACAATGTGCGAGAAGTCTGGGATAAACCTGCGGTAGAAATTCGCAAAGCCAAGCATGCTTTGAACTCCTTTGATTGAACTTGGCGAAGGCCAATTAAGAATGGCATCCACTTTTCGTGTATCCATCCGGATTCCTCTCGGGGTCAGAATAAATCCAAGGAATTCCACTTCCGTAGTGTGAAAAATGCATTTTTCCAGTTTAGCATATAATTTATGCTGGCGTAACTTCTCTAGGACTGCTCGGACGTGTTTTACATGCTCAGATTCTGATAAAGAGTATACTAAGATGTTTTCGATGTAAACGACCACACAAACGTCAATGAGCTCTCGGAGGACATCGTTCATGAAGAACTGGAAGGCTGCTGGTGCATTGCATAGTCCGAAGGGCATCACCTGGTACTCAAATAGTCCGTACTTGGTGTGAAAAGCAGTCTTTCATTCGTCACCCTCTTTGACACGTACCAGATGATATGCCCCCCGAAGGTCTAGTTTCGTGTATATACAAGCGTCCTTCACCTGGTCTAGTAGTTCTGGGATCAAAGGCAGTGGGTATCGATTCTTGATGGTTATCTGATTCAGTGCGCGGTAGTCTATACATGTTCTAAGGTCGCCTTCCTTTTTCGGTACGAAGAACAAAGCTGAAGATGCAGGGGACTTGGACGGGCGAATGAAGCCATTAGTAAGGTACTGGTCTAGGTACTGGTGCAAATGGAGATTTTCGGATTCCGTAAGGGCATAGATTCTGCTGCAAGGTGGTTGTGCTCCAGGTACAAGACCTATTTGACAATCATACGATCTGTGAGGTGGTAAAATGTTTGCCTGTTCCTTTTGGAAGACATCCTGAAAGTCTTGGTATTCAACAGGTAATTGTATGGCTACTGGAATTACTGGGGCCAGGACAGAGTTTTGAGTTTTCCTTGGGTAGCAGGTGTGAGCACATTCTGGGAAGGTTAGTCTCTTCTCTCGCCAATCAATACAGGGATTATGTTTTTCCAACCAAGGTATCCCCAGTATCAGCTGAAACTGTGGGGCCTTGATTAAGTCAAACATCATAGCCTCTCGATGCCCATCTTGACTCAGCAATGTCATCTCTGCAGTGGAATGAGTTACGGGTCCAGAGGCAATTTCCGTTCCATCTACAGTGGTGACAACATCGGCCGTGGTCTTGCGGGTGAGAGATAGATTCATCCTGGTAGCCAATTCCCAGTCCAAGTAATTTCCTATGGCTCCACTGTCTACGTACGCCTTTATCGCGTGCTTGCCTGATGATTGCTCTGGATCTACAAGGACCATGGGTATGGTGAAATGCGAGGTCAGAGTGTCCTTCTTTAAGCTCGGCAAGCGGACCTCTACGCTTGCCGGGCGTGGTCGTTTCCCGAGTCAGATTTCACATGGTTTTCGTCTGCTGCTCCTATAACTTTCTTGGGTGGTTTTACAGGGCAGTTCCGAAGAAAATGACCCGTAGTTCCGCAATATAAACATAATTGCAGTTGCCGTCTTCTATCTCTTTCCTTCTGGGTTAAGGGTCCTTTAACCCCCCCGATTTGCATAGGTTCTGAGACATCTACTCCCTTGGAGCTTACGTGGGTTTTAACCAACAATCTGTTCTCAAACTTGGTTCGGTCAGCCTTCCTGGTTTGAAGTCTGTGATTGAGCTGGACCACTAGATCTATATATTCAGCACAGTCTTGAGGCGGGTTCATGATTTGGGCCAAAACATCTTTGAGTTCTCCCCGAAGTCCTCGATGGAATAATGTGATTCGCTTGGCTTCAGGCCATTCGGTTTCCACTACTAATCTATTGAAAGTTGCAATGTAAGATAAAAGATCCTGGTTACCTTGACGTAGGGATAAAACTTTGTTGTCCAAAGCCTGTCCTCGGGAGTGTCGGGCGAATAGTCTTCCCATGCTTGTTCGAAAACCCTGGAAATCTCGAAGAATCGGGCTATCCTGGTTAACTAGTGGAATGGACCAATCCGCCCCACTGCCGCTGAGATATGACAGTACAAAGGCTACCTTGGCCTGATCGTTTGGGAAAGCTCCAGGTCTACATAAAAAGTGCAAGCGGCATTGATTCATGAATGTTGCAAACCCTTTTGGGTCTCCGGCAAAGCGTTCAGGCGGGCCAAAGGAACGGCTCCAGGTAAATTTATCTGCACCGGGTTACTCGATGGTACAGGAGCTGGACTTGCCCCAAGTCCTGGTAGAGGTGTTTGTCCAGCCTGGCTCTGTAATAGTTGTCTGGCCAACTCATCAGTTCGTTCTTTTGACACTATCAGTTCCCTCCTGAGGGCATTGGTTTCTTGGCGGGCGGAATGCACTTCGGCCCTTAATTCCCCTAATAATTGGGCCAACTGATCAGTTTCCGAGGTCTCCATGACGCCCAGGTGGGTATTTGTGGGTAGGCTTTGCGTTCTGTTACGCTCACCTGGTTCCCACGCGGGCGTCGACCGGAACTGGGCCGCTGTTGTTTCCACCAGCGTGACGTGTAGCGCCGAGATGACTGACTGGACTGGCCCGCTCAGCCTAGTTTGTCTGGCTCGCAAGAATATTCTTCTGCAAAGGAGAAGAGGAATTAACCACCCGTGGAATTGAGTGTCAACCCACCTTCCCCACTCCCGTGGTCTTCCCACAGATCACTCTTGATGTCCCCTCCTTAGTCTCACCTGATGGTTTGGAAGGATGAGCTCTCCATCCTGCGTCGACTGCAGGGGCGCGTTGATGACCAGTTACTTCACTGGTGTAGAGGAATTGGTGAGTTCCAGTATTGACTCTAAAGTCCAATTGTTCATGAGAGTTCAAATGTCTGATCTTCACTCTGTCCGATTCCTTGCAGGTTGCGATTAATCCACTCGAAGATTTCCAAATGGCACTTGGTAAGATTCAGGTAAGTCTATTGTGGTTTTCCCCTTAGGGGCCGGGGTACGGCGATGAAGCAGAGTTGACTGTGCCGACCCGAGATGAGGTGAGACCCCCGTGGTAAATCAGGTAAGTTTTGTGGGGGGTAACTGGTATTGTCTTTGCTTTCTCCCCTTAGGGGCCGGGGTACGGCGATGAAGCAGAGTTGACTGCGCCGACCCGAGATGAGGTGAGTACCTCCCGTGGTAAATCAGGTAAGTCCTTGGGGGTAGCTTGTATAGCCTAGAGAGTCCCCTTGCTCACCTTGCTGTCTTTGTCTCCTTAGGTGTCGGAGGGCGGCCACGAGATGGAGAGAGCGTGATGGAATGCTGAAGTACTGCCAAGCAGGTGAGTTCAGCGTGGCGCCGTAGGAATGCAAAGCAATGCTTCAAAGACTTCTGTCTTTCAGTTCCGTGGTGAAATGGATCAGGATTCAGGTAAGGATTAAAGTTAAAACTCCTGTTCTAACCTTTATCCTTCTTTTCTTCTTGTTTCAGGAGTCCCAGGACTGAAGCGGGCGTGGCTGAAGACTGGAGCTACTGAAAACACGGTGAGCGTTACACTGCAGCAAGCAGAATAACGCAAAGCATGTGTGGCTATCCGGGCGTGGTTTAAATAGCCTTGGAAGAAGTTCCAGGTAAGTATTCTTCCACAGCCCCACCCAAGTAACAAAATAGTCCCTTCAGTAAAATAGTCCCTCCCAAGCATCATTTGGCTTGAGTCTTCATGCAGCATGGTCTGCCTCAGGTGGGTATGCAGCATGGTCTGCTTCAGGTAAGTTATCAATAATGAGCATGGCGCCCATGGCGCCAGGATTGACTTTATCTTTATGAGCCTGGCGCCATAGGCGCCTGGACTGCACCCAAGCAGCCCCTAACTGGGGCTTTTGGGCATGCTCCAAGAGGCATGATTCCTGCTTCCGGGGCTGCTGGGCCAGGTCTGGTCTTCCGGGGGCAGCCATCATGACAGTTTCCAATATGTTGTCGAATTGGATCTTAATCAGACTGGCCCAGAAATCAGGTTTGCTTTTAAGCACCACATTCGCAAGGCCATTAGGGCCAGGGGCTCTAGATAATTTTAATGATTTAATTTTGGTGAGCAATTGCTCGATAGTTGCTATGAAAGGTTTTTCATAAGGGACCTTTTTGCAAATGTCGTGTTGAGCCGATGTTGTTGGGGAATTACGGGCAGACACAAATTTAGACCATTCCAGGGTACCTATCGGGTTCACCATAGTGTATTCAGTAGGGCCCTTCATTTCATTTAATACGCCCCAGATGTTTTTTTGTATTTTTGGAACATACTACTTGTACCATTTGTTCCCAGCGATTTAACTTCTCTGTTCTTCTCTTGGTCTTGATCCAAGCATGATATTTGTTCTTAAGCGCAGAACAGAGAAAGAATCTGGTGAGGCGGCAGTAGTTTGTGCTTTACGGATGGAAGCCCTTAATATTCGTTTGGCATCACGAATGGATTTGTCAAAGGGTAAGATCTTCTTTCCATCTCGAATCATCATACTAAGAGATGTAGTGGCATGGGATGATGAGAAGGCCGCAATCCATATCTCTATATCATTGGCAGTCAATTCAGTGAAGGTTTGAATATCATAGTGCAACAGAGCATGTGTTGTACAAGCCGCATTTTCAATGTTTCTAGGGTGCCAGCGTATGCACGTACCAGTTTGGTTCGTTACCATATTGCCCATAGGGCAAATGTTCGTCTTTAACTGGTCAGCCGCAAAGATAAGATTTAGGAGGCTGTGGTCGCTCCAAGTGTTCCGACTGATCTTCATATCTTTAATTTTGCTGGCTATATTAGGGCTGAAAAAGATGTAGTCCAGGGTACTACTGGTAGAGGCATTATGCCATGTAGGTTTTCCAGGATAGTAGCTTACAGTTCTTCCATTGATAAGTTCCAAATCCCATTCAGAAAAAGAATTTAGCTAATTTGTGCCTTCTGGATCTTCTTTGCTGTGGGACATATGTCCCTTTGGATGTAGTAGAGGGTTGAGGGTGGTGCCTTTAGAGCCCTTCATGTGACAATTAAAGTCGCCTGTGAATATTACTGACTTGTTCCCTGATTTCATAGTCCATTCACCAAGTAGGTTGTGTATTGCCTCTTGTAGTACTTCTCTAGAGGCAGCACCTACTGGATTGTATAAGGTTACCAGTAATATTCTTACCAAGGCATTTTCATTAGGGACTACCATTTCCACAGCTAGGATGTTATCAGGTTGGCTTGTGTTAATTTGGCACGATTGGACAGAATGTCTGACACCCACAATCAACCCTCCAAAGGGTCTACCTCTGGGGCCCTTCTTGGCTAAGGATTGGTAGAGTGTATATCCATTAAGCAACACCGGAGTAATCAGCCATGTTTCCTGTAGACATATGCTCAGATGATCTGCTAGAATATCTGCCGATCCTTCTGACGATAATAGATGGCTGAAACCTCTACAATTCCAGGAGACGATACTGTAATCTCATTGCTTGTTTATAATTTGAGGTAGAGAGTCAGCCAGTCATCTTAAGACTCTCTGTATATCCTCAATCTCAGCTTTGCCTGCCTTGGGTAGATCTGTGTTCAGGGAGACTTTTTTCGGTGGAGGGGCCACGTTACGCGGACAACTGTGATCTTCCATTTCAGGGTCGGCATCTATTTCAATGTCCATGGTTAAAAGACTTTGTTTAAAACTTTGCATTAGCTGAGCTGTTGCTAGGAATTTGCAGTGTATAGCAGAAACATTCGGATTGGTCGCATAGAGAGGCTCCACAGATTCAAATTCCGCAGAGCTAAGGACACGAAGCTGAGGTACTGAGTGGAGCCTAGTCATAAAAGCTGATCTTGTGAGCCAGTTTCGTTCGTGCTGCTGATACAAGTTTTTAATAATGCATATGCGATTGTTAATTTGATCAGACGGAGGAGGCTCGTTAGTACTCAGAGGATTGGGGATATTTATAGCCACAGGACCTCGACTGGAACTTTTATTGGGAGTAGATGAAATCTTCTCGACATCGTTGTTTAGCTGAGTTGTTTCGAGGTCAAGCACATTTGACTCCATACATATGGAATCAACTGCAGTGTCAGGGATTAGCCAGCTTGTGAGAGAGCCTGAACCCTTCGCTTTGCGTTTCAATGCCCTGGTAGCTCTCTTTTTGACTTTTCTTTACGGTTTCCCTGGCAAGGCCGTCGCGGGCAATGGTGAGGCGATTGTGCACGGCTTTTTTTTCATGGCTGCTCTTCTAGCCAATCTTCTTTGTTTTTGAGAGAAGAATATTTCTGACTCATCTGGTGGTTCAGAGGCGGGTATTGAGTCGATAAGAGGCGCCTCTAGGGCTTTGTCCATAGGACTGGGATCCGAATTTTCTTCTGCCCCAACAGAGTTTTTAGTTCCTTCTTTCGCTGCGATTGTAAGGGTAGTCTCTAGAATGCGGCCACACATTTTCAGTAAAATTTTCAAAGCAAACTGAAGGGAGGCCACTGAGGACTGTAGTTCGGCCAAGGCCGGAGTATTCGAGGTAGAAACCCTACTAGATTCGGTATTACTTCCGAGGACAGAGGGCTCTTGAAAAGGGGCCAAATTGGGAGATGCAGATAACCTTATGCCGTGGGCCCCCTGTGAGGATGGAGCACTTGGGGAAGGAGTCTGTGAAGTGTTGCATGATTGGCGCGGGTGAGCTGGAGTCATAGCCCGCTGCATTGATAAGCATAGATCAAATAATGAATTATCTATGTCGCCGTAGTTAGTAACTTCATGCAATGTTTCAACAGGGTTGTTTGCTGGATCTACTCCTTCAATGACTGTGGAATTTTTCTCAAGAGGAATATTTGTTGGAAAGAAATCTGTGATGATTCCTTTTACAGGGAGTTCTTTCTTTTTAGATTTCACTTTAGTCATTACACTGTTTCTTCGAGCGTCAGAGAACTTACTATTACGTTCACGAAGATTGTAATTAGATTGCGCACCTTGCCTATGATACGGCATGTGGGTTACAAAGAAAAATCAAACACCCACGGATTGTTTATGGTATCTGTATATGGGCTTTAGAGTTGTTTTGTCAAGAAACACCGTGTCCTCCTTGTCTTCTCCGTATTAGTGTAAGACGTAGAGTTCCAACCTTAAGGCTGCTTATAACCGACCAGATGGCTAACTAGTATCACTTCAGAGGTGTCAACGCGATCAAAGGGCAAGCCCCACAGTCTCGCGGCTGAACCAGCAAAGCGGTCAGAGAGAAAGTGATGTTAAATCCAGCAGATAATTATATTGCATTTAGGTAGACTTGTGCATAGTCAAAGATAAGAACTTCCAATTTCAGAATCGTATACAAGAGTGCATAGCTCCTCATACTCTCCAGTTCGTAAGATAGTATACTGTAAGTAATGCCTGAAGGATCCTACCTGAATTGTCTACCCACACAGCCTAACAGCACAACAGCGGCTCCAGCCCTTAGTGTCTCCAGGGCTTAACGCCGCAAGGGTGGTTATGCCTGTGTTTTAATGCCGGCGTGAGAAGTCACGTGAGCGCAACTGCGCCCGCCTCCTCCAGGAAGCGGTTCAGGATGCGGCAAGAGCCCGATCGGCTCGCAGTGCTGCTGGGGTTCATAAAGGGAAGGAGATGCTTCTCTGTCCAAGCAGGCCTTTCACATGAAATAAAAAACACACCGCTCGGGCGGTTATGCCTGTGTTTTAATGCCGGCGTGAGAAGTCACGTGAGCGCAACTGCGCCCGCCTCCTCCAGGAAGCGTTTCAGGATGCGGCAAGAGGCCGATCGGCTCGCAGTGCTGCTGGGGTTCGTAGAGGGAAGGAGATGCTCCTCTGTCCAAGCAGGCCTTTCACATGAAATAAAAAACACACCGCTCGGGCGGTTATGCCTGTGTTTTAATACTGGCGTGAGAAGTCACGTGAGCGCAACTGCGCCCGCCTCCTCCAGGAAGCGTTTCAGGATGCAGCAAGAGCCCGATCGGCTTGCAGTGCTGCTGGGGTTCGTAGAGGGAAGGAGATGCTCCTCTGTCCAAGCAGGCCTTTCACATGAAATAAAAAACACTGCTGTAATGTGACACCCTCCGCCTAGAGCCTGCAGTGAGACCCCCGCCCCTGCAGGGAGACTGCTCACATGACATCCCTGCAGCGTGCCTAGTCCCTGTAGTGTGAAACCCTCCGCCTAGACCCTGCAGTGACACTCCCACCCCTGCAGGGAGACTGCTCACATGGCATCCCTGCAGCGTGCCCAGTTGCTGAATTGTGACACCCTCTGCCTAGAGCCTGCAGTGAGACCTCCATCCCTGCAGGGCGACTGCTCACATGACATCCCTGCAGCATGCCCAGTCGCTGTAGTGTGACACCCTCCGCCTAGAGCATGCGGTGAGACCCCCACCCCTGCATGGAGACTACTCACATGGCATCCCTGCAGCGTGCCCAGTCGCTGAATTGTGATACCCTCTGCCAAGACCCTGCAGTGAGACCCCCATCCCTGCAGGGCGACTACTCACATGACATCGCTGCAGCATGCCCAGTCTCTGCAATGTGACACCCTCTGCCTAGAGCCCGCTCTGACACCCCCGGCCACCCGTGCAGGGAGACTGCTCACATGATATCCCTGCAGCGTGCCCAGTCGCTGTAGTGTGTCACCCTCCGCCTAGGGCCTGCAGTGACAACCCCACACCTGCAGGGAGACTACTCACATGGCATCCTTGCAGCGTGCCCAGGCGCTGTAGAGTGGCACCCTCCGCCTAGAGCCTGCACTGACACCCCATCCCTGCAGGGAGACTGCTCACATGACATCCCTGCAGCGATCCCTTTTTTGTGTCACCCTATGCCTAGAGCCTGCAGTGACACCCACACCCCTGCAGGGAGACTGCTCACATGACATCCCTGCAGTGTGCCCAGTCGCTGTAGTGTGACACCCACCGCCTAGAGCCTGTAGTGACACCCCAACCCCTGCAGGGAGACTGCTCACATGACATCCCTGCAGCGTGCCCAGTCGCTGTAGAGTGACACCCTCCGCCTAGAGCCAGCAGTGACACCTCCACCCCTGCATGGAGACTGCTCACATGACATCCCTGCGGCGTGCCCTATCGCTGCAGTGTGACACCCTCCACCTAGAGCCGACAGTAACACCCCCATCCCTGCAGGGAGACTGCTCACATGACATCCCTGCAGCGTGCCCAGTCGCTGTAATGTGACACCCTCCGCCTAGAGCCTGCAGTGACACCCCCATCCATGCAGGGAGACTGCTCACATGACATCCCTGCAGCGTGCCCAGTCGCTATAGTGTGACACCCTCAGCCTAGAGCCTGCAGTGATACCCCCGGCCCTGCAGGGAGACTGCTCACATGACATCCCTGCAGCGTGCCCAGTCTCTGTCGAGTGACACCGGGTGGCCGGGGGTGTCACTGCAGGCTCTAGGTGGAAGGTGTCACAAGACAGCGCCTGGGCACGCTGCAGAGGTGTCACTACAGCGACTGGGCACGCCGCAGGGATGTCATGTGAGCAGTCTCCCTGTACGGATGGGGATGTCACTGCAGGCTCTAGGGGAAGGATGTCACACTACAGAGACTGGGCACGCTGCAGGGATGTCATGTGAGCAGTCTCCCTGCAGGGATGGGTCCTAAGGCGCAGGCTCAGCGTGGGCAGGCCCTTCTCACTGCACACGTGGAGCTGCCACACCCTAGAGGTGGGCTGGACGCATGGCAGTGACGAGTCTATGCCACTGCATGTCTGAGTGTGTCACACTGCAGCGGCCGGTATTGGGGCTGAGTGGAACAGACCTCCTGATCAGCACCTTCCAGCCCTCCTCCTCCTCCTCACTCAGCTCCACCTGCCAACATGTCTGATGGACAGTGCTCTCAGTGCCCCGCAGGACCAGCCCGGCCTCACACACACATCATCCATCCCCGGGATGGACCGTGCCGTGTAATTTACACGGAAACATTGCCCAGAAACTCTGATGTCCACCGGGGCTGCACATGGCACT
The DNA here is from genome assembly GCF_040938575.1 of Ambystoma mexicanum. Lineage (NCBI taxonomy): Eukaryota > Metazoa > Chordata > Amphibia > Caudata > Ambystomatidae > Ambystoma > Ambystoma mexicanum. The sequence goes on along the minus strand of NC_090923.1, from coordinate 36,013,674 downwards.
GCCCTGCCTTATCACTACAACCAGTGGCGGCTGCTGAATTCTTCTTAACTGGAGGGCGTTAATATTTCCCCAGACATGCCACAGTGACCTATCAAGGGAGGTTCAGGGTTCAGTGGGGTTCCCCACGAGATTTTTAAAAAAATAATAATGTGAAAAGGGTGCATTTTAGAACACTCTTTTTAGAACAATTGGGTAAAAAGCCAAACAGTTTGCAATTCTGTTTTGTAGGGTAACTCATGAAAAAATCCAATAGATGCAAGTCACCAACAGTGCACAGGAGCATTTCCCCAGCACATTTTCATGATGCCTTTTCCCACGATATGTGCCAGTATAAAACATTTTCACACTGGCTCTGCACATACATTTCCATGCTGACTGCACCATTACACTCTAGTATTCCCATATGCTATGTTTGCTTTGCGCATAATGCCAGTAAGGATACAATAAGGAAACATGTCCATGTTTGTTCTGCCAATATATGGCAGTATCCCCACGTAAGAACATGCTCCAGTTGGCTTTACCACTAAAAATGCATCAAACAGTATGAAAACATGTGCAAACTGGCTTCACCAAAATACCAATCTAGCTGCATAATAACACTTATCATGCTCGCTTTACCAAAGATGCCCAATACAAAATGTCATACCACAATATTAAATTAATCGACTGGTTGCATTGAAATGCCAGTCTAGCTACATAATAACACTTATGTGTGTTTTTATTAAAGATGCCCAATACAAAATGTCATGCCACAGTAAGAATAATAGCATTGATCCTGCTTGCTTTATGAAAGAGGTCCAATACAAAATGTTATGCCACAATAAGAAATGGCTAGACTGGCTGCATTGAATTGCCAGTCTAGCTACATAGTAACACTTATCGTGCTTGCTTTATCAAAGATGCCCAATACAAAATATGATGTCAAAATAAAAAATGGCCAGACTGGCTGCATTAAAATGCCAGTCTAGCTACATAATAACACTTATCATGCTTGCTTTATCAATCATGCAGAGTAAAAATGCCATGCCTGCTCCATGATGCGCCAGAGCATTGCACTCAGACATAATCTCATTAATGTTTAACAAGATTATGTGTGATTGAGAGGCACTGGATGGCCCAGGGGGCAGATGCATGTCAGGAGCTGGGTCCCGTGGTACAGCCATGGGCATAGATGCCCAGTCAAAACTGCCATGCCTGCCCCCTGATGCCTCGAGAGACTCACAGGCACACATTAATTGTGTGCATGCGAGGTGCTGGAGGGCCCAGTTATAGTATTTTTTTATGGGCCTCTATTAGGAATGCTGACATTTATTTTGTACTGCGAAAATGACTATGCACTGACTTTGCACAGACTTTGCACTGTAAAAATAAACTTTGCACAGTTCCATGAATCAGGATTTGTGTCGGCAGAGCAAAGTCACTTTTCAGTAGTGCAAAGGTTTTTTGAACCATGCAAAGAATTACTTAAATCGGGGCCACAGTCTCTGTGTATGTTATTTCAGGAGGGCCTCAACCCTCCTAAGAGTATTAGGGATGTTACAATAATGTGCGCCTGCCCGTTTGATAACAATGGCAGACTTAGTAGAAGGGGCCCAGTAGGCTGGAAGACTACCAAGAAAACAAGGCTCCCCAGTCCCATTAGTTGAGTTTGATATCTAAAGAACGCCATCAAGCCTGAGTCCCTGGTGAGCGCGATGGGTAGAAAGATTGAAAATGTATTTTGACGCTAAAGGGGGAACTCAATGACATTGCCAACAAGTCCACCCTGTTATACTCAGCTGGCCCTGCAGTACGTCCATCTGGAGAGGTGGTGGATACCAGGTCGAGTGTGTTGCCTTTGTGATGAGTTTCTTGATGTCCATGGTGTTGAGCAGTTCAAGTAGAGTCTATCGGGATATCCTGCGGGATTGGGTCTTGGTCAGGATGACCTCTGTTGGCAAGTATGGTAGTGATGAGTTCGGTGACTTCATCAAGAAAAGCCTTGTTGATTTGGGTTGGTTGGTTGACTGAGCATGGGTGATTACGATTGTAAAGCGCTGTGTGACTTCCCAAAGCTCGGTCTGCGCTCAATGTGTACCCTAATAATAGTGATAGTGGGTGAGCGGACAGTGGCAGGTGAGGAGCTCCATGGATGCACGTGTGGTGATCTCCTGGTGGGTGTGTGTCCAGGGGGCATTGTGTATGATAGCAAGCCCTCAGCAGTCTATCCTTTGCTATCCTTGCGTTGGGTGTGGGGATAAGGACAACCCCGATCTGGAGAAGTGCGGGTGAGCCGTGTCTCTGTGATAAAGGGTGCATTTCGGCTGTGAATCGTGATGAGGTTAGTGGGATTGATTTCGTGTTTTGGTGGCATAGTGACGCAATCAGTGCGATGTGGATGAGGTTCTGCTGGCTGGAGGGGCATGCGAGCGGAATGATGTGTACTCGTTGTGTTCACGTGTGGTGGCTGTTGTTACTGGTGACAAGGATGCGCCTGTGCTGGGCTATCCTTTGCTGCAGACACGCGGGCGAGAGACGTAATGTGACCCAAGTAGTATGTAGGGAAGAAAAGGGTAGGACTGGGAACAGGTGGCCAACGGCAAAAGAAACAAGCATTGGCAATGCCAACAGTTTGGGATTTTGTGTAGGCATGGGAAAGGCACTTGCCAGGCACAGCTGGTTATTGATGGTAGCAGGTGCAAAATGCTACAAGTACCTGGGCATCCGATAGCTTTGTCTGGCAAATGCAGGACACGCATAGTGCTTATAAATCGAATGGCTGAAGACAGACCTGCCCAAGACATTTTTATTACACCAGTAGCATGTTAATATCTCCAATTAAGGTAGGAACTCCCAGGAGGGGTTTTAATATCTTCAAGTGCAAAGATTGATGGCAAGGCTTGAATAAAGAGAGCTCACAAAGTTCCCAATAGGATGCGATTTGGGTTGGGAGAGACAGCAATTGGGTGGCAATATCCATAGGGATCAGCATGGCCATGGGCAGTCAATGGGTGGGCAAATACATCTACAAGCTGTGTGTCCCTCCTCACAGCCCATTTCTCCCTATCTGTACTTTAATGCAACAGTTTTGGCTTGTAGGTGGTTCAAGCGGCATCTAACAGCCGAAACTAAACAGACTGGAAGGCAACTTAAGAAGAGAAAGAAAGATGCAGGGCTAAGAAACAGAGCACCAAAAGATCAGTATTGATTAGCAGCTGGGTGGGGCTGAGGTCACGTGATCGAGTGATCACGTGCACCAGCTGACCACTGAATTGGACAATTGTAACATTGCTTGCAAGCCGCATGGCGTGCGTCCTTAATAAGGAACATATACAATTGGTCTTATTGGATGTATCTGTATGGGGCTTTATAACGCCCTGCACCATGGCCAAATTGCTTCAAAAGGATGTGACTAATATGGCGGGAATCCCGTCGCTCCATCCGTCCACGGAGCAGCCGTTTGGACACGCTTCCTGCTCAATGCACTGGTGTGATGAGCCGCGTCTGCAAAACGGATGCGTGCCGCCATTTGCTAGTGGCGCCCAACACATAGCGCCAGTGAGCTCTGCTCCTTTCTTAGCGACCCTCGCCTGAGTGATAGCCCAGGACGTGTTTAGATCCTAACCTGGAAAACCTGGTATTAGCCATGGATGGGACCCCACCTCCAGGGCCAGCGGCGCCTGCTGATTTAAGACCCTTAGGATATCCAGGAGGTCGGGGCGAGGCCCGGGGAGAACTTGGGGGCGGCTGCCACCTGATACTGCTCTGCAGTGCCCTTCATGCCAGCCACCTTTACTTAGAAGCCAGGTTAAGGGAGGCTGGCCCTGGGAAAGCAGGGATAAAGACACGGAACTGTATGCACCATCCACGATTACAGTGTGTAGGATTGTTTCCCAAAGCACACCTTCAATCTGTGGAGTGACAGCTGTGGGGCCAGTGGCAGAGCGCCACACACTTGTTGACAAGAACAGAGTGGCAGGCACGTGTTCCCGCGACTTCCACCCAGTGGCGCACACAGGAAAACAACACTAGGCCGCACTGTCATTTACCACGTTCCGACTTGTACATAATTGGGTCCTAATTACCACGTTTGACAAAGAGCTTCCAGCCATTCTGGCAGCGGAAGCCACTTCCACCTAGACTGGGTGCGCCGGACTCGGCTGCGGCTTGTCGCGGCTTGTCGCCGAGGCACCTGCAGCCAAGTCTGTCTCTAGGGAGGTGTGACCCCATGCAGGTGTGTTCTCTTGCATTCGGCTCTTACGGGGGTCCGTTTTAAAAAGAAGGTGATCATTGCACAGAGGGGATCCCCCAATTTGTGCACTTGCATGCACAGTGCAATAATTAACACCCGAAGTGTCAACAATGCATGCAAATCGCTGTGGACCTGGGCTTACATGCATTCTCTGCACCTCTATGGCAGGAGGCATGTATTTATGTATTTATTTATTGGGTATTTATAATGTGCCTATACAGCAAAAGGTGTTTCAAGGCGCATGGCTCTTGAAGGGATTCTGAGCATTAACCCAGTATCGAAATATCATCACTGATGCATTAACTCTTGGCCCTGTCTGCGTGGGTGTAAACATTGTTGGCTTTGTGTGTTGGCCATTGTGCAGTGTGAATGTCAAGGCGAAGATTCGGGTGTAAGGTGTGTGAGGGATCTTGTCATTATCCAGTGGTGGGGGCTAGAGTACAGACAGGTGCGTTGGGTTAGGATGAAAGGTTGAGAGTTGGATTTCAATTACAGAATAATGTGGCGGACGTTGCCAAAGATGCAAACACAGCAGGATTTCACAGGCATCACCTGGTGTCGCCGACGTTGCATACATCTGCAAACATTGCATGCAACAGAAAGGCACATTCCAAAGAGTGTACACATCAGACTGAACAAGGAAGGTGCATACATTACCAGGCTCCTAGATTAGTGAATGGTGATGTGGGATACATTTACAGGGCCAGAAGAACCCCCTACCTCACCAAACTACATCTCAGCAATCACCCGCAGAATGGCTGCGCTGGCTATGTTGAGCACGATTGCCTTGCCTTAAAACGGTGTTTTGCAGTCACCCAAAATAAAGGCTGTGCTGTCTCACCAGACACATATGGGGCAAGAGTAAGCACAGAACACCTTGAGAATTGCTGCCAATAACTTCTTCATTTGCACCAGAGAAAAGAAGTGAAAGGGAGCGCTGCTATGCCGCCAGCTCAGAATTTCCCATGGAAAAAGAAAGCGTCTGCATTTAAAAATGACTGTGCACTGATGCCTGTCCATCCTTTCAACTGTACACATTTGGTTCCAGTAAGACCCAGCTATGTTCTTCCACATTCAGGGTGTATTCCAGCAAAAGGGGGCATTCCTCATTGAATGACAGGCTGTGTCATGCAAAATCTGTGAAATAGCAGAGAACTTCATGCCAAGACGTAGGCAAAAAGCTTTCCCTTTTGCAACAAAATGACACAGATAAACCCTCAATAAGAAGCTCTCTCTCTCTTTGCTCATGTCAGTTTCATTGGACCCTTGCCTTGAACAGATTCCTGTGTAGTAGAAATTGACTATGGCCATGGAACTGCTCAGAATAAAGATACCAGGAAAAGCCGCATTTGAAGGTGACATTCAAGAAAAATTAACCACGTGCAAAATTGTGCTTTTGGCAAACAAGACAATGTCGGTTTAAAAGTGAAATGTTGAATTAAGGCCCCGTCCTTGCATAGAAATGTGATGGGGGTTTGTTTTGAAACATATATAGGATACTTAATTCCAACAGACTTGCTTTCTGGTTCATGAAAGAAAAATAAATAAATAAATACATTTGCTGTGAGGCTAGCAGAACAGGTTTTTTGTTTGCAGGCCCTGGCTTCAAAGGACTGACTACAGGATCTACCTCCCCCCAAGTGGACCAGCATCTTGGGCATATGAATAGGCAGGGGTGGAGGATCTTGCACCCTAGTCAGACAAAGTGGCAGTGCTCCAGCCTGGGACAAAAGATTTCCAGGACACATAGGTGCGACTTTCTGGTGGCATCTCCCCTCAACTCAAACTGAAGAGCTTCAAAGAAATTGTCATGACAACCTCTGGGCCAGTGGGCCAGAGAAAGACATTTGGCTTGGAGGGTTGGAAGACTGTCCCGGCCCATTTGGTTCTAAAGACACTTTTTCTTAAAACTGTTACTTTTGTAACCTGAAAACTTAGTAATGTGAAATTTTGGCAATAGGAATGTACATTTTATGCTTTTAAAACAAGACAATGTAAGCCTTTCTGACAGGTTGTGGACGCAAATTCTGGAAAAATGACATTTCTGGGAAAGTGCAAAGGACCCGGTTATGAAAGTTGGATGTAAATATGACCCACATTCATCTGCTTCAGTGCACCTAGTTGTAGAACTTTAGGAGAGACGGCTCCAACTAAAAATTGCAAAAGATTATTAGAAGGGCTAAATGACACGGTACAAACTTGGGAGTTGGAATGCCATGCTCTGTGTGAAATATGTAATTTGCCTATGTGATTTTTAACAGCGCCACAGCTGTAAAAATGTGCAATTTATGTCATAACTGATTTTTAGCAAAATGAACTGTGGGAGGGCCATGTGCATTGTAGGCATGCACCATAAAACTGATGTCATGTCCCTGAAGTCCAACCAGCTGACTGGAAGGCGGTGCCAGCCACCCTTGACCAATCCAGTTGTTAGAGGCATGTCCAGCCAAAGTCTGCCCCCATAGTGTAATCCTGTGATGTCCTGCTCCTATATAAGGTGGAGTCTCAGAGAGACAAGAGAGACAAGGAACTGACTGACTCTTCTCATTTCCAGCTTTAGCATATCCAGCGATCCAGACCTTTCATACTCACCCTGAAAGATTCCAGAGTCCACTGCCAAGAAAGGGATAGCTGATCCAGATCCTCCTATCCAGGCGGAACCACTCTTCAGAATTAAACCCGCCACAATCCCACTAATTCAGGGAGAAAGGGGAAAGGTTGCTGAATCCTCATTGGGGTTATCCAGTGCTACCTGCTTGCCCTGCGACCTGCTCTATCCAGCTGATGCGCCGCTGTGCCGTGACCAGACCCTTGCCCCGCTGTTCAGATACCCGGTTGGCGGTCCAGACTTCCATATTCAAGTGCTTATTGTAAGTATCACCCCATCTCATAGCAAAACGTAGGATGTCCTATTCTGGTACTTTGCCCTTTGATTAACCCCATACATTATCCTGAAAGTGCACTAGTAACTGTTTAAAATTACCAGAACACTCTGTGTATTCTGTTCCTTGATTTCCAAGTGTTAGGGACCATTATTCCCCATCCTTACAGTCCACTGCATAAATCCTTAGTTATATTTGGAATAACTAATTAATTCCCCCATAAGGAGCTACGCAGCATGAGGGGGGCCAAGACTTCAGCTTGACCTTTCCCACGGGCAGTGTTATTCCTCTTGATAATCTAGTTGTGAAATATAGTTGTAATAGCACTTGTCATTTCCTTTCCAAACCTATTTGCCCTGTCAACTGCTTTGACTTTCAAAAACCGAATTTCCTTTCCCATTGAGAATCTCATACTGTCATTCATTTAGAGCTCCCATTGCACATTCATATTAGTCCTGTGATGTGTATTTGTACCTCAGCATAAAACCCGCATTCCGATTCTGTCTGTTTCACCCATTTTTCAAGCTGTTTTGTCACTTTGAACCCCTAAAAATTAACAAATGCAATTTCTCCACCTGTGATTTGGCTGCACTGTGTTTTACTTCCAAATCGATTTTCTGAACTGTATGCCCATTATTAGTACCTTGCCTTGTAGTTTGCTAGTGTTCTTACATCTGTGATACTGCTATACTCATATTTACCCCATTCATTCAACCGCTCATATAAAACAAGTGCCTAGTAACTCCAAGGGCGATTTTGCTCAATTTACAAAGGTTTTCAATCCGATTTTGCCTCCCATCCAGAGGGAGAAGGTTGGATTTGACTTCTGTTTGTTGCCTAGTATTCCTGACTCCTTGCTACTCCTTGCTACCCACACAAAATTCGGTTGATAGGTGTTTAAGGGAGTATTGCAGGGGGAAATCTTAACTGGGGTGCTATCTACCCGAAAAGTAGTATTGCTCTCATTCATTTATGCTTTATGTATGTTATATTAAAAGGTCTTACTAAGTGCATTCCATCAATTTACCGTGTGATTATCACCCCACTGGTGATTGCTGACCAATATTAAATTTGTCTGATTTCATTTGGATTGTAAAATAAATACATATTGTATTACCACCTACCGGCCTGGTTCATGGTCCATTGTGGCCCGGGGTATTTGTAAAAGGGGGTGTGAGATGGGTTGGGCACCATCTCAATCTGAATTCTTAGTAAATAAAGTGAGGTGTTTTAATTGTGCGCTGCAGCCTAGGCCAGTATCAAGAGTCCTGGTCTGGTTTGTGATGCTCCATTGGAATCCTTAACAGTGAAAATGTTTGTACTAGTGGTTTATTTGTTTTTTTATTTACTTATATAGCACACCAAACCCAGGGGTAACTGGGCACTTTTACTTGGATACATGGTAGGTTACAGTACAACAATACAGATGATTAAATTACAGGGTTACAAGGTTACAAAGTTACAAGAACAAGTAGGTTCCATAGTTACAATAGATGTGGGAACACTTATGTACAGAATATACAGGTTTACAATATCAGGAGAGTTCCATAAATACAATAGGTTTTACAATTTTACAGAAATAACCTGATGCACTGTCAGGGTGGAACCAAGGTGGCAGAGAATTTAAAGAAAATGGATCTAGCTGTACACTTAAGAAGATTAATGGATCATCAAACCTTGGTGGAAGGTTGCGCAAAGGCCATCCCCGGGAGAACAGCCAGTCTTTAGCCCTGGTCTCTGTCCTAATGGCTGGAGAAAGTGAGTTCCAACACTTTGCTGCTAGTACTGGGGAAGCTCGAGCCACCTGCAGTTTTTAAGTTGTGTTTTGGGATGGTAAATTGGGTGAGATAACCAGATCTAGTAGGTCTGTCTGACTGAGTCCTGGAGAATTTGTTTGTTAGGTATTTTGGTGCTGTATTTGATAGACATTTATGCGTGATGACTAAAGACCGTAGTGTGATCCTGTCTCGCATCCGTAACCAGTGATGGTCCCGCCTGAAAGATGATATATGCGAGGAGCGTGGGATATTCAGGGCGCATCTCATCGCATTGTTCTACAGGACTTGGAGCTTATTTAGGTTCCGTGTTGAGGAACCTAACAATAGGGTGTTACAATAATCTAGCTTCGAGAGGATTAGGGCTCTGACTAGTGTAACACAGCTATTAGTCGATAAGAATGGTTTGCAGGCATTTATGAGTTTATTTGTGTAAGCCGTAGATGAGGCTCTCGCATTGACCTGTTTTTTGAGGGTTAATGTGGAGTCAAGGTAAACCCCAAGCGTTTTGACTTCGCTGGCAACTTTTATAGTATTCCCATCAATAGTGAAGGCTCTGTAGTGTTTGTCTAATTTGTTTAATCGGGCTTGAGAACCGATGATTCGGTGTCCCGAATAGTAGATTTAGATATTCGGCCGAATACGGAATAGTTCAATACGTATTCGGCCGGAGTCGAATAGTGCCTTTTTAATTAATAAAGTTATGTAGACAAGAAAAACACTTTGTAACTCTGTTCTTTGTGGCAATTCTTTCTTCAGGGGTGGGTTTTGTTTAGTGTTTTTCTAGTTATTTATTAGTGTACAGGGTGTGTTTAGTTAAAATGTAAATATTTTTATAAACCTTGATTGTCTATGGAAGATGCTTGTGTAAACCATTACGAGAAAATAAACTGTTCACTAATAGCAGTGTTTGTATTTCTGTGCATTCTTAGATGTCACTTGTTGGCAGGGCCGAGTAACTAAGACTAGCCCATAGGTATAGTGTGCATGTCTGCAATCCCTGGGAGGGGCGTCTGGAATGTGTCTACTCGTATTTTCAAATGTTCAAATTGGCCCCGCCCATCTTTAGAGTTCTGGCACCAGCAAGACACTGAAACACAAAACGTGTTATTACGTCAGTTAGCACCATGCTGAATGCTGAAGTGCTGCTGAATGCAAACCTTTGGGATGCTAAAGCCATGCGTGTGGATGAGACATTTGAAAAAGGTATTTGAATTAGCTGATACTATTTTGTGTTCTTTTTTCTTGTTTGGGTGGGGTATTTTTGCAGTGTTGGGGCATGGTAAAATTCCCCACACAAAAATATATAGAGAACCCTGGGTCCTCCATGGTTCTCGTGTGACAATATAGGGAAGGGACAGTGCTGATCTTCAGATCTTTCATTGGCGTGTGCATGTTTATTTAATTTATGTGTTTAACTTCTACATCCATTGGGTCCAATGTTTCTAAGTGGTAAACGTGTATCTCCTCGTCCCTATTACACAAATGTCCCTCTTTTTTATCTCTCTAATGTTGGGAGCAACATTTCTGCTGCTACAGACTGGAGCATTTTGGTTACAAAATATTCATATTCTTTAGTAACATCTGTCACTTTTACACAATTCAAAGAGACTAATTTTGGCAACATGAGAAAGCTTGAGGGCAGGAATTGTAACCTACGTTTCAATATTACAAGCACATCTTTGCCGCAGGCACACTTCCCACTGAGCCGTCTTACTTGCTTTATAACCCTGGCCTGCAGGTTGAATAGAGATTTTTGCTGCAGGTGCTCTACCTTCCTGAGCTATTGTACTCAGAGTTTCAAACTTCCTGGGATCTCTGTAACAGCTATATTAATCCACCTAATTATATTATTTGGGTGGGGAATTGGTGGGATTGGAACCTGTAACTTTCTGATGTCTCACATGGGTCATCAGCAAATGAATAAGCGTCTAAAGGAAATATCCCTTTTCAATAGTGACTTCATAAACTATTGTTCCAGCTCAATGGTTTTTAACTGCAAAGTACGAGATGAATTCAAGACAGTTTTGCTTCAGCCCTCCCCTCCCCAGCAAACCACCAGATGAAAGTCTGGCTGCCCAGCACTTGAAGGGCAGGGAGTTTGTCTGCACTTTCACAACTCTGCTCTGGAAGCAGTCAGTCAAAAAAGTGACAGTAGCATGTGGTTAATAATCCTTTTAAAGGATAAATATGACATGCCTGAATGATTCCAGGCACAAAGTCAAAGCAGTGCTTAGTGTATTTTGAAGGGATAACTATTCAGCTTCGAGTGATAATTATTTAAGTATTCGGCCGAAGCTGAATATCTAATTTTTAGCTGGAATTCGGCCGAACACTTGCTCAAAGCTGAATTTCGGTACACCCATAGTTTGTATTATCTGGTTTTCTGGCTTGGGGCACCTGTTAGAAGCTCAGCTGGCTTTAGTTGCTAACCCTTGGCCCGTATAGGCTATCACAATCCCAGACAGGTGGGCAACCCTGACAAAGTAGTGGAGTCACAGAGCATGCTTCTGGGAAGCTTAGCAACCCTCTGCTCAGCATGTCAACCAGTCGCCCCACATTCCAGGTCATTCTAGGGGTAAAAGGCAGATAGGCTGTAGGAAACCATCCACAAACTGACTCGGGTTTCCAGAGCTGGACTGCTTAAGGACTCTTAACATAACATCTTTGTGGTGGGACCAGGCTGTTATGCAAAGGTATAGTGAGCTAAAACGAAACGTGGTTTTAGACCCTCCTGAGTGGGAACCAACCCATAGAACCGGTTATTTAGTTGTGTTCGTTCTCAGTGCATATAGGATAACATTACATAAACACCAAGGGACACTGCTCAATGGCGGAAGAGGGATTTATGGCCTTAGATCCTAGTTGCCTTTAGGACAGTAGATGCCAGGCATGACTCTGGCCAATGCACCTTGGGTGAGGAGTCAGGATTAAAACACCACCATTGTGGGTGTGGTGGTGATTTTAACAATGGTAATGTGGCTCTGGTGGCAGCGTGTTGTGAATACGGAGACAGATGTTGTATCCTGGGTCTAATTATTGCGATGTTGGTTTTGATGGTACTGCGATTTTAGTGGTGTACATTATGTGACCTACATTTTGTGGTGCTGGTACTCCTATGACGTGGAGTTGGTGGTGATTTGGACAGTAATGTGAATGTGGTGATATTGGGATTTCTAGTAGTAGGGACCTGGCGAGTGTGATGTTTTTATGGTGATGATGAGGATTGAAGGTGAAAGTGGTGTTAGGAATTGTGATGTGGATGAGGAGATGTTGACAGTTATTGTCTTTAAAATACCAGGTACTAACACCATTGCCAGCTGTTGTGTTCAGATGCCCGGGTACTTGTACCACTGCCATATGCCAGATAGTGGCATTACATCCAGGTGCTCACACAAGAAGTCACTCTTTTCCAATTGTGTGCAGATTGTGGCATCACACATGGAACTCATATCATTGACAGGGTTTGTCATCAAAGGCTCAGGTATTCACCGCAATGCCAGTCGTACCCTCAAAGCCTACAATATTCCTATCACAGGCCATGTACTGGAAATACATGTCATAATACTCACATACTCACCATGTATTGTCATGAAAGGCCCAGTACTCCCATTATTGAAAGATCAAATATCCTGTACTCAGATCATTGTCACCGATTTCCAGTGAATGGCTAGGTACTCACACCATTGAATTAGCCATGGGAGAGGAGTCGTGAGTACCTTTGCTTCTTATGCCATGGTTGAGGGGATGTGGGTGGTTCCAAATGTGTGCAAGAGCACTGATGTGTAGTGTCTCCATGCTCCCTCAATGGCCTTTCCAGTAGAAATCCAAAGGCACATTTTGCCAGTACAGCACCTGTTGACAGTGATAGAGCATCACCCAGTCCCAGATTTCTCAATAAGGAAGACACATCTGGATGACTCTGCGATGGCCACCGCACCCTAAACCCAAACCCTAATGGCGATGGATATTGACCCACATCTCGAGCTGCATGATTCTGGGCATCTATCAGAAAGACCTGGCCTAACAACAGGAACAGCCTGTACCGCATGACACAAAGCAGGTACCTAGGACTGCGATACATATGTCCGTTTGTAGGCACATCACATACCTAGGTGAGATGGCACACTACCACACGAAACGGGCAGTATTGCCAACCCAACCGGAAGATGCTCTCAAATTCTAGAATGTTCCATAGGATAGAATCTGTAAAGACTGTAGGGAAAATGAAGGGTTGTCAGGTGTGTGTGATTTAAATCAATTGCCCGACTTTGCCTGACGCTTGTATCAGGACATGTCAGGTCAACAGGTGCATTACAAGTCTGTTGTCGCTCACAATGTGAGGAAGTGTTCAGAGTGGAAAAGTAGGGTGGTAGAGCTCCCGAGTGTCCTTTATTTCAGACTTTAGTGCTTAGGTCTCTGGGTTGCTACTGAAAGTTAAACTCAAGGGTAATAATCAGGAGGATGGTGGAAACACTGCCACATTCAGAATGAGAAGGTGTAGCTCCAACACAGGACATTTATGTTCCTGACCAAAATAATGACACGGCCCGTTAAGGGAGTGTGACTGGGTCTTTCCCACAAGTAGAAACAGTCGGTGTGATGAATTAATGAATCGACACTTGCCTTGCAGGAGCACATGGATGAGTAGAGGCTACAATACCCACTCAGCTCGCACACTTCTACAAAGCAAGAGCCAACACAACCATAAAGGTAAAACAGGCCCAGTCAAGATCATATTCCGTATGACAATCTCAGATTGTCATACGGTATATATGCACTTGCAATGTCAATGTCACTGGGCCTAGTAAGATGGTTGATTTTGTTCTCCCTTGTGCCCCTCCCTTGCCTCGTTACATCTATGAGCGCGATACAAATAAAATATGAATATCAATAGCAATACGTTGAGCCAAAAGAATATCATGGTGGCTTCAATTCTTAAAGTCTGAGTGGTAAACTATAAGTCCCAGGATGCAAGATAATGCCATTCGGAAAAATCTGGTTAACCCCACTATACTTTCAGTGATTTAAGACACGTAATAAAATAGGTTGTGTTATAAACAAAGATAGATCTGCAGATTCTTTGTCACAAACTTCCAGCACGTTGTTATTCATAATGTTGAAAACGTTTGATCAGTGACTTAAAGCAACTTTATTTTTTTGCATGTCAAGACAAATCTTTAAATCAGGGACGTCATTTCACCAAAATGCCTGGGGTAGCGGAAGGAACACTGTGTGACCCTTGACCTCTGATGACATCACCGGAAGGGATGTCATTTAACCCCACCGAAGTAATATCGTGGGAAGCGATGGAACACAACCTTTCCTCCCCTTGACAAAACAGGAAGTGGCATCAAGTAGCATTGTTCCTAAGTACATTACAAAAAATATGGTTACAATATCACTATAACGGGACATACATTTCATACAAGAATTTATCGCCATATGTATCGTTTATATAGAACAAATATACATACAATATCACCCAACCTGTGTTGGTACTCATTTATCAACCGCAGAAGGATGAAAAGCTGAGTTGAGGTGTTTAAGAACAGACTAAATCAGTGACTCACCCCCTGAAGTGTGCCTGAAATAAACCTTTAATGAGTCTAGCAATTATTGTATGGAATTCCAGGAAGACACTTTATTTGGTATTCCTATTCTTTCGTATTTAGGGTCACTGCTGAAAGTGTTAGACTTGTGGATCCCCTGTTATTTATTTTTCAGAGGCCTGAACAAGAAAGCCAGCCACTCCAGAAGCAAAGAGCCACATGGCGCTGGCCACAACCCAGGAGCTTGCAGTAAAAAAAAGACATGAAATTTTTATTTTCAGGGGAAGCAGGGGAGACCTCAGGGTTCGCAGTTGTGACCCCTGGCGACCCCTAAATGACGTCCCTGCTTTAAATTGGTGCTTTGTGTTGCTCACGTTAACTATCACCCATTTGCAAGGTAACTGGTGCTTTGCAGAGTCTTTGAGTTGGAAATGTCCCATCATGCAAATGAAAGGCTCTGCCAGTGATAAAAGAAATGTGTTTGCAACCTGAGCACCTTAGCAACCTGCAGAAGCTCATTTCATCTGTTGGAGTAGTCATGACAGTAAAGAGGGTACAAAACATGAGGCATCTACACAGCTTTGCACTGTTTAAATGTCTGAGTCTGGGTTGTTCTGGTGAGAAGAGGACGGCTTTCTGATGTAGTTTGGAAGGTGATATTGCTGCACGTTTGAGACTCCAAAAGAACAGCGTTCTGTGTACTCACAGCAGTCAGGAGCAGAGTGCTCCCTCAACTTTGGGGGGTTTGAGCCTCGGGTGTACACTGAATGGTGCTCCGGCAAGACCATTTTTACCAAAGCGCAACTTCATCTTGTTTTGGCATATTCCATTCCCTGCGTGTTTGAGCGAGTTTCTGCTGGGACAGCTGTTGAGGAGCTAATTTTTGCACATGTTGTCTGAGAGGCGGGTTTCGGTGGCGGGTGGGGAGGGGTTGGTGGGTTGCGGGAGGTTTGTGCATTTCTATTGCATCCATCCATGATACAGCTAGCTTCAAGGATGGTATGTTAAAACCTGGCTACACTGGCATTTGTGTGCAGGCAGTCTAGACATTCTTTACTGTGGCATGACATTTTTTACTGGGCATGTATGATAAAGCAACCATGTTAAGTGTTATTACTTCGCTAGAGTGGCATTTGGGTGCAGGCAGTCTAGCCATTTCTTACGGTGGCATGACCTATTGATTGGAAAGCCATCCAAGATTAATCAATCATGGTATGTTATTACATGATAAGTCATATTACGTGAGTAGACTGGCATTTTTATGCAGCCAGTTTGGACATGTTTTCTTATTTTGGCATGGCATTTTGAATGGAGAAGTCAATAGGAGGGGATACTGGCATATATTGGCATATATTGGCTGAGCCAGTCTGGACATATTTTCTTATAGTATTATTGCTGCCATTATGGGCAAAGTGAGTATGTTATTTTCTCATATGAGAATACTGGCATATACATAAGTGCTGCCAAAGTGGACATGTATGGGCACAGCCATTAATACCGGCACATGTTGTGGGCAAAGGCATTATGGAAATGCTGCTGTGCACTGTTGGTGAATTGCATCTGTTGGATTTTTGGATTAAAACCAATTGTAAATTGCCTGCTTTTTAACCAGTTTTTTAAAGAAAGTGTGTTATAAAAATCACGATTTTAGCCCTTTATTGAAATATATTTCTTGGGGACGGTGGGACCCTTGCCCACCCTGAACCATTTTTGGTTGATTCGGCCTTCTTTGCTACGTCAGCACGCACTGGCATATTTGTGGGAAATGTTTGCACCCCTACAGTTAACTTAATAACCTGCCACGAATGGGTGGATGGCTGGTGGGTGAATGGGTATGAATGTGTGCATGCAAAGCTGGGGCCCCTTTGCCTGGGCCCCAGCCTTGCATGCACACATTCATGAATATATAATGGATGTTTTCTTACATATTTTATTGGTATTATTGGGCGAAGCCAGCTTGATTCAAGTTATTACATGGAGGAGGGGTGGGGGTTTATGATATGATATGGTAGGTTATTTATAACGTGCTTAATACCCAGAGGTTTCTAAGCGTGGACCCGGGGATCGGACCTGTGGTGCTCCATGTCGTTTTGCTTCCAAGGTGAGCATGTTGCCCCTGAGCTATCCTCCTGCACAATAGGGCAGGCAGACTGAACATTTTCTTTCTTTGGCCTGGCATTCATTACTCACACAAGGGACAAGGCCAACATGATGTGTGTTATTACACAGGAAGGTTGGGGACTCTTGTGCAGCCAGCAAGTAAATGTTTTCTTACTGTAGCATTGCATGTTTTACTGGTGTTAAAGGCAAAGTCAACATGATGAGTCTTCTGACATATTGGGTGGAGGCACATGTGCAGCCAAACAAGGAAATGGTTCCTTACTACAGTGTAATAGTATACCAGAGGACGGCGGGTCCTCTGGTAATACCACAGGTCAGCAGAGTATCTAGGGCCCATCCAAACCCTTCCTCCGGCAATAACGGAGAACTCAGCCATGGGGCGAATAAACCATCTTTATTCTCCAAAAGACAAGGTGTCACGCTCACCTGGTATCCACGGGAATGCCACTCAGCCCTGGTTGCTGGATTCGCCCTGGGCCCTTACCGATCACGGATGGGGCCTTCGATGGAAGTCGGGCCTGAAAGCACAAGAGGACTGGATTTAGGATCAGATTCAGTTTCCTCTCACCTGCCCTTGGGTTCGACCAGATGGCCCTCTCCTCGTCTTGTTTTGATGTCTGGCGTGCTCTCTGTCCTGCCTTCTGTGCAGGGGTGCGTAGTCTTCTGCGGGCTTGAGCGGCCAAGTTAACTTCACTGGTGCAAGCCCATTCAAGTGTCTTTTAAGGGAGGTAAGTCTGATTGCAGCAGTCTTTATATGTCCTTGTCCTGCTTTCTTGTGGTTAATGTCTTTTCTTTATTCCCCCTTAGGTGCACAGAGGTTCGGTGAATGTGCAGCTTGGATCGGGCTCATGCCAGAATGGAGGACGCAAGAGCGTACAATGATTTGGTAGGTAATGCGCAAAGTGCAGTGCTGTTTTGTCTTTTACTTGCTAACCGGTATTCTTTCTTCCTTTTCAGGTCGCAATGGTCTTTTCTGGCGTGCGAAGAGTTCCAGAACGATGCCGGCCTAGAAATGCCCAACCAGGTGAGGTTCTCGTGATGACTGCGGCAAGCGCTCTAAGTAACTTGTTTCAACGTTGTCTTTCTCTCTCTCCCTCCAGGTTGCTTCATTCCGGTGCGTTCATGGTGTCCCGAAGATGCTGATGGCTGGATGGATGACCGCAAGCAGCAGAAGGATGGACGATCGACGGGCAGAGGCAGGATGGAATTCGCAGGTAAGTAGAGACTAATAATGATGTTCTTTGTCTCCTCTGCAGGTCCGTTGTTCAAGGATCGCCGGAATCAGGATGAGCGTCACGCTGCTGGCTGCATAATAACGCAAAGCACGTTCTGTAACTTGGGTGTGGTTTATATAGCCCTCTATTAAAGTAGTGCAGGTAAAGTAGTCCAGGCTACCACACCCTAAAATACTGCACCGCACAGTCTGGTTCTAGGAACTAGACTGTGTGGGTGCCTCCATGTTGGCTGCAGGCCTCATAAAGAAAATGTAGTCCCTTCAAGGAGGTTTCCCATCCTGAACATGAACCGGGCGCCAAAGGTGCCAGGACTGACTCCAGGAGAGTCCATGAAGATAGTGCAAGGGCCCTGGGGCCCCAATTGAACCCTGAGTCCTGGCCCTATCTGGCATGTGGGCATGCCAGTGGGGTTTTGGGTCAAGGGTCATGACAGCACTCCCCCCAAGGCCCCTCCCAAGGTGGTTCTTCTGCCTGGTCCGGGTTTGGCTGGAAAGTTCCGATGAAATGTCCTAATCAAACGTGGTGCATGAATGTTCTCGCTGGGTTCCCAGGATCTGTCCTGAGGGCCGTAACCCTTCCAATCGACTAAGTAGTATAGTTTGGCCTGGTATATTTAGTAAGTAGTATAGTTTGGACCTGGTATATTTAGAATCCAAGATCTCTTTTACTTCGTACTCTGGTTCCCCATCGACCATTACGGGTTCTGGTGGTGGCTTAACTCGTGTACCGGGTTGTACCAGTTTTAGAAGTGAGACGTGGAATACCGGGTGAATTTGTATATTGGCTGGTAGTGCTAGTTCAACAGCTGCTGGGTTGATGATGGCTTTGACAGAATAAGGTCCCAAATAGCGAGGAAGAAATGTCCGGGTTCCTTTTATGGGTATGTATTTCGCTGTTAGCCAAACCCTGTCTCCTACTTGATAGTCAGGGGCCTTCTTCCGATGTAGGTCAGAAAATGTCTTTTGCTTGTGCCTGGCTTGGATAAAATGCTCTGTTGCCTTTTTAAAGGCCTGAGAGATGGGTGCATGAAGAGTTTTCACTGCTGGCATTTCTAAACAGGGAGGACTGTCTAGTTCGGAAGTACGTGGATGTCTGCCGTAGAGGGTGTAGAAAGGGATTTGTCCAGTACTGGAATGCAATGAATTGTTGTAAGCATATTCTGCTATCCATAATAAGTCTCTCCAAGTTCCTTCTAGCTGGTGCAGAATGCATCACAAGTATTGTTCGAGAGTCTGGTTGGTTCTCTCTGTTTGACCATCCGTTTGTGGGTGATGGCTGGTGGATAATCGGATGTTTATTTGAGCCATAGAACAGCATTTCTTCCAAAAGTTGGGCACAAACTGGCTGTCTTGGTCAGAGACTAGGACTGATGGAATGATGGGAAACCATGTAGTTTAGTAATGTTTTCCAGGAACACTTTTACTAAGCGGGGTGCATCCGGGAGGCCCTTGAAAGGGATAAAGTGTGCAATTTTTGAGAATAAGTCTACTACTACTAAAACAGTGTTGATTCCTTGGCTGGGAGGCAAGTCTGTGATAAAGTCGAGAGAAAGTGTGTGCCATGGTGCAGGAGGAATTTCCAATGGCTGCAGAAGGCCAGCTGGTTTCTGTTTTAGTGACTTGTTCTGTGCACACACCCCACATGACTGGTCATATTGGATGACGTTGCAACGCCAAGTAGGCCACCAATAGTTGCGTTTCACTTTGGCTAGGGTTTTGGCAATCCCAGGGTGACCCTCCATCAGGGAATCATGATAATCCGAAACGATTTTCTGCTGTAGGCACGTACAGGCGTTCACCAAAATATGGCAGTTGGTCCTTAATGGTATATTGTTTTCCTCTAGTATGCCATTCCAGTAAGGTATTAGGAGTTATTTCACGTTGACTCTCGTTTCTGATCTCGGTTTGTGTTAAAGCTGTGGTGAGGCCTAAGAGCTTATCTTCAGGAATGATGGCCTCTGGATCTGGAGTTGCATACACCTTCTCGTCGATGCCCATGTGAAATAATGCGTCAGCTTTCCCATTCCTTACGCCTGGTCGATAAGTGATCACATATTCTGTAAAGCAAAGGGCCCATCGTAGTTGGTGTGAGGATTGTGCCTTTGCTGTTTTCAAATATTGTTGGTTCTGATGGTCTGTGATTACTGTGACCGTATGTTTGGGCCCCAAGAGATAATGTCGCCATGCCTTGAAGGCGGATTTAATAGCTAGAAGCTCCTTGTCGGTGATGCCATAATTGAGTTCGGGAGGTGAGAATTTTCGCGACCAGAAGGCCACAGGGTGCAACTGGACAGTTTCAGGGTCCTTTTGAGAAAGAACAGCCCCTATAGCCATGCTGGAGGCATCAGTTTCCACGATGTAAGGGAGGTCCGTTCGAGGGTGTGGTAAGATCAGGGCGGAAGTGAACCTTCTCTTAAGTTCTTGGAAGGCCCTTTTGGAATCTTCTGTCCACATTCATTTTTTATTGTTTTTTCGTAGGAGTAATGTGATCGGATGCACAATCTGAGAGAAGTCTGGGATGAACCGACTGTAGAAGTTCGCAAAGCCCAGCATGCTCTGGACCCCTTTTAACGAAGTTGGAGAAGGCCACTTAAGGATGGCATCCACTTTGTGTACATCCATTCTGATGCCTTTCGGAGTGAGGCTGAAACCAAGGAATTCTACTTCGGTTACGTGAAAAAAGCATTTTTCAAGTTTTGCATATAGTCGATGCTGGCGAAGTTTGGCGAGAACGGAGCGGACGTGCTTGACATGGTCTTGTCTCGAAGCTGAATACACTATGATGTCGTCTATGTAGACCAGGGCGCAAACATCGATCAATTCCCTCAGAACATCGTTCATGAAGTATTGGAATGCTGCAGGGGCATTGCAGAGTCCGAAAGGCATTACCTGGTACTCAAACAACCCATATTTGGTACGGAAAGCCATTTTCCATTCATCTCCTTTTTTAACTCGGACTAGGTGGTATGCTCCTCTGAGGTCTAACTTGGTATAAATCTGGGCATCTTTGACCTGGTTCAGCATTTCGGGAATAAGTGGCAGGGGGTAACGATTCTTCATGGTGATCCAGTTTATTGCGCGATAGTTGATACAGGTCCTCAAGTCCCCTTCCTTCTTCGGTACGAAGAATAGGGGACTGGCTGCCAGTGATTTAGATGGGCAGATAAACCCATTTGCCAAGTACTGGTCCAGATAGGATTTTAGATGCTGGCTTTCTGGTTCTGTGAGTGCATAGAGTCTGCCACAAGGGATTTGCGCACCAGGTATGAGGTCAAACTGACAGTCATAGGGCCTGTGCGGTGGTAGTGTGTTAGCTTTCTCCTTCTGAAACACGTCCTGGAAATCTTGGTATTCTTCTGGGAGAGTACTAGTTGCGTCAAGTGTAGATGCGACTGTTCTAGGATTCCTATGATGTTGAAACTGGATTTTTCTTCCTGGAAATAACAGGTGGGAGCGCAGTCATCGGAGAAAGTCAATTTTCTTGCACGCCAATTATCCGAGGATTATGAGCAACTAACCATGGCATCCCTAATATTAGCCGAAACTGAGGTGCCTTGATGAGATCGAAGGAAATAGATTCCCGGTGTCAATCCTGGCACAGCAGGGTTACCCCTACTGTACATTGGGTTACTGGCCCGGAAGCAATTTCTGTCCCATCCACAGTGGTTACCTTTTCTATGTTCGACTTGAAACATAGGGGAAGCCCCATCTGTGCTGCCAGGTCTTGATCAATATAATTCCCAACTGCTCCGCTGTCTATTTAAGCCTCAACGGTGTGCATCCTTGATGGTTGTTGGTGATTGATTAGGATCACTGGTATTGCAAAATGTGAGGTCGGTGGCTCATTCTTCTCACTCGACAAAATGACCTCTACATTTTACGCGCTAGGCAGTTTTCCGACTATTTACTCTCATCCCTTTCCGTGGCTCCTACAGTTCCCTTGGGAGGTTTTACTGGACAGTCTTTTAGGAAGTGCCCTGGTTTTCCGCAGTACAAACATAACTGCTGGTGCCTTCTCTTGTCTCTTTCAGCTTTTGTTAACGGTGGTCGTATGCCTCCGATCTGCATGGGCTCTGTGGTTTTCTCTGACATGCACTGAGCAGCACCCTTAGTCCGCAGATACATGGCCCGAGTGTCTGACCTGGACTGATCTGCCTTCCGATCTTGCAATCGGTGATCTAGTTGCACAACCAGGTTGATGAATTCACTACAGTCTCTAGGCAGATCAACCACCTGGGCCAGGACGTCCTTCAATTCCCCTCGAAGGCTTCGGTGAAACAATGTGGTTCTTTTGTCTTCAGACCACCTAGTTTCAGCAACTAACCTATTGAAGGTTGCAATGTATGTTAATAAGTCTTTATTCCCCTGCCGGAGTGATAGGAGTTCATTCTCTACAGCTTGTTCTTGCATATGACGAGCAAAGAGCTTTTCCATCTCCCTTTGGAAGCCCCCAAAGTAAAGGATCATCATAGCTCACAAGCGCCACTGACCAGTCTGCTGCACTTCTACTCAGGTATGACAGAACAAAGGCTACCCGCGACTGATCGTTGGGAACGCGCCCGGTCTGCAGAGGAAGGGAAGACGACATTGATTCATGAATGCAGCATACTTCCTGGGGTCTTCTGAAAACCGTTCCGGTGGTGCTAAAGGAACTGCTCCGGGTAGAGTAATCTGCACTGGAGCGGTGGATAATGTGGGTGCGTGTGCCGGTGGGTTATTTCCAGGCAATGGAGTTTGTCCAGCCTGTGATTGTAGTAAGTGCCTGCTGATTTCTTTGGTGCGATCCTTGGTTACGACTAGATCCCTTCGTAGGGTATTAGTCTCTTGCCTAGCCGAATGAACTTCGGCACGGAATTGTCTTAATAACTGAGCTAGTTGGTCTATTTCTGATGTCTCCATGGCGCCCAGGTGGATTATGTTATAAAGGCTTTGTGTTCTGTTACGCTCACCTGGTATCCACGGGGACGCCACTCAGCCCTGGTTGCTGTATTCGCCATGGACCCTTCCTGATTCCGGATGGTGCCTCGATGGAAGTCGGGCCTGAAAGCACAGGAGAACTGGATTTAGGATCAGATTCAGTCTCCTCCCACCTGCCCCTGGGTTCGACCCGATGGCCCTCTCCTCACCTTGTTGTGATGTCTGGCGTGCTCTCCGTCCTGCCTTCTGTGCAGGGGTGCGTAGTCTTCTGCGGGCATGAGTGATTAAGTTAACTTCACTGGTGCGAGCCAATGCAAGTGTATTTTAAGGGAGCTAAGTCTGATTGCAGCAGTCTTTAAATGTCATTGCCCTCCTTTCCTGTGGTTAATGTATTTTCTTTATTCGCCCTTAGGTGCACAGAGGTTCGGTGAATGCGCAGCTTGCATCGGGCTCATACCAGAATGGAGGACGCAAGAGCGTACGACGATTTGGTAGGTAATGCGCGAAGTGCAGCGCTGTTTTGTCTTTTACTTGCTAACCTGTATTCTTTCTTTCTTTTCAGGTCACAATGGTCTTTTCTGGCGTGCGAAGAGTTCTGGAATGATGCCGGCCTAGAAATGCCCAACCAGGTGAGGTTCTCGTGATGACTGCGGAAAGCGCCATAAGTAACTTGTTTTAACATTGTCTTTCTCTCTCTCCATCCATGTTGCTTTGTTCTGGTGCGTTCGGGGTGTCCCAAAGATGCTGATGGCTGGATGGATGACCGCAAGCAGCAGAAGGATGGACGATCGACGGGCAGAGGCAGGATGGAATTCGCAGGTAAGTATAGACTAATAATGATGTTCTTTGTCTCCTGTGCAGGTCCGTTGTTCAAGGATCGCCGGTATCAGGTCACTGGACACGACGAGTGTCACGCTGCTGGCTGCAGAATAAAGCGAAGCACGTTCTGTAACTTGGGTGTGGTTTATATAGCCCTCTAGTAAAGTAGTCCAGGTAAAGTAGTCCGGGCTACCACACCCTAAAACACTGCACCGCACAGTCTGGTTCTAGGAACTAGACTGTGTGGGTGCCTCCATGTAGGCTGCAGGCCTCCAAATAAAAAGTAGTCCCTTCAAGGAAATTTCCCATCCTGAACATGAGCCTGGCGCCAAAGGAAACAGGACTGACTCCAGGAGAGTCCATGAAGATAGTGCAAGGCCCCTGAGGCCCCAATTGAACCCTGAGTCCTGGCTCTATCTGGCATGTGGGCATGCCAGTGGAGTTTTAGGTCAAGGGTCGTGACACAGGGTTCATACAGGAAACAACACAATCTCCAGCAATCACAGCGTCTGAACCTCGTTCACCTCATTTTATCCCTTAGTTATGTCACAACCACCAACCCATCCCAAAAACCCAAGGGCCATCCCAATTGGGTAGCTCAAGTGATATTACCTATAGAAATCCCCTATATGAGTTATTCCATTGGTCTTCCCATGTCAGGTAGGTTCGCCTGAGACTTCCCCAAAAACTATCTATTACTTTGCTGCAGGATAGCACAATGACCATTGGCCCTTGCAACATTATACACCACACCCGGGGTTGAGCATCTGAATTGGCTGAGGCAAGTCTCCACAGGCCTGGGACCCTGCTCTGTTCACAGCGCTCAATGTATCTTTTCACGGTAATTTGAAAGACTGTGTGTCCCCATTAGTGCCACTGATATAGCCACCTAGCCTGGCGGAGTGCCTGCAGGTTTCAATGTTCATTGGACAACGCATGTATCAAACCTGTCTGCTTCGCTGGGAGCAGCTCCTCTTCTCACCATGAATAAATAGCCATTGTACAGCTCGGCTGGGTCACGTGGGCGAGGACCACAAAACTGAGCCTTTCGGTCTGAAAAAATTGAGCATTTTATTTTTTATTTTGCAGGTTGCTCATCGCCTCGGATATCATTAATTTTTCCCCACCCTTATCCTTGGCTGAAAACACTGTCTCTGTGCTTTGCGCTGCAGGTTCTGCATCTCTTCTTCCATGTTTTGAGGCCTATGGCTTCATGTAAATTCACTACAGTCATTCAATGGTTTGCCTATATGTTCTAATGTTTCTTTTAGTGAGTAATATTGATAAAGCCTGTATAGGTTCCTTTTTCATCCCTGTAGCTACCTATGGTTAGTTGCGATAAAGCGGTTGCGAGCTCGGTCCATGTATGCTGAGCTTTCTTGTGTTTCTGTATTTGGCTAGTGGAAAGAAAGAGCTTTTGACAATATGTATATATATCTGTCCTCTATCTACACAACGGTGTAAGCATGTTCTTTGTATGTGCATGTATCTCTGCGTACCTTCGTGCAGGATTGTGAATTTACTTTGTGACTAACGCTGCTATGTCGTGTTGTCACTGGTGACATCAGCACGGCTGGACTTTATTGTCAGTCAACCTGATTCTGTGATGAGACACCTGTAGCTTCGAAGTTGTCAACTGGATAGGGTTTGAACGGTCTTCTGAGAGAATATCTCTTCCTATACGTACAATAAACTGGTGCGCCTGCTGGTTGGCCGAAAAAGTGAGCTGCATCTCTCATTTCTCATCCTTCGGGCGGACACGCACACAGGGAACACGAGGGCCATTCCGGGGACCCTCTCTTCGGTCCCCCCTCTGATCGACTTGTCGACCACTCCTCCAAACTTGTTTACCTTCAACTTCTGGAGCCAAAACTTCGTAACTCCCCCCTCAGTGCCCATAAAATATTGCATGGTCATCCAAACTCCATGTCACTTAACAGCAATCTCCTTCAGGGTTGTACCAGACCACATATTCCCCAATATTCCAGAATATTCTCTGCAGTCGTCTGGATCACCCAGCACTACTCCAGTCAGGAACAGTGGACACCCTGTTTTCTGTGCTCTTAAGCTATCTTGAGCTACCACTAACTTGTCATCTTCCAAAGCCGTTTCTACTAATACTTTCATGCCTAAAGTTTTTTCTGTCATTATTCTGCAATTTTGGGATGCATATACTGATGATAAATAGGGTCAGTAGCACTAGTATTAATGCTGCCAGCAATACTTTTAGTCCGTTGGCCATGCATGTTGGTATCCAAGAGAAGATGTATGATAGCCAACCTTCATCCTTTCTTGCATCTATTGCTTCTGCTTCCATTTTGGCATGCATTTGCGATAGCCTGGTAACTGCATCAGTGAGTGTCCTGTTAGCCTCGTCATTTGCTGGAATTAATGTACAGCAAGAAGAACCAATCTTGGCGCATACTCCTCCTTCCATTGCTGTGAGGAGTTCAGAACCTATCTGTTCTGGAGGGTCATTAGCCTTACTGCTCAGAGCTCTTCTTTGATGGTGTTGAAGCCATTGACAGTCAGGTTTATTGTTTGCATCAGATCTGGAGCCACTACACGTTCGTATATGTCTGTACTTCAGGAACAATGGACGTGAAGAATATTGCTGCCCTGTTGATCAATCGATGCTTGAGTGCTATGTCGTCTAGAGAGTCTTCCATTGTTGATGATATGTAGTTTCCTCTTTTCACCCTAGTTAGCTCTACAGATCTCTTCTATCTTCGTTTAGGGTCCATTTCAGGAAATTCATCCATTTTAATGTCCTTCTGTGACACTACCAATGCTGGTGTGTTGATGTATACCAGTGAACAAAATCCTCCCCAATTGGGTGCAGCTTCTCGTTTGCTTTGGATCCACAAGCCCAACAATGACCCATTAGTACTGCTGTTCCAAATTTCGTTCCTGGAGCTTTTATTGTCTGCTTGTATTCCTTGTTCACTCCGACCTTTATTGCTCCATTGTTCTGGAAACATAATGCTGCCCCTTTGAGTGGTATTATGGGCAAGGGTCCAGCTCATTGTCTACCCCTATTAGTAGTTTTGCACTTGGTCCCATTATTTTAGGCATTTGTTGTTCTCTTCTAGGACTATACAAACTGGAACTGTTATGAGTGTATGTGCTCTGCTACCTACCACTCCTTCTTTCCATCCTTCAGCTGTGTATACTTAGCCATACACAAGCATCTGGGGTCTCTCCCAGCATCCTGGCTCTCCTCCTATTTCTGTGGGTCCCTTCTTGGGACAGGGTAATTCCTTTAATGTAGTTGTCTTGATCTCTCCCTTTTGCAGGACTTCTGTTATGTATTCTATAGCCTGATCGTTTTTCCAGTAACAGTCCATCATGTCCAGTGTTTTAATATAATTGTCTTCATAGGGGAAAGTTGTTTTAGACATCCATCTTAAGGTTGCTGTCTTCCCATGGAAAACTTCCCTGGGTGGTACACATTGAAAGGTACATAAGGCACTGTGCTCTTGCTGCTGGTATTTCAGTTGCCACACATGTCCTGGAGGCACTCATGGTATAGGGGATGAGACAGCAGACATAGCAGCTCTCCCCAGTGGTTTGTTTGCCTACTTTAGTCATGTGCCTGTGCCACATGTTATTGGATACTCAAGCAGCATTGGTAAGATATGAATCACACCCTCCTATATCTACATCACCACTGCGCCTACCTCTCCTTACTGGTTTGGCAGTGTTTAACTCCTGACCTGACATGGTAGCCACATCTTCTGGAATTGGGGTTATGTTAGTAGGGGTCACAGATTTATTTTCTATAGCAAATGACACTCACCACAAAATAAGGGCAAAGATGACGAGGGAAAAAAGAACACAAGTCAACATTATCACACTTTTAGTAAAGGCATTCATAACTTACTCCACTTTGGAATCGTGTGTGTGGTTCTGAAGATATTGATGAACCACCTGAAGTGCGCTAGACATGCGTTATTATGTTGGTAACGCATATTAGTTTAAGCTCAGCGGTCGCAAATTTGCACTATTGCAATAAGGAATAATTGTTCTCACACAATACAGATTCTAAGGTCACAAAGAATTTCAATTACTGAGGGACTTCCTCAGTGAAGTCGTGGGTATGCTTGGTCCAAATAGGCCAGGAAAACACGAAAGAATAAACTGTGAGAGGGCCTTATTGCACGGTTGGACCTCCTAACAAAATTGACAAACTGGCCTTGAAAGGTTGTGGGGTGAGGGTCTTGGGGAAGCATGCGACAATGGAGAAAAACCAGTTGCTACATTCACGATGAATACTTTCAATGTGCGGAAAGAAAAATAATGAACAAACAGTGTTCTCTCACTCTGGATGTGTTGGGAATCCTTTCCCTATCTCTCTGGCTCGGGAGCGAGTTATCATGGGTTGGCCTCTGATGTGCTGTAATACTCTTTGCTGATCCTCTTGTTCTTCTTCTTCTGGTGGGATGTTGGCCTTTTCGCAGTCATTGCTAGGAGAGGCCGCTACTCAACAGGGCTTGACGTCCCTGAGATAGTCCCAGGCCTTTTTGCCTCGTATCTTTATGGCCTAATCAGTTACCTCCTCAATCGTATGTGGTGCTGTGCACCTGGGCTTGTACCAGGTGCGGGTGAGGGTCTGTAGGAGCACAGTATCACTCGGGTAGAGTTGTGGTGGTTTTAGCTGGTCTTCATTGTTTCTGTGTCTGTTAAATCCCTACTGGTAGGAGCCAGAGGAAGTTGCATGTGCCGCCCTGCTACCACCTTGTGTGTGGTTAGATGGGGGTCAGACCATGGTTTGTTGTGCAATGCAGATAAAGCTAAGGGCAGACAGTGGAGCCAACTTATATTTAAGGCTATTTTTGTCTCTGGGTGATGGTCTCCTGGAGCAGCCCATTGAGCACTCACATTATCTGTTCACCTGCAGTTGTTACGCACAGGAGAATTTGTGTTGAATTCCTAGCAAAGTTGTGATGTGATGAAACATCTCATTGGCGAAGTGAGGGCAGTTGCCAGACCACAGGCCCTCACACACACATCTCATCTTGGGAACATTTCTCTAACCAGGAATTTTGCTGCTCGAAAGGCATCAGAATGGGAACAGGGACCAGCTTCGACCCATTGCGAAAACAGGCATACAACCACTATCATGTAGCAGTAGCCCTGGCATACTTGGAGCATGACAACATAGTCGACATGGACGTGTTGGAATGGACCCAGTGGGCGAGTTATGGCTCCTCACACTACCCTTAATGAATGGCCTGCTGTAGAGCATCTGCAAACAAAGAAGGTAGTCATAAATTCTGCCACATGCTCCTCCAGGTTGGGACAGAACCGATCTTCTCCAAAGTGCGCAGCAAGTACATCCTTCCACATATAGGTAATATGGTGTATTTGTGTTAGTGCTTTGTGTAACAATGATAATGGCATTATAACTTTACCCATGCTTTCCGGTCACCAGAGGGCATCTGAAGGTGACATAGAACACCCCCTTTTTACCCATAATTCATTTCCCACTTTTGGCACATTTCCTTGCAATTCCATTATTTGTGTCACTGGTAATGCATTGTACCCTTCCTTCAATACCATTGTTCGTACATAATTACGTGCCTGAGATGGGGTATCCATATATAGGATTTTATCAAAATATGCTGCATGCTTTGCTTCTGCATCTGCTTCTTCATTGCCCCTGGAGACAGGATCCACCCCCTCATGTGTTCCTGACATTTTGTGACTGCTATGCTTATTGGGAATCGGAGCGCTTCTATCAGTCTACCCAATAAGAGCATGTGCTGCACTGATGAGCTGTCAGCACATCGAAAGCCCCTCCTTAGCCAGCGGGACAGTCCAAAGTGGACTGTAGATGTCACGTATGCTAAATCTGAATATACTGTTACTTCCTGGTCCTTGCTCTGTTCCGATGCCAGTATTAGAGCCCCTAGTTCTGCAGCTTGTGCTGAGAAATGTGACGGTAAGCATGCGCTTACTACCACCTCGCTTGTCCCATCCTTTTACCTTCACTACTGCCATCCCAGTATGTCTATACCCTGTGGCCTGGTCTATAGTTCATGAACCATCAATGTAAAGTACCCCCCACCCCTCAAGCGAGATTTCCCTCACTCTTGGGATTTTGTCAAAGCTTTCTATGTTCATGGTGCAGTCATGTACATAATCTCCCTCCTCTATGGGCTCGGCGACGAAAGTTGCCGGGTTCACAAGTCTGCATCACACTACCTTTATGGCTGGATTGGATAGTATTATCTCAAACCCTGAAGCCCTTTGTGTAGTCAGTGTGCTTTTGGGTCATTCTAGTATTGTGAAGAGAACATGCTCAACAAAACGAGTGGTGCTGCATCCCATGGTAATACTTGCTGATTTCTCCACTGCAAAGGGTGGCAGCAACCAGTGCGTGCTCGCAAGAGTAGTGTCCTCTCATCACTGGGTCTAGTTTCCTGCTGTAGTAGGCTAATGGTTTGAGACCTATGGTTGTTTTCTGTCTCAGTATTGCGGTCATTACAAATCAATTGGACTGTGAGAATAAGTAAAATACGCCCTGATAGTCTGGATCCCTAACACTGGAGCTGTGCTTATTGCTGTCTTCAGCTCCTCAAATGCTCCGGTCATTTCTTCTGTCCACTGTAACGTGCCCTCCCATCTTTGTGCTTCTTTCAGTGACCTTAAAAAAGGTCTTATATATGTACTGTAGTCGAATACCCATGCTCTGCAATAATTGAAGAGACCTAAAAACTGTTGCATTTGTCTTATTGTCATTGGTTTTGCGGTCTTGCAAATTGCCTCTGCCCTTTCTGGTGTCACTTTTTGTCCCTCTTGCGGTATCAGTTGTCCAATATATAACACCTCTTTCTGGCAATACTGTAGTTTGGCTTTGTCTACCTTGTACCCCTTTTCTGCGAGCACAGTCAGCATATGCAACAAGTCATTTCTGCATTGCATTTGTGTTTTGCTGAAGATCAAGGTGTCGTCTACGTACTGTATAACAGTACTTTCCAATTGTACATTGCCTAAGTCCATCTAGAGAACCATGCTGAATATGGAAGGAGCCTCGCAGTACTCTTGTGGGAGCCTAGAGTGTTTCCACTTTTAATTTCTGTATAGGAATGAAGTCACATCTTGTGAATCTAGGTGGAGCAGTATAGAGAAGAAGGCATTGTTCAAATCTATAACGGTGAAGTGGGTAGCTTCCGTAGGAATGCTACACAAAATTGGTGCTGGGTTTGGAAATAAAGGAAATTTTGCCTCGACAATGTGGTTCAAATGGAGCAAATCTTGTATAAAATGCCACAAACCCCCTGTTGCCTTCTCCACAGAGTTGTAACGGTTTTATAAGACGGCACACTCCAGCCAGGGACTTCTTCCACTGACAATGCATGTGGCGCACAATAAAAAAGTTTTTATTTTTATTTGAACACTGGGTTCTTGGTTTGAGTAGGCACCCAACCCGTCTCAAACCCACCTTAACAAATACCCTGTGTCGCAATGGACTATGAACCAGGCCGGTGTGTAACAATGAAAAATGTATTAATTTTATGGTTGAATGAAAATCAAGCAAATCAAAATTAGGGCAGCAGCCACGACTGTGTGGCAGTATACACACAAAAAATCCCACAATATAGTTACTTCACACTCCTAACATAAGATACATAAAGCTTTAATAGAAACAGAAACAATATCACTTTTCTTCAAAATGACAGATATCACACAGGTTAAGAACTCCCCCTGCAACACTTCGCCCAAACACCTGCTGACTAAATTCTTTGTGGATGGAAAACTGTGGCAAGGAGACAGAAAGAAGAGGGAACAATCAGATTTAAATTTCAGCCCACCACCTCAAGATGGGAGCCAGGAACAAAAAATGAAAACCTTCAAAAGGAGCTAAAAGGCATACTCAGATTTTACTTGTTACTTGTATCTTAGTTTACAATTGCGGTAGGATAGCTATCACAGATATTGTGTGGCTGCACTGAAGAGACAAGGAAGCTTACAGACTACTGAGCAGGGCACCAAGGCAACGTGAAACAGGTAAGAACATCAATTTTGGGAAGAGAACAATGCAGAAAATAAACACATACAGCAGAATTGCAACTCTTATTTTACACAGGCTTTAAAATGACAAGCAGCTAAGAAAATGAGCTTAGCGGTCAAAATCGGAAATCGGTTTTTGGATCAGAAATGCAGGCACATAACAGATAGGATTCTGAGGGGAAGGGATTACTCTTAATAGGATGATAGTGTGGGTTTTTCTATGGGAAATGCAAATCGGATTTTATAGAAAAGCGCAATACACAGGTAATTTCGGTTTTGTTGGCACAATGACTAGTTCTACTGGGGCTATATTTTAATGGCTATATTGTTAAAGAAAGACACTGCACGCAATGTGGTTAATTTCGAATTTTAACCAGCTTGCACTACCTCCTTGTAGGGGAATTCATTAATTAATTTCAAAATGGTACTAAGGACTTTCGCAGATAACTGGAGAAATTATAAAAGAATACGCTAACAGATATAGGCTAACACATATTCTTCTAGGGAAAAGGTGAACAGATGATACTTGAAATTTGGGAATTGACTAGGGATTGGAAATGAATGCAAGGGTCAAGAGAGCAGGATATGCAGTTTTGGGCACTGGGTAATATGATACTTACAAGGTAAGCTTTAGTTTGGTAATTTGGACAGCCAGCAAGGTCTCTGGACAGCGGGGCCAAGGAATCTGCTCACTCGGACTGCGGGCCAAGAGATCTGGTCACTGGGACATCTGGGCACTCTTGAATGGGATCAGCTGGGCAAGGTCTGGTCACTGGGCTCTTGTAAATGGGGTCAGCTGCCTTTCCTCTTTTCTCCCTGGATGCTTGGGTATGGCTAGATCTGAAGGGGTGGTTCTGCCTGGATCTGGATGGTCCTGCCTGGATGGAATCAGCTGCCTCTGGATCTGGTTTTTGAGTTTTGAATATCCCTTTTGTTTCTCGGTCTCCTGCTTATATAGCCAAAGTGACATCATATAATTTTATAATCTGGGGGAAGTACTCTGAATTATCCCTCCGCTCGGATAGGCCAGGCTACTCCCCCCGAGTTGATTGGTTCAGGGGAAATGACATAATTTTATGTGTGTGCATTTATGACTTCCTTTGTCTCAAAAAGCCTATTTCCTGACAAAATGAGTTATGGAGCAAAACTTCAAATCTGTACTAGTCACCATCATACCAAGCAGATATGCAGATTCCATATGTCACAGGGTATTGGACAGTCCGATTGCCAACTCTGTGAGATGTTGCATTGCCCTTTGGCACAATTCCGTAATTTTCAAAAAGAACATACTATTTAAAATTCTGCTACACACATGCCCACTAGTATTTGGCATATTTACACCAAGTTTCATGTCTGTGCCATTTATAATTCTACCCGAAATGCATTTTTCCTGTCATTCCAGTTCCCCAAGTGCCAGACACATGCACTGGGTCTCATTGTGCTGGTCCAAAAAATCCCACGAAATACTGGCATAATATTGAATTATTACTTATTCAAGGACCAATGATACATTTCTTAATGTACAACAGTTCTTTAAAGTCAATGGGCTGACTGTGTGGGCGGTCCTGCATCCCCACAACCGAATTGTCTTCCTCCTGGGTCAGTCTGCACAAAGGGTTTTTATGATGCCCTTTGAAGCCATGCAGTGGGTGCTGGGAATGGTTGTAGAAGGAAATCACACCTGTTTGGTGAAATACGAGTTCCCCTTGGGTCGTTTGTTCCTTTCTGTAGGGATGCCGACCAGTTTGACGAGGGTGCAAACTTCCACACTTTGGGCCTTTCATATGCCCATGGGGGCTGGTTCACTTTTGGAGGTAATTCTTTTCCCAAGGGAAGCAGAGCACCTTTGAAGTAAATGCCTGGGCCACAAACCTGTTCAGCTGGTTTCAATGTTTGTTTTCTTCTTTCCTTCAACAGAAACCAAGTCTTTTTGAGAATAAATATCATACACCTTTTATAGCAAAACCCCCATCCCCACAATATCCAATCCCCTTTCTGTGTGCGCACAGGCTGTAATTGCATTTCACTTTCAAACGACATTCACCTGATTTTCAGAAAGCACTGTTTTACACGTGGGTTCATTTTTCTTTTATGTCACTTTCACAAATGCGGTTTTCTGCCACACAGTTTCTTTCCACTTTATCTTCTGTGGATTTTACAAATATCCAGTTGATTTATGGACTCAAAAGCATGCTGCCCAGGCTGTCTTTGATATTGACATGAGAAAAAGAAACACTGCGTTATTTCTTTCATTTGCTGCAGTTTGTGCACAATGGTTCATAGCAAAAGAAAACAACAGCCGTGTTAATTGGAAACAGAATTCTTTGCCTTTAAAGGGATTTCCCAGTACATTTGCTGATCTGGAAATGTATTGCCTCAATTCTAGTTAATCAGAAGAAATAAATCATGCCAGGGTGTGTTTCCATGAAGGGCACAACTTTGTGATGTTTTAAAATGAAATCAAGAACACATGGAAAGCCGTCTTGGATGTCAAGTGTGCAGCTTTAGTATTCAGACAACAGAACAGCAAATGTGGTACCGTTCTGCATGTACGTCATTTTCAGATGATTTAAATGGAGGTAAAACAATGCAGAGCACTTCTTTTGGTGGCATTCTTATGTTCAGTACCCGTCACACGTATGTGCCATGGAAAGAAAAGCGCAGCCGTTTTTCTGCATTATTTCCATGCAGTTTTTGTTTGAAGGGGATTCCTGCAAGGGCCTTAAAGTGTACCCCACAGGTACACCGCCGTGTTGCATGTTGATTCTGATGGTATTAGAATACCTTGTTTAACTAGGGCTACAATGGTCTCGTAAATGCCCTCATCTGCCTCCCTGGACAGAGGATATTGTTTTGCGCTCTGTAAAATTGCTCCTGGTTTGAGTTTTATCTTTACTGCTTCTATTCATTTCAGAAGCCCCATGGCATAGGGACTTGTGGGTCATAAGAAACTGGGGACCTTGGCCACGTCTTTCTCGAGAAATGATGGCGGTGCTTGCAGCATCATCGCCATTCTCTGTGGTACCTCCCTGTAATGTATTTTTACCCAGTATGCAATACTAATGTCAAACACCATCTCGTGATCCGAGCGGTTGTCTCTGAACAATTCTCCATCAGTCCTGGTAGTCAACCTGTAACCTTCCCCCACTGCAATCATTGTCCTCCATGCTTGTCTGGTGTCATCTGTCCCATGCAAAGTTATCCTGTCTTCTCCCACTATTACTGCCTCTAGCACCGGAACCTTGGCAACATATTTCTCGAGAAATGACGGCGGTGCTTGTTGCATCATCGCCATTCTCTGCGGTACCTCTCTGTAGTATATTTTCACCCAGTATGTAATGCTAATGTCCAACACCATCTTGAGATCGAGCTGTTGTCTTCCCCCAGTGAAATCACTGTCCTCCATGCTCGTCCAGTGTCATCTGTCCCATGCACTGTTATCCTGTCTTCTCCCACTATTACTGGTTCTAGTTCTAGCAGGATCACTGTCCCCTCTGACTCGTCCAATGGTAGCTATGGTCTGAATATATATTCATTTGGAAGATGACATTGTTTTCCATGAATCCTCAAGGAGCCATACTATTGCTACTTCAACCCCATATTGGAACAGCTCCTCATCTGCTGGCAACCCCTCTGTACTGTGCATCTGTATGCAATAGGACTGAATAATCTCTTTCTTTTTTAGGAGGTGAAACCCAGGTGTGGAACACATTATCCCTTGGTCAGTGAATTAGATGGTCATGTTAAGTTTGCTCATAATATACCTTCTCATTATATTTACTGGTGTCTGTCGGGAATACAATAAGGGTAGAGCTAAGTCATGCTCCCCTATAGAAAGTGTAAGATCGTCTGTGAAAGGAACCAAATCTGTCACCCCAGAAAATCCCTGAGCATTCATGGCATTGCCTGACATTGAATTCCATCCTTCCCTGATATAGGACCTAGTCGCCACTGTGTCTACAATAAAGGAGAAAGTCTTGTTACCTATTGTCACCCCTATATGTGGTTCCTCTGCTGGGTTGGGTGTAATTGATAGGATGGAACACATCAGATCTGTTGGTGGGCTGTCCTATTGTGGGTACAATGACATTCCGTTCCCTGTGAATGGGTTTCCCCCCACCACAGTCATCCCTCCTAACTTTCTGGAAGGGAGATTTTCCCATTGGGTCTGTGCATGCCAGTGTCCCGTCTTTTTGCAGTGCGGCGTGTGGTAACTGCGTATTATTGTGTATCTGTAGTGCAGGTGGTGCCTGTGACTATGACTCTTCAGGCCCCTGCACCTGGTGTGTCTGTGTCATAGGCTGGTATGCTGGTGTGTGTGCATCTGATGTCTGCAACTGTTGCTGTGTTTGGTCCAGAGCATAGTAATCAGTCTGTTCTTCCTGATATGTGGGCTGATATGTGGGCTGGTATTGCATTCCCCATTCTTTTGCATTCTCTGCCTGCTCCTACACATTCTTGGTCTATCTGTACACAAACCCAGCACTGGGGTGGTCCTCCAATTTGTCTCTGATATCCCCCTGAAGCACTCTTTTGGCCATGCTGCATTTCATGCCCATTACCCTCTTCCCCTATGTGGCCCCCCTCGTCCTGTAAACTCTTGGTGCATGTCACCCCTCCCCATGAAATCTCCCCCGTGAGCCGCTGTCTGTACTGCCCATGCAGGGCACTTGATCCTTCCGTGCTTGTTGACATCGCCCCTTCCATCGTATATTTTGACAACTTCTTCTGCACTAACTTTGCTTCTTCCTGCTTCCTTTCCTCATGCTTTTTTCTCGCGCTTTCTTGCATTAGCCTACAATAGTGTACTATAGTGAGTTGAAATTCGGACCACGGTTTAGCCTCCATCCCCACCAACTTCTTAAGCTGCTTTTGCACCTTCTCCGGCAACCCGTGACATAGTATATGATAAAACAATCCCACTATTTTGTCCCACGGTTCTCATGTTTCAAGTCAACATTTCTCTTGAATGGCCTAAATATATTGCAAGGAGTTTTTGTCTTCCCCCCATTTTGAGTGCCATAATCGTGCTAACATCCAAAGTGTCTGGGTACTGCACCCGTAGAGCGCACCACACGGCCGCTCAGCAGCTTTTAAATGGCAAACCATCATGTGCTGTATTCTGTACGGTTACTCCTGGGTAGCCGGATCTTTTCCATACATCATGAGCAATCACCCCAAGAATGGCTCAAAGTAAGCTCTTCAGGTCACCCACCGCGAATGTTGTGCCTGCCGTTAATGTTTCTTCCTCATATACCCACTTCCAAGCTCCCTCAGTTAACAAGGGTAAATTACACCTCAAGTTGTCTTTGTCAACCTGTTGCCATGGTATGTATTGAGGTCGCCCCCTCCCTTCTCTGATAGTGGGCATTGCGTTAGTCCAGTCTTCCCACCCAATCTCCCGGTGTCTTTGGTGGCGGTAAACGCTCTCGCCAATTCTCCCCTCCTTTGTGCTGGGAGGTACCTGAGCCTCTGCATGTATGGAGTAACGCTGTCTCGGCTGTGCTATATATCCCTAGAGTGATTTGCTCTTTGACTCCTGTCATCCCGCGTCTTTATCATCACCCCACACTGTGTCTCATTCCGGGCTCTCCCCTGGAGGATGATGAACAGATCGCCCTACTCCCTCATCCTCACTCCCTACTAAGTCATCATCTGGCCCTGTATCTCCAACATTGCTGTCAGTATTGCCTTGGAAGCTAAGACTCTTTAAGACTGAGCCTTCTTGCTGCCCTTGTTCTGTGTTAGTCATGCTCCCGCACTCTCCCCTCATGGAGGCCATGATATCGTCTTTATATGGCAGCGGGGACGCCCTGCTATATCTCCAGCTTCGGTCTCTCTCTTGCTTCCCTTGCTCCTCTCCCTTTTTGTTGACACTAAAATGTGCTAAACCCAACTTTACTCGTACTTCCTTCACAGCGCACTCATCTTCTTCACTACTCCGTTGCTCTATAAGGAGCAACTCTACTTTCCACTTCCTCTTGTCCTTTTTTATCTGTACTTGCCTTTCCCTTTCTTCTTCGGCCTTCCTTCTCACCATATCCTCGAGCTCTCTCTGTCTCCACACCTCTCGCTCCTTGCGTTCTCACGCTTCTGCCTTCTGCCTTCGTGCTATTTCACGCTCCTCCTTTTCCTCTTTCTCTTGTCTCTCTTCTTCTTCCATTGTCGATGCCCATTCTCTTGCTTCACTCATGTCCTTGCAACCCACTACTTCTTTGTTAGGGCTTCCCATTTGTCCCTCTAGCTTCCCGTCTAGTTTGAGCAATATTTGTCCGCCTACCCCCTCGTTCAGAACTGTATACTCTGGTACCTCCTTTCTTCCCTGTAACCCCATGTCGTCCTCTTTTGAGCATGCCTGAATCTCGCTGCGCTCTCTGGTCTCAGCACCTGCACTCTGAATTCCCTTGACTACCTGTCCGGTTTCATCCTGCCCCTCCCTCTTGCTGTATACTGGAGGTGCAAATATGGGATTTGTGTACCCTGCCTCTGCTCTTAATTCCCTCAATGTATATAATCCTTGGACCCCCGCTGTTGTGCCTTTGCTCTCATGTTCAGGAAGAGGAGGGGTAGGAGCAGAAGGTTTTTTGACCGCTTCCTCCTGTTGGTTCAGCATCCAGGGATGCCAAACCACATCCCAACCCCCCATCTTGTTGGAACATTTTGCAAAACTCACAGATAGAGATTCACTTGCTCAACTTCTTCCCCTTGTAATACTTGTGTATATGAGCGTTTAAGTGTTGCTGCACATATTTGGAGAAGCTCCCTCCTTTTACCCATGGCTTAGGCAGTTTACCCTCTGTGCTCTCAGTCCATTCCGCACTATACTTACAAGTCTTGTCCTTATAGCGCGGGAGGGACCTGCACAAATGCTGTAGGAGAGTGTCCCTCATGTTTTTGCCACACTACATTACTTTAATACTTACTTCACTTAACCCCAAGTCGGGGCTTTCAACACTTTAACTGTAATCAAACAAATTCACTTTATTTTGCCTTAACACCAAATGTTCAAATAACAGTTCAAGCCACAAAAATAACAAGCCTCTCCGGCTCTCGATCAATGTCCTGGGCGTGCTGTGTGCACTGCTCTTTTGCAACTCTCCGCCTTCGCGGGCACACCCAGCAATCTTCTGCATGCGCCTTCCATGTACCACCCAAAAAAAACAACAACCCTTTTAATCCTAGATTGTCGCAAAAGTTGTGCACCTATCCTGCTCTCCAAGTCCTATATACATATCCTACTGGTGACGTCACCTCTATAATACAGAAGGAAAAGAGGAAAGATTGCTGACGCCCATCCTCTCATGAAATCGATCAGAACTTCTCCCAACTACACCAACACCCCAACAAGGACGAACAATATATATCCACGGCTGTCTTCCTGCCTCCTAACAGGGGATACCAATACTTCACGTGCTCAATCGGTACCTACAGCGTTGCCTTGTTGATAAAACGCCTCTGCGAGACTTAACCAGAGGAACACCTTCCTTGATTCAAGCTAGCTTCAGTCGCTAAGCCCTACACATGGGGATACCATAATTCATGACCCGCGCTACAACGCCCAACCCACAGGGAATCCAATATGTACATAGCTGTTATCATCCGTACCCATGACACAATCATCTAGGCTAACTGATGAAACTGGTCACCTCAAGATCGAATGTTTCCTAACCACAAAAAATGAAAATACACTTGTGTCTTACCACCCCAAAATATTCAACACCACCATGCACCCACCATCTGTTCACATCTTCCCCTATTTGCTGTATGGCTGAATCTATACTTACACTCCATGATCGGCTGACGTCACTCGGCCACCGGCTCTCTTCCAACCTGCCACATCACCTTTCTGGTCTGCTAGACGCCCCATGGAGAGCGGGCAGGATTTTCACCAAGGCAACTCCTGACAGCCTCTACACGGGGTTCACCTTCTGTGTAACTCTCAGTCTCCGTGGGTCACCTCACAGCCCTCCAGGTGTTGCGACAGGAAGAGAGGGCCTTATGCCGATCGAACATAGCCAACCTTCTTCTGCTACCACTTTGTAATAGTATACCAGAGGACGGGGGGCCCAACCAGACCAATCCCCCCGGCAATAACGGAGAACTCTGCCATGGGGCAAATAAACCATCTTTATTCTCCAAAAGAGACGGATCATACAGGAAACAACAATATCTCCAGCAATCACAGCGTCTGAACCCGCGTCACCTAGTTTTATCCCTTAGTGACGTCACAACCACCAAGCCATCCCAAAAACCTAAGGGCCAATCCAATTGGGTAGCTTGGGTGATATTACCTATGGAAATCCCCTGTGTGAGTTATTCCATTGGTCTTCCCATGTCATGTGGGTTCACCTGAGAACCCAAAAACTATCTATTACTTTGTTGCAGGGTCGCGTCATTACCATTGGCCCTTGCAAAATTATACACCACCACAGGCTTCAGCGTCTGGATTGGCTTGAGAGGGTCTGCTCAGGCCTGGGACCCTGTTCTGCTTACAGTGCTCAGTGTACCATTTCAAGGTAATGAGAAAGACTGTTTGTCTCCATTAATGCCACTGATATGATCACCAATCCTGGGACAGTGCCTGCAGGTTGCAATGTTCAGTGAACAGCACATGTATCAATCTTGTTTGTTTCACTTGGAACATGTTATGTTATGTTATGTTATTTTGCACTTATATAGCGCCTTATATACCATTAGAATGGTCTGAAGGCGCTGGTAGGTTGAACGCCCTTGGGAACCGAAGTTCAGGTCAGTAGAAAGAGTAGGGAGAGTCAACGGCGCGTGTGCTCACCGGGTATGTGTGCAGCGGGTGCGTTATTCGTGAAATAGCTGCTTCTTAGCTGTAGGTGTGGTGGTTGATATCAGGGGTATGTGTTCGTTCTGGCAGGATTTATCCAGACCGACTGTGGCTGCATTAGGCCTGAGGAGAATGCCTGGCTGGGGGGTGTGTAACCAGCAGTGTTTACTTAGAGTGATGGGGAGTGAGCGAGAGGTGAGGTGTTAGTATGAGAACAGTTATACCGAATGGTGTCATAGTATCTCTGTGTTCTAGTTGAGTGGTGGTGTAAAGAAGAGAGTAAGCGTGGGGTGTGATATGATGGGTTACATGCTCTTTCAAACGTTCCCTGCATTCCAGACCATACTATGTACGTCGCGCAGTTCTATGCGCTCCAGTCCGTTCTATGGACTTTTATTCATTTCATGCGTCCCCGTCAGCGCTACACTCTCCGGTTTGCTCGACGCACTCATGCGTGCCAGTCCGCCCCGCGCGCTCCTGACTGCCCCACGCATGCACTCCTGTCTGCCCCACGCATGCACCCTGTCTGCCCCTGTATTTCGCATTCACCCACCCTGTGCAGTCACCCGCTCCCCGCATGCACCCGCTCCCCGCACTCACCAGCTCCTTGCACTCACCAGCTCCCTGCACTCATCCGCTCCCGGCACTCACCCGCTCCCCGCACTCACCCGCTCCCCGCACTCATCCGTTCCCCGCCCTCTGCTGCTCTATGCACTCATCTGCTCTATATACTCACCTGCTCTATGCACTCGTGCTTTCCATGTATTCAACTCATTTGCTCTCGCACTCATTCGCTTGCTTCACTCATCTGCTCCTTGCGCTCAACAGTTCCTCGTACTCATCCGCTAATCCTCTCCCCGCGCTCAAAAGTTCCTCGTACTCATCCGCTCACGGTACTCATCCGCTCCCCGTTCTCATCCGCTCCCCGTACTCATCCGCTCCCCGTACTCATCCGCTCCCCATACTAATCCGCTCAATGCACTTGTGTTTTCCGCGCATTCGACTCATCCGCTCCCTGCACTCATCCGCTCCGCACACTCCTCCGCTCTATGTACTCATCCGCTCTATGCACTCATGCTTTCCCTGCATTCAACATTAATATGCACTCATCAGCCCCTTAGAGTCATTCGCTAATACGCAGTAATCCTGTTCTATAAATTAATTTGCTCTCTGCACTCATCCGCTCTCTACACTTATCCGTTCTATAACCTCATCCGCTCTATAACCTCATCCACTCTATAACCTCATCCGCTCTATAGCCTCATCCGCTCTATACCCTCATCCGTTCTATACCCTCATCCATTCTATACCCTCATCCGCTCTATACGTTCATCCGCTCTATACGCTCATCCGCTCTATAACCTCATCCTTTCTATAACCTCATCCGCTCTATACCCTCCTCCGCTCTATACCCTCATCCGTTCTATACCCTCATCCATTCTATACCCTCATCCGCTCTATACCCTCATCCGCTCTATACGCTCATACGCTCTATAACCTCATCCGCTCTATAACCTCATCCTCTCTTTAACCTCATCCGCTCTATAACCTCATCCGCTCTATACCCTCATCCGTTCTATCCCCTCATCTGTTCTACACCCTCCTCCGCTCTATACCCTCATCTGTTCTATACCCTCATCCATTCTATACCCTCATCCGCTCTATACGCTCATACGCTCTATAACCTCATCCGCTCTATAAACTCATCCTCTCTATAACCTCATCCGCTCTATAACCTTATCCGCTCTATAATCTCATCCGCTCTATACCCTCATCCGTTCTATACCCTCATCCGTTCTATACCCTCATCCGCTCTATACGCTCATCCGCTC
This sequence comes from Ambystoma mexicanum, assembly GCF_040938575.1. Lineage (NCBI taxonomy): Eukaryota > Metazoa > Chordata > Amphibia > Caudata > Ambystomatidae > Ambystoma > Ambystoma mexicanum. The sequence continues at coordinate 35,971,498 of NC_090923.1, read as the reverse complement.
TATACGCTCATCCGCTCTACATGTTCATCCACTCTACATACTCATCCGCTCTACATACTCATCCGCTCTACGTACTCATCCACTCTACATACTCATCCACTATACAAACTCATCCATTCTACATACTCATCCACTCTACATACTCATCCACTCTACATGCTCATCCACTCTACATGTTCATCTACTCTACATGTTCATCTACTCTACATGCTCATCCACTCTACAAGCTCCTCTACTCTACACGCACCTCCACTCAACACGCTCTTCCAGTCTACATGCTCCTCCACTCTACATGCTCCTCCACTCAACACGCTCTTCCAGTCTACATGCTCCTCCACTCTACATGCTCCTCCCCTCTACACGCTCCTCCACTCTACACGCTCCTCCACTCTACACGCTCCCCCACTCTATACACTCATACGTTCTGTACAATCATCAGTTCTACATTCGCTTCTCAGTATTTATGCCCTCATCCGCCATTCGTGCTCATCCGATCTACATACCCAACCACTCTACACGTTCATCCGCTTAACATGTTCATCCATTCTCTACCTTCATCCGATCTACATACTCATTTGACTTACACACTCATTCGATCTATGTAGTCATCTGTTCCTCCACTCATGCATTCTTCCACTCAGTGCATTCAACTGTTTACACTCAACCACTCTACACACTCAGCCGCTTAACATGTTCATCTATTCTATACACTTATCCGATGTACGTACTTATTCGATTTACACACTTATTCAATCTATATAGTCATCTGTTCTTCCACTCATGCATTCTTTCACTCAGTGCATTCATCTGTTCAACACGCTTCATCCATTCTAACTATTTCATCGTTCCATCCGCTTCACTGTTTTGATCTACTTTACTTGTTTAATTCTGTTTGTCTTTCTAGTTTATATTCGCGGTTATTAGCTGTCAATTTCTCGCCTCAGATAGTTTGTTGGGTGGGTGTCGTTGAGACGCTGTTTGTCTGTTTGAGTTAGTTTGGTTACCTGTTGGTTTTAAGGGAAGAGCCAGGTTTTCAGCAGTTTGCGGAAAGATGTTAAATCCTCAGTTTGGTGGATGTGGGGTGGGAGTGAGTTCCACAGGGTGGGGGCCAAGGCTGAGAATGATGATCCGCCTAATCGGACTGAGTTTGTCTTAGGTATGACTAGGAGACCGGCTGAGCTTCATCTTAGGGTGCAAGGGGGGTGATAGGGTTTTAGTTTGTTTTGGAGATATTTAGGTCCGGTTTTATGCAATGCTCGTTGGGAGATGCATAAGGTTTTGAAGGTCGCCCTTCGGGCTACTGGAAGCCAGTGCAGCGCCTTAAGGGCTGGGGAGATATGGTCTCTTGGGCCGAGCGCAAGTAGCAATTTGGCTGCCGCGTTTTGTGCCCTTTGGAGTTTATTCAGTTGGTACGCGTGGATTCCGAGGTATAGGGGGTCCAGTCTTGACATAACGACTGATTGGACTGCGGAGAGTCTGTTGGGAAAGGAGAGATATGGAAAGATGTGCCTAAGGGTTTTAAGGTGGTAGTGGCAGGATTTTGAGACGCTGTTGACTTGGCGCGAGAGCGTTAGGTCAGAGTCAAGGATGCATCCAAGATTTTTCACTGATTTGCAGGGGGTCGGTGAGCTGCCCATGGCGGGTGGCCAGGGTAGTGGTTGCAGAAGAAGCTCAGAGTTGCCACATACCATGATTTCCGTTTTGGAGGGGTTTAACAAGAGGTGGCTTTGGGTCATCCAGAGTTCTATGTTGTGGAGGCAGGAGGCCAGGTCAGGTCGGGAGTTGGGAATTGAGTTCATTAGTTTTAGAATTAGTTGAGTGTCGTCGGCGTAGTTGTAACACAGGATGTTGTGTGAACGAACTATTGGAGGGAGGGTGATCAAGTAGAGATTGAACAGGAGGGCAGATAGGCATGCTCCTTGTGGGACTCCTGTGTCGACTGGTCGGGCTCGGGAGGTATAGGTGGAGAGTATCGTTATTTGGTACCTATCTTTGAGGAATGAAGCTATCCATTTAAGAGCGGTTCCACGAATTCCTAGGGAGTGGAGGCGGTCTAGGAGGATTGAGTGATTGATTGTGTCAAAGGCGACAGATAGGTCAAGAAGGATTAGTGCCGCGCATCCCGCGGAGTCTGCCGTCATTTTAAGGTCATCCCAGATTGAGGTTAGGGTGGTTTCGGTTCCGTGACGGGCTCTGAAACCTGATTGTGCAGGGTCTAGGAGATTGTTGGCTTCGACAAAGGCATTTAGTTGAGAGTAGGCGGTTCGGTCAATGAGTTTTGCAAGGAATCTGGTGTTTGAGATGGGTCGGTAGTTTTTGGGCTGAAGAGGGTCGAGGGAAGGTTTTTTAATTAGTGGTTTAACATGAACCGTTTTGAATGCGTCAGGAAAGATAGCAGAGGAAAGGGAGGCATTTATGATGGATCTTGTGTGTTCTCCTGCGAAGGTGGAAGCGAACATTTCTTTGAGGGTTGTGGCCGGGCAAGGGTCCAGCGGGGAGCCAGATGGTTTGCGAGCAGATAGAAGTTTGAGAAATTGCTCTGGTGATATTGGACTGAAGGATTCGAACGTTGGTTGCGTATCGGTTGCAGCTGGTGGGCTGTCTGCTAAGGGGGGAGTATTGCCTGGTGGATGTAAGAGAGCCAGTTTGGTGGCTAGAGAATTTTGTTCTTTCCAGAGCCGTGGTGTAAAATTGGAGGGAGAGTGAGTCGCACGGTGATTGTGAGGGGATCGGGACGGTCGTGGTGCAAGCCAGTTTGGTGAATTCAGAGATGATTTTGTGGAGTTCCTTGCTTGGATTTTTGCAGTTTAGGATTCGGGAATTGTAGTGGGATTTTATTGCTTTCCGGATTTCGGCCTTGTACTGATAGAGGTGTCGGGCCAAGATGGCCCTGTTCTCCTTGGTTTTGTCTTTCTGCCATTTGCGTTCTAGGTATTTATATAGTTGTTTAGTGGTCTTCAACTCAGGAGTGAACCATCTGGGGAAAAGGCCACAGCGTGATGATGGTTTGCAAGGGGTTGTGAGCCGCATCAGAGATGCCTTGAGCCAGGAGTCAAAGGCATCGGGGGTTAGTTGTTTAATCAGTTGGCAGGTAGGTGGTGGAGATTGGAGGAGTGTGTCGGCTAGGTCCGGGACGATTATTCGTTTTTTCCAGCATTTGCGTAGATTTGGTGGTTCAGATTCGAGTACGGGAGTGAGGTCGGGTGAGCGAATGGCAAAAGAGAGAATTAAGTGATCGGACCAGATGATGGTGGCGGGGGGGTTTAGATGAATCCGGGTGTTGGAGCTAAAGATAGCATCAAGAGTGTGTCCTTTATAGTGAGTCGGGACATTTATGTGGGGTTTGAGGTTAATTGCATCTAAACCGTCAACCAGAGAGTGTGTCATAGGGTTGGTGGGGATGTCAAGCCATATGTTGAAGTCTCCAAGAAGGGTGAGGTTGGGATGGTTTAGTTGAAGGGTGGCAATTGAGTCGCAGAGGTTGTTTGTGAATTGTCTATTGTAGCCTGGGGACCTGTAGATTATTAGGAAGCTGTGCGAGAGCGACGGGGAGAGGGATAGTTTAACGAGGAGTGATTCGCAGGAAGGAATGGAAGGTTGGTTGTCGATGATTGAGGCATGGAAGAGAGACTTGCAGACAAATGCTACTCCCCCTCCTCTAGAGGGACGGTTCAGTGGGGTGAGGGAGTAGTCAGGGGGAAGGCTTCACTGGCGATTGGAGCGAAGTCATCAGAGAACCAAGTTTCGGTGATGAAAACCAGGTCTGGGTTCTCAGAGGCGAGGAGGTCAAAGATGGAGAATCTGTTTTTTGCTACGGATCGGACATTAAATAGGATGCAGTTTACATCGGCAGGCGAGGTTGGTCTCGGGACTGGAGCAGAAGGGGGTAGTGGCGGAGAGAGAGGAAGTTGGAGAGGGAGGGGGTGGGTGATGATCGGTGGGAAGAGTGGGCGAGCAGAAGAATTGGCGGGCTTCGGGCGGGATTGGGTGGCTGCGTGTGTTCGGATGATCGGGTTTGGCTCGGGGGATTTGAAGGTGGGGTGTGGGCGGTTAGGAGTTTCCATTACAGTTGATGAGAAGTCGAGGGAGAGGGGTTTCAGGAAAGGCGAAGCTACGGGGGACGGAGGTGATTGGGGGAAAGTGGAGGTGGGTCGAGAAAGGGGAGGCGAGGAGTGCTGAGAGATTGAGGGGGACGAGGTGCGATTCCCCTTTAGTTTCCTTGTTGCGATTGGAGTGTGAGAGAGGGAAGGGGGGTCAGAGGGGGAGAAGGATGCGGCTTCGGTTCTTGCTAGGGCTAGGCGTGCAGTTTTTAGGGACGGGAAAGGGTGTGTTTGGGGGGGAAGGTGGTGGGGATTTGTGGGCAAGGCGGGGGTTGGATGCTTGCAGGGCAAGGTGTGCCCGCTATGATAGTGAGGGGAGCGGGCATGGTTAACGTGGGCTGGCCGGTGGTGGGGCTCGGGGGAGGGGTGGTCTTAGGGTGGTTGGCTCGCCATCGTGCCCCTCTGGCTTGGTGTTTGGAGAGGGGAATGGTAGGTAGTGCAAAGGAGGGTGGGATGATTTGGGAAGGGGGGTACAGGACGGAAGGCACACCGGGAAGTGAGGGCGGTCCACGGTGGTCGTTTCCGACAGACTCTGTTGGAGTGGGTGCACTCATGCTTAGTACGAGCTGTTAAGTGTGGTCTCAATTGAAACTTAAAGTTTATTGGACTTTATATGTTTGGCTATATCACTGGCTGTGAGTAGTCTTGATTTCAGGGTTGTACTAGTTTGCAGATATTAGGCCGTTTTGAGGTGTAGCTAGACCCTAGGCTATGCTAGTTAGGCAGTCTATTTAGTTGTAGCTACAGCACAGTTACGATGTTGGTAGCTGGCATTCTAGCTGGAATATGGGAATGCTATTTAAGGAGAAGTTGAATGTAGCAACACTCCAGGTATGGTTTTAGTTGGACTTTTAGGTGGAGTTTAGGAGGGCTCTCTAATTGTAGTTCTAAATTCAGTGGGAGCACGCTATTAGGCACACTTCCAAGTTCAAATTGTACAGAGATTATATTAGACTATTAGGTGCGCTTCTGGCTTCAACTGTACACAGAGATGATATTAGAGTATTAGGTACTATTAGGTACACTTCTAGATTTGACTGTACACAGGAGGTGGTATTAGGTCTACCTCTAGATTCAGTTTCGTATAGAGGGATTTTAGACTATTAGGCACAGTTCTAGATTCTACATTATACAGATGATATTAGACTATTAGGATATTGGGCACACTTCTAAATGCAACTTTTCTCAGAGAGGCTATTGGGCATACTTCTAAATTAAACTTTTCTCAGAGAGGCTATTGGGCACACTTATAAATGCAACTTTTTTCAGAGAGACTATTGGGCACACTTCTAGATTCACAGAGAGGCTATCGGGCACACCTCTAAATACAACTTTCCATGCGCAGCTATTGAGTACACTTCTAAATTCAACTTTCCACAGAGAGGCTATTGGGCACACTCCTCAATTCACAGAAAGGCTATTGGGCACAACTTCTAAATGCAATTTTCTCTCAGAGAGGCTATTGGGCTCAACTTAAAATGCAACTTTTCTCAGAGAGGCTATTGCGCCCAACTTCAAATGCAACTTTTCTCAGAGAGGCTATTGGGCACAACTTCTAAATGCAACTCTCTCAGAGAGGCTATTGGGCACACTTCTAAATTGGACTTTCTCAGAGAGGCTATTGGGCATAACTTCTAAATACACATGTAGGCTATTGGGTACACTTCTAAAAGCAACTTTTCTCAGAGAGGCTATTGGGTACACTTCTAAATGCAACTTTTCTCAGAGAGGCTATTGGGTACAACTTCTAAATACACACATAGGCTATTGGGTACACTTCTAAATGCAACTTTTTCTTAGAGAGGCTATTGGGCACAACTTCTGGATGCAACTTTTCTCAGAGAGGCTATTGGGCAAACTTCTAAATAGATACATAGGCTATAGGGTACACTTCTAAATGCAACTTTCTCAGAGAGGCTATTGGGTGCAACTTCTAAATACACACGTAGGCTCCTCTTCCCACCTCGAGTAAATAGCCATTGCTCTGCTCGGCTGTGCCACGTGGGTAAGGACCACAAAACGGAGCCTTTCGGTCTGCAATTATTGAAGATTTTATTCTGTATTTCACAGGTGGCTCACTGCCTTGGGTATCAGGAATTTTCCCCCCACCCTTGTCCTTGGCTGCAAACACTGTCTCTGTGCTTCGTGCTGCAGAGTCTGCATCTCTTCTTCCATGTTTTGAGGCCTATGGCTTCATGCAAATTCACTACAATCATTCTATGGTTTCCCTACATGTTCTAATGTTTCTTTTAGAGAGTAGTAGGGATCAAGACCTTATACGTTCCTTATTCATCTCCATAGCTCCTTATGGTTAGTTGCGATAAAGCGGTTGCAAGCTCGGTTCATGTATGTTTAGCTTTCTTCCATTTCTGCATTTGGCTACTGAAAAGAACAAGCTTTTTTTGACAGTATGTATATATATCTGTCCTCTATCTACAGAGCAGTGTAAGCATTTTCTTGGTATGTGCATGGGTGTCCAGTCAAAGGGTCGAATTCAAAAGGGTTGACTACAATACATTCGACTCAAAAAGACTGGAAAAAAATGATCGAATTACTTTTTTTAAATGTTTTATTTTTGGGTCCTTGGTATAGGTTAAATTTGTGGTTTTTGGCCAAAAAATATGGGTTTGGGGGGAGGAACCCCCCCCAAAAAAAAACACATTTGATTTTTTTTCTCGGTCCTTTTCATTCTAAACTATTGCATTTCGACCCTTTGTATTCGATCTTTTCACCCTAAACCATGCGCATGTGTGTCTGTATAACTTCATGCAGTATTGTGAATTTACTTTGTGACTAACGCTGACATGTTGTCTCGTCACTAGTGAAGTCAGCATGGCTGGACTTTATTATCAGTTAACCTAATCCACTGATGAGACACCTGTCTCTTGGAATACACTGGTGCACCCGGTGGTTGGCCAAACAGCGAGTTGCATCTCTCGTTTCCCATCCTTCGGGCTGACATGCACATAGGGGCAATGAGGGCCATTCCAATGACCCTCTCTTCAGTAGCATTCCATGTTTTACTGCATTGAAGGCAAAGTCAACATGAGTGTTCTTACATGGTGGTGCGGGGGTTGGGCAAGTAATTTGTGCAGCAACAGTAACATGTTTTATTGTTGTGGCAGGAGAGTGTTACTGGTATTAAGGGCGATGCCAAAAAGAGAATGTGCAAACATGGGGATGCTGGCAGTGCCAGCATGAACATGTTTTCTTATGGTATCATAACTTTGCATACTATTAGTGGCAACACAAGAAGTGGCCAGTACATTTGTGTAGCCCCCTTGTTTCTACGCTAGGTAAGAGATTTAAGGTTTGATTAAACCACACACTTCCATGCTTCGCCAGGTGCAGTGCGCAATCTTTCCTTCCAGCAGCATGATCATCGTGCTCATTGTACATGCATGGTGGTCCGGGCATGCCCTGAGTGTGGTTGCGCCTGAGCTTTGCTCGCCGATCTTGATGCAGACGTGGGGGCCTCCGTATGGCTCGCAGGGGGGACCCACATTTTGTGTTGCGCGGTTTATGGTCATTTCATCTAAAACCATTGCATCTAATGCCTTTCCATCTTAAATTTTCCATCTAAAAAATGTCCAAGGCATTTTTATTTTTTATTTCTATCCTTTAAAATACACTTGAACAAAAATTAACCCTTTACCCCCCAAACACATGCATTAGATGGACATTTTTTAGATGGAATGGTAATAGATGGAATGGGTTTAGATGAATTGACTAGATACCGTGTTTTATGCCGCTGTCAGAAAGAGTTCCCCCGCTTTTGAGGCCATTGCAGGCAGGAAATGGCCGCCTGCAGTGGGCGCGGCTAATCTCCTGAAAGATACAAATTGCTTCATTACAGGGGCCCGCCCTCGCGACCCTTCTGAGAGCACACAATGCGTCCCTGCTTTCAATAGAAGGTAAATGGAAGTAATTTGAAGTTTGTCTTTTCTCACGGCCATTCTGTGCCTAATGATACCCTTGAACACCTAATTGGACGCGGCTTCGCTCCCTTTGTCCTTCTGCCTGCATGCGGCTCTCCTGTCTTTTTAAATGCATCAGATTTAAAATTATACCTTAATCCATGTTTTAATGTGCTTTAAACATAGTCATTATTGTTCTCTATTGGTGTTTTAAAATATGAAGGTGTTTAACTTTGCTATTTAATTAACTTTAAGACTTTGACACAAATATACAGATCCCCGGTACATGTCGCCTGCTCATTGCGCGCCTCTCTGAAATGGTTCCAGCTCTGTCTTGGCTCTCACAAAGGATTGGGGAGAGGTTTCACAAGCGACTGGGTTGGCCTTCCTCCGTGTGCGACCAATGGTTCCCGGGGGAATTACATTGTTACTGTTGGGTTAAAGTTGGTGACTATGGAACAGGGGATATGAATTACAGTCCCCACTTCTCCAGATGGTGTGATCCTGGTCAAAGCCTCATCACAATTGGGGTTTATTACTAAAGGTGATCAGATTGTGTAGAAAAGCCGGGGTCCCTGTAAATAGAAGAACTGGGACAGAACTCTTGGACCTGGGCCCAGACTGACAGCTCAGACATGAGGCCAGGAGCGCCACCGCCTGGTAGAAGCTTGACACTGCTGAGGAGGACCTCAACCAGTAGTGGCCGAAAAGAGGCAGCGCCTTCAGCTGTACTTGTGAGTTAGATGAAACAGTTTGAGGACATTGTGAGCGGTCTGAGGGGGTTAACAATTGAAAGATGTACATCGTGGGCCTCATTACGAGTAGGGAGGTAGCCATGCCGTTCTTACCGGCATGGCTACCCCCATACCTGGTACCGGGTCCGGGTTCCAGGAATAGGGAATTACTGGGCCATTCTGACCTTGGAGGGCCCGGTAATTCCCTTTCCCGGGACCCGGACCCGGTACACCCCCATTCCCATTTGAGCCCCCATAGGACTCAATGGGAATGGGGATGATGCTAACAACGGGCCCGTTAATGACGGGCCCGTTGTTAGCATCCTGGTCTGCTAGCGGGTCCCACTAAGGACGCCTGGTTTTACCAGACGTCCTTAGCGGGACCTGCGAGCAGACCTCGTAATGAGGTGGTAGAGGGATAACGGCGCCGGCAGCTCTACTGGCGCCGTTATCCCTCTACTGCCTACGTTGTAACAAGGCCCATTGTGTCAATCCTTGGAGCCGATATTTTCAGCTGTGGTCTAAGGCGTGTAAGAGTGACTGCCTCCTGTATCTCAGAGACTGTCTTTGCACCTGAGCCCGGTCTACCTGGGAGGCGATGATACTTTTGTTTGAATATTAATCATATGTTTTTAAATTAGAGTTACAGATTACAGAACCCGGCGGGGTTGTGGCTTTGTCCTAACAGCCAATAGGGAGGCTCAGAGCGGGGCCATTACCATATGGTAATCCTGCCACTGTGAGCCTCCTCAGAACTAGAGGCCACCATGTCCCCCGCTTGGGAACAAGTAAAGTGCCCCCTCCCACCTCCCAATCCCCTTTTGTCACAGATTTGCCAATAGCCCCCCTCCTGCTACACTTACCTTCACCTACCTAGTCCTGCTCAGTAAAGTAGTGTTCCTGGCATGTCCGCTCCTGATCCCGATCTGCGACACGCCACTGTGGAAAGGGAGATGGGTCTACTCTACGTAGTCCCTTCTCCCCATTCCATGGCGGCCATCTTTTTTTCAGTTATGAAACGCTGACGGCCTTTCATAACTTCCAAAAAGATTCTATTAGTACCCCAGTCCAACGTGCCAGGGTAGTAATCAAAGATATTTGACACCATTCTTTGGTTTTATTTTGCCTGAAGGTAAAATGCACGTTTTGTCAGGTAGTATTTGTCACTTTGTGACGTGCATCTTAGTGTACAGATTATCAGACTGGTTTTGAAGCTGACTGCTTGTACTGTCTGTGCCGACACGTGTTTCAACCAGAGGTTTTTCTCAAGGCTGTGCAGTTTAGTGATGTTGGTGCAATTGTGCAGTGATTGTGACAGGTAAGTGCAATTTCTATGATCAGTTTCATACATGTTGGGAGACCATTATACATATTTACGTTGGGTACATGTTTAAGGTACATTGTATGAGGTATACACATTTTCATAAATATTGCAGTATTTTATATGCATTAAAATCAGAAGTGGTGAGCTGTAAGTGTGGCATGCACAGTGTTGCATGTGCGTGATACATAGTCAAGCTGACAGTTGGTTATTAGTTGGGTAATGATTCACACATATATATATATGTACAATAGAAATAGTTTAAATACAATCCAAGGGAGAAAGGGAAAAAGAGGGACACGGTAAGTATTCTTCCTTAGTCAGGTGTATAGCAGTAGTGGGTCAGATTAGTTGGTATGAGAGGTGGTAACCCAGAACATGTTTGTTTGTTTGTTGTCCCGTGTGGGTCTGCTTCCGTTGTAGGTCCTATAATCGTGCAAAAATAAACACCAAGGGCCTGATTCACAGAACGTTTTCCTATGGGATCGCGCCATTATAAAATGCTTCTGTGAATTAGAACCTAAGTGTTTTCAAAAACCAAAGAATGGTGTCATATATCTTTGATGAATGAAACTAGAGTATTCTAAATTAAAACAAGTGAACACCGGATGCAGCGCCACTGTACAACAGTGTTCCAACCCCCAAAACACAACGTGGGTTCAGCTCCTCTTCTAGTGCTTAGAATCTGGAAGAGGCTGGCATTATTTTTATTTTTTTATTTTTTTATTTACTTGATTATAACCGATATAAAGAAATTGATTTTTACAAGGTGAAAATGAAGAGGAAGTGTCTTGTTAGTAGAATAAAATATGTCAACATCAGTTGGTTAGGCCTCCTGACTTCTGCCTAAGAATGGTTTCGTTTCAGTCTCAGTGGCCTTTTTTAAAGCAGCGTCGAGCATCTTAACTGCCACTATAGCCCGTTTTGTTTTTTCGCCTGCAATCAGTCTGCACCACCATGTAAGTTCTTCTCTGAGAGGCGAGTCGTGGAATAACGGTAGTAAGAATGCTTCACGCAAGTAGTCGGTTTTAGGACAATTCAACAGCAGGTGTCTTGCTGTTTATACCTTTTCCAAGTTTAAACAAAGTCTGCAGGTTTTACCTTCAGTACGGGTACGAATAGTCTGAATTTCTTGGGTTGGCATCAAGTTTAATCTTGTTCACATGAAGAGTTTCTGCAGGGTCTTGTTTGGGAATTTGATGCAATAATTCAACAGAAGGTTCAGTTTATTTGTAGTAGGTGGTAATTGGCAAAGAAGTTTGTTTGCGGTTGCCAAGTTACATGTGTTAATCCAGTCTTCTTGCGCCACTTTTACTTTTATTTTTTCCGGGTTTTGTATTAGATCCTCTTGGGTGCAAGCCAGATCTTTTAGTTTTGACATGAGTTTCTTTTCCCAAGATCTCAAAGCTTTGCAGCGCCCCAGCCCAAGTTCTTCCAGGATCATTTTATAGACGGGGAGTGAGTCTGGATGAATGATTTTCCTCAATGTTCTCATTTGGCTTTGTTCTATAGAGGCTGTCAGTGATAATAAGCCAAGTTCACGTCGTATAGCTGAGATGGATTAAGATTTAGGTAGGCCCAGGACCGCTTTCCAGAGGTAACCCTCCAATTTCGGCCATATTGAGTCTTGAATATTGAGAGCCACATCCATTCCGTAAATTAAGGACGGTACCACCTTTTGTCTGTAAAACTGAATCGCCGGTATTAGGGAGAATTTTCCGTATTTGCGATCGATTTGTCTTGTTTGTGTGGTGAGTGTTTTTACTTTGGTCCACAGGGCCACGTAGGTTGAGTTCTCGGTTCTTAGCTCGTCGATCATTATGCCCAAGTACTTGATGTTTATGACTGTCTCAATCTTTGCGTTGTTTAAGAACCGGGTACCACCCAATCTGGATTTTGAACGCTTGGTTCCCAGGATCAAGATTTTAGATTTCTCTGTGTTTATTTCTAAATCATTTTCAGATATGTATTTGGCCAGATTTGTCAGCTGGCGCTGAAGAGCTACTTGAGTTTGGTCCATCAGAATCATATCGTCTGCATAAAGTAGCCTGGCCACTGGGGTGTTTCCAACTTTAGGGGGAAATGCTCTTACTAATGGTTGCGTATACTGAAAATCGCCCAAAAATGCGATGAACAGGGCCGGGGCTAGAGGGCAGCCTTGTTTGACTCCTCTTTCAGATTTGAAACCTTCCGATAGCATGCCTTGTCGATTTAAACGGACTTGAATGGTTGTATCTGTATGTAGGGCGATTATTGGCTCCAAGATTTCTTCTGGACAATTCCAATTGGTCAATTTGGACCATAGCCTTTGCCGACTTACTTTATCAAAGGCTTGGGATACGTCAATGAACGCAAGGAAAACTTTCAGTGCCCCATTTTTTACATTTTCCTTGATGATATTCCGGATCATGATGTTTATGCTAGTAGAAGCCGTCTTTAAACATCCCGTTTGAAAATGGTCTGTTGATGGAGAGGTTCTTGCCCAGTTTTGGAATTTTGAAAGAAGTAGAGTTGCAAATATTTTTCCCATGATGTCTAAAAGGGCTACTGGTCGATAGTTTGCCGGGTTATCTCTGTTTCCCTTTTTGAAAATGGGTACAATAACCGCCTCCGACCATGTTGCAGGAATTTGTTTAGTGGTTCTGCAGTGCTCAAAAATTTTTGTTATCAAGAGGGACCATTCGAGTTGATTTTGTTTCAGGTCTATGTTGGTCAACCCGTCTGGCCCCGGCGCTCTGGACGATTTCAGTTTTGAGATTGCTGACTTTACTTCTTCTTGGACTGCTAAGTTTATCCATGGTGTTTCCTTTTGGCCTATAGCCCCGGTGGCTGGCAAGGAAATAGGGGCAAATTGAGCAGAGTAAAAAGATATCCAGGTTGACTCAGGTATAGAGTTGGAGAGTTTGTTGTCGTTTTGGTGGCCTTTGTTTTTTATTAGTGCCCAAAAGTCTCCTACATTTTTTGAGGATAAAGTTTTCAACATCTGTTCTGCGTCTTTCTGATAAGTTCCTGCCCTCCAATGTCTTAACCAGGTTCTGTAAGCTCTAGTAGCCGAGCTCAACAGGTGTTGGAGATTTTCGTTGTTATTTGTTCTACACACAGCTGTAATTTTCTCAGCTCTCTTTGCTTTTTTGCACTAGTACTTCATCATATTCGTGCTGGCCAGCTGTTACTATGGCTTTGAAGCTCTTTTGTTTTAGCCTGTGAGGTAGAAGGAGAGGAAGATAGTTCGGCCTTGTAAGGTCATCAATGCAGGTTCTCCGAACTTCGTCGTATTTCTCCGTTAGGTCTCTGATATGTGTTGCTGTAAATTGAACCCGCATTTGATTCGTTGCCAGTTCCACCTTGGCTGTGTAAATCGATCTCACAACGGTTATGGATTCAAAAGTCATTGCTAGAAGGTTGTGGTCACTTTCTTTCATTTTGTGTACCTCGAACGCACTTACGTGAGGTAGTAAGGCATGGGATATAAAGATGTAATCGAGCGTTGCTGTTGCAGAGTCACGTTCCCATGTAGGGAAGGAAGGAAGTTGGCCCCTAGCCCTTGCCATGTTATGGAAGTTTCTGGCATCCATCAGGTTGGACCAGAGGTCTCCTCTCACGTTTGCTGCTGTAGTGGGTAAAGTGTGACAGGAATTGTTGCACTTGGCGTTCAGATCGCCGCAAATGATGATGTAGTCGGTGCACAATTCCGCTGTGAACTTATCTAATAAAACGGTCATTGTGTCACAAATTCCTTATTGGTGGTTCTTTGAGGGTTCCAATAAGTATTTATGATAGCAAGATTTGACTTTCGGTTTCCCTTTGCAGTTGCCTTTGGGTGACACCACTCCGTCTGAAGAGCTAGCACTCCGTAGGTTTCAGCTATCTTTGCCTTTACAGTGATTCCAGAACCAATCCGGATTGAAATTAGAAGGCCTGACGACGGTCTGCCTAAAATGCCTTTCACCGCTGGTGATATTTCGGTGGTGTATTCATCTAAAATTGGCTTTTCCCTCAGCCAGGTCTCTTGAAGGCATATTATGTCCAATTTTGCTAGATCTTGTGTTTCAGGATTTAGCAGATGGTCGTGGCCCCTCGTATTCCAGGAGCACATTGAGATGCGTTGGCAGACGTCTTCAGTGAATAGTTGAGATGCATAATCTGTAGGTCGAGGCTTTTTGTTGTTTCGTTGCTAATTTTGAGGGTTAGGCTTTAGCACTTTTTTTAGCCAGGACCATGGGCCTGTTGGAGCTCGTGTCTGGGATCGATTCGGCGATTCTTTGTGTTTAGAGAGAAACTCTCCTGCGTGGTTTCTGTCTGACCTAAGACGTGTTTTTTTCCAATTTTTCTCCTCTTCAGTTCTAAAATGGCGAGTTCTGCCCATCCAGACCCGTGGAGTGTGTTGAGGTCTTTCCCGCTGGTAATCTCCCGTTTCTGTGTAGTGACTCCGATTTTTATTATTTTGTTGTACTTCAGTGGATCGTTTGTAATTTACACTTGATGCATTTGTCTTATATGTTGTTGAGCCTGTTACTGGCGGAGGTTGGGAGAGTTGCATTTCTGACAGACCAAAGCCCAGTAGTTTCAGTGCTTCGAGCGTGTCTTTAGTTGGCTTGTGGCGGGGTAGGCTCTTCACATGTAAGTATGCTTTGACCTTTTTTTGCCTATGGTAGGGCTCGATTAAGACAAAGTCTGTAGTGGACAAGTGGGTCAGACTGGGCACTTTGGCCAGTGTGGTTAAAATTGTTTTTCTATGCAGAACTAGGAAATTCTTTCCTGCCGATAGTTGTTCCATTTTGAAAAGGCGGTTTTGTCTCATAGTATAGGCGTGTGGTGTTGTATCATTGGTTCTTTTATGATCTTGCAAATTTGTTTGGGACACTGTTTTAGTGTGGTCATTGTTGGTTTCCCGAGGGTTATTTTCATGATGGATCGGTTTGTCAGCGTCTGTAAGTTGTTTATTGCCAGGCACTTCCTCGGGGGATGGGTCTTTCACCGAATTTGTTAAGGTCGGTGTGGCTGGTTTCGGTGATGTCAAGGTCACTTTTATAAGACCCAATGTAGATGAAGAGGTAGAAGCGTTGTTGGCCTTTTAATCGAAGGATGGTTCAGAGTAGGGTGTGAATCCGTAGCTTCCGCCTGTTCCAGGTGCACTGTTAGATTCATTAAGGATGAGTCTACCATAGAATGTGGAGTAGCTGAGTATGAATTGTCCAACTCAATTATTGTTTGGTTTGACTGCGGTGCTGCGTCTTTCAGTGCGCTCGGCACCTCTACTTGCGGTGGCGTTATTTTTGGTTGTGAAACAGGCCCTGGTTTAGTGTATCGTTTAATGTCCTAGTATTCGCAAACCCCAACGTCTTCTAATACACGTATTCCTTATTTGTAGTGCCTTGAAGTTTTGTTTACTTGCCCTGTATACTTACTACTTACTTACTAGGCTGAGCCTCCCCCGACACATACTCCCCCCTCCATGCTCTCTTCTGTCTTTGCAGTCTGTATGCATGCAGCACACCACAAAACATTGAATAAACACAGCCAATGAAGACAATTAGACAATATATGTGTCTCTGGGAAGGAATCATAAGGCTTAGTAAAATCATCTCGGGTTACCTGTAGCATCAGAGTGCTTGCACAAAGTCTAAAGTGCTTAAGAAGACAGGACCGGCTGAAGATCTGTGGGGCCTGTTTCTGCGTGATGTTTGGGGATGCCCCTTGCTTAGAGTGGAAAACAGTCTGAGGCCTCCATGGGGTGTATACATTACAATGGAGACAAAGAAATATAGCCGGGGGTTAACAACCGCCGATTATCATGAGACGGCTAGCCAGCTGGGAGCTGAAACACTAAATGCCCACTGAAAAGCTATACATCCTTCTGTGTCAGAATGCGGAGGAGGAACCAGTGTTAAAAGGCAATGAGGTGATAACACTTCTGTAAACCCTGAGGGAAGTGGTGGCCAGAAGGGCTTCAGCAAACGTAGCTCAAAGGCTTTAAAGGGCACATTGTAAGATCCAGAACGAGAGTAATATAGAAAGGAATACATTGCTGTGTTAGAAGACTGCTGACTGGCATCATGGAGGCAGTTTCTGAGGTCCCACTGTGGCTCGAGGCCCCTTTCAATTGAAAAAGTTGAAAGGCTCTGACGGTGTCCCTGAAAAAGGAAATGTAAGAAGAACAACGTGCTTTCCAGTGGGAGAGATACTTGCCCAACCCAGGGCAGGGCAGGTAAATGCCCAGGGTGTGCATGTGGAGAGGAGGGAACGGCCTTCCTTTCAGCTACTGGAGGCATTTAATCACAGCTCCCTATGAGCCTGCCATAAGCAGCAGGCAGAGTATAGGCACAAGGCTATACACATTTTAGGAAGAGCGAAAACTCCAAACGGCTGACCCTTCCCAGTGTTCGATTCTTAGCACAGTAGGGGCGCTCCCAAGGGTGAAGTCAGTTCACAGAGCCATTTGCCCTCCATGTGCTTTAACATCAGCCGACAGGAACTCTGTGAGTTGGTGTTGCAGCACCTTTTTAGGTTAGACTATTAGGTGGAGCTAAATCACCACCTATAACCCAAAAGTATTGCATTGGGGTACAGCTAGAAGGAGGATGGAATGTGAGGGACACACAGTTTACGGGTGTTGTTTAGATATGTATCCACCTATTGACTGCCGATGGACAGGCTACTTCCTTTGGTCCTTTCCACCCACTACCTGCCCTTTCCCTCCCAAAACACATCCTCCATGGATCTCTTTGAGCTAGCTTTATCAAGCAGTATTATCAAACTCTGTGATGTGAGTGCCTGCCAGTGTTATTTCAAAACCGTCTTCTGAGAGTTAATGCTTACTTGCAACTTTAAACCTGTTACTGGTGTAATATGAATCACGTAACCAAATGTGCCTTAAGCCACTTGATTTATTAGCAGTATGTGTGTCTATACACTGGAATACTGTTAAAAACAAGCATTGGCAAAGCCTTCAGTTTTGGCTTGTGTGTAGGTATTAGACACACACACACACACACACACACACACACACACACACACACACACACACACACACACACACACACACACACACACACACACACACACACACACACACACACACACACACACACACACACACACACACACACACACACACACACACACACACACACACACACACACACACACACACACACACACACACACACACACACACACACACACACACACACACACACACACACACACACACACACACACACACACACACACACACACACACACACACACACCCCCTCCCCCCCCCAGAGCCAGAGGGAAGAGAGGGGCACTGAGTGAGAGAGGGAGACTCACTGAACAGATACCAAAGAGCCGTGGAGAGTGAACGAAAATGGGTGAGAGAAGGTCAAAGTGTTAAGAAGGAGAGTGATCTGGAGAGAGCATCTCTTGACACTAAGAGTGTGTGAAGCCTGCTGAGAGAATCCGAAAGTGATGAAACTGAGAAGGATCTGCCGAGAGCACGCTAGAGTGCAGAGAACGACTTACTGAGAGCAAGCTAGCGTGCAGAGAAAGACCTGCTCCGAGCACACTAGAGTGCAGAGAAAGACCTGCTGAGAGCATGCTAGAGTGCAGAGAAAGACCTGCTGGGTGCATGATAGAGTGCAGAGAAAGACCTGCTGAGAGCGTGCTAGAGGGCAGAGAAAGACCTGCTGGGTGCATGATAGAGTGCAGAGAAAGACCTGCTGAGAGCACGCTAGAGCAGAGAGAAAGACCTTCTGAGAGCACGCTAGTGTGCCGAGAAAGATCTCCTGAAAGCACGCTACAGTGCAGAGAATGTCCTGCTGAGAGCATGCTAGAATGCAGAGAAAGACCTGCCGAGAGCACGCTAGAGTGCAGAGAAAGACTTGCCAAGAGCACGCTAGAGTGCAGAGAATGACCTGCTGAGAGCATGCTGGAGTGCAGAGAAAGGCTTGCCGAGAGCATGCTAGAGTGCAGAGAAAGACTTGCCGAGAGCATGCTAGAGTGCAGAGAAAGACTTGCCGAGAGCACGCTAGAGTGTAGAGAAAGACCTGCCGAGAGCACACTAGAATGCAGAGACAGACCTGCTCAGAGTACGTTTGAGCGCAGAGAAAGACCTGCCGAGATCACGCTAGAGTGCAGAGAAAGACATGCCGAGAGCACGCTAGAGTGCAGAGAAAGACCTGCCGAGAGCACGCTAGAGTGCAGAGAAAGACCCCGCCATTAAAACAGGGAGAGAATTGATAGACACAGTGATGGAAGATGCAATCAAGCAAGTGCATGCAGAGAGAGAGAGAGAGAGAGAAAGAGAGAGAGAGAGAGAGAGAGAGAGAGAGAGAGATTAACCAACACTGTGCCACAGCCACATTAACACTGTCATCCATGTGCTGCGAAAGGCCTCACATTTTAACCAACACTTAGCCACAGCCACGCACACATTAACAACAGCATCCATGTGCTGTTAAAGGCCTCACAGCTTAACCAACACTGAGCCACAGCCACACCCACATTCACACTGGCATCCATGTGCTGTGAAAGGCCTCACATTTTAACCAACACTGAGCCACAGCCACGCACACATTAACAACAGCATCCATGTGCTGTGACAGGCCTCACTGCTTAACCAACACTGAGCCACAGCCACACCCACATTCACACTGGCATCCATGTGCTGTGAAAGTTCTCACAGCTTAAACAACACTGAACCACAGCCACACCCACATTAACAACAGCATCCATGTGCTGTGACAGGCCTCACTGCTTAACCAACACTGAGCCACAGCCACACCCACATTCACACTGGCATCCATGTGCTGCGAAAGGCCTCACATTTTAACCAACACTGAGCCACAGCCACGCACACATTAACAACAGCATCCATGTGCTGTGACAGGCCTCACAGCTTAACCAACACTGAGCCACAGCCACACCCACATTCACACTGGCATCCATGTGCTGCGAAAGGCCTCACATTTTAACCAACACTGAGCCACAGCCACGCACACATTAACAACAGCATCCATGTGCTGTGACAGGCCTCACTGCTTAACCAACACTGAGCCACAGCCACACCCACATTCACACTGGCATCCATGTGCTGTGAAAGTTCTCACAGCTTAAACAACACTGAACCACAGCCACACCCACATTCAAACTGTCATCCATGTGCTGTGAAAGGCCTCACAGCTTAACCAACACTGAGCCACTGCCACACCCACATTCACACTGGCATCCATGTGCTGTGAAATGCCTCACAGCTTAACCAACACTGAGCCACTGCCACACCCACATTAACACTGGCATCCATGTGCTGTGAAAGGCCTCACATTTTAACCAACACTGAGCAACAGCCACGCCCACATTAACAACAGCATCCATGTGCTGTGACAGGCCTCACAGCTTAACCAACACTGAGCCACACCCACATTCACACTGGCATCCATGTGCTTTGAAAGGCCTCACAGCTTAAACAACACTGAACCACAGCCACACCCACATTCAAACTGTCATCCATGTGCTGTGAAAGGCCTCACAGCTTAACCAACACTGAGCCACACCCACATTCACACTGGAATCCATGTGCTTTGAAAGGCCTCACAGCTTAAACAACACTGAACCACAGCCACACCCACATTCAAACTGTCATCCATGTGCTGTGACAGGCCTCACAGCTTAACCAACACTGAGCCACAGCCACACCCACATTCACACTGGCATCCATGTGCTTTGAAAGCCCTCACAGCTTAAACAACACTGAACCACAGCCACACCCACATTCAAACTGTCATCCATGTGCTGTGAAAGGCCTCACAGCTTAACCAACACTGAGCCACACCCACATTCACACTGGAATCCATGTGCTGTGAAAGTTCTCACAGCTTAAACAACACTGAACCACAGCCACACCCACATTCAAACTGTCATCCATGTGCTGTGAAAGGCCTCACAGCTTAACCAACACTGAGCCACTGCCACACCCACATTCACACTGGCATCCATGTGCTGTGAAATGCCTCACAGCTTAACCAACACTGAGCCACTGCCACGCCCACATTAACACTGGCATCCATGTGCTGCGAAAGGCCTCACATTTTAACCAACACTGAGCCACAGCCACGCCCACATTAACACTGGCATCCATGTGCTGTGAAAGGCCTCACATTTTAACCAACACTGAGCAACAGCCACGCCCACATTAACAACAGCATCCATGTGCTGTGACAGGCCTCACAGCTTAACCAACACTGAGCCACAGCCACACCCACATTCACACTGGCATCCATGTGCTGTGAAAGTTCTCACAGCTTAAACAACACTGAACCACAGCCACACCCACATTCAAACTGTCATCCATGTGCTGTGAAAGGCCTCACAGCTTAACCAACACTGAGCCACTGCCACACCCACATTCACACTGGCATCCATGTGCTGTGAAATGCCTCACAGCTTAACCAACACTGAGCCACTGCCACACCCACATTAACACTGGCATCCATGTGCTGTAAAAGGCCCCACAGCTTAACCAACACTGTGCCACAGCCATGCCCACATTAACACTGGCATCCATGTGCTGCGAAAGGCCTCACAGCCTGACCAACACTGAGCCACAGCCACACCCACATTAACACTGGCATCCATGTGCTGTGAAAGGCCTCACATCTTAACCAACACTGAGCCACAGCCACACCCAAATACACACTGGCAACCATGTGCTGTGAAAGTTCTCACAGCTTAACGAACACTGAGCCACTGCCACACCCACATTAACACTGGCATCCATGTGGTGTGAAAGGCCTCACAGCTTAAACATCACTTAGCCACAGCCACACCCACATTGGACTCGAGGTTATACTGTAGGCCCTGTGGTGGTATGGATGTGGCATAGCTGCTTCCCTCCTGGGGAAAGCTATTGCAAACCTTACCCACCTTTAACCTTTCACCTGTGGTTGCTGCCCTGCCTCTCAGTTACGAGCCCCCTCTTAGGAATTTGGCAAGGGCCTCTATGGTTTTCAGATGTTGACCGGCTATAATGTAGATTGTGCTGTAAATCATTAGTAAGTCATGTTTCCCCTGCAATCATACAAATGGCAAACCAGCAAAACATGAAGAATCGTTTGTCTGATCTCAGGCTCATGCAGTAAGTGGGATCTTCTGTGTCTCTAGTTCAGCAATGGGTCCTTTCTCTCACTGACGGGGTCTTCCGCCTCGGTGGCATAATATGGCTTTAAGGCCCCGGAAGGGGGCGGACATGGCCGGTAACAGCCCGCCAGACCAAGCCATGGTAGGCCCGAGCTAAGCAAGGGCTTTGGGCTACTATCCGCCATGTCCGTGCTCCATGCCGGGGAGTGAAAGCCATTTGCACCCCGGGGTTCATCTGGGGTGTGAATGGCTTTCCTTTTTCCCCCTCGGGAGATTTATGTTGCTTGCGCAGCCAATCTTCCAGGGATAAAGGGGGTTGTGGGGTCATGAAAAAAAGAGGCCCGCTACCATAGGGAAAAGGGACACAGTCCGTTTTCCATTTTTATGGCGCACCTGGAGCCGGAAGTGCTGTGGACCAGACCTCAAAGCCCCGGTCCCGCAGGTGGATATGAAGGGAGGGGGAGGGGAAGGTGGGAGAGGAGGAGCTTTGCTTGGTTAGGGGGCTGGGAGAAGGGCCTCAGGTGGAAGGTGCAAATGGCAGAGAATTTATATTCTCACCCGTTGGTCCAGCCACCCACCTTATTGGCCAATGGCCCTCCCCCGGGTGTGAAATAACTCTAGATTCTCCTGCTTGAAAAGAACTATATGGTTGAATATTGGTGCTAGATTTGAACACTGCGACCCACTGTAAATAGGCCAGTCTGGAAAGGCCTTTAGTGATGCCTAAAGAGGGATATTATTTTTTATATTTTTACAACTTCCCTCTGACCAATGCGGCATTCTATAAAATATCTTCCCATCACCCCCTTTCTTGAAGGATCTCCCCTGGCTCCCAGTTAAGTATTCATCTCTTTCAAATTCTTAAGCCCAGCATTCAAGTGCCTCTGTGGTTCTGCCCCTGGACATCTCACATGGTCCTGCATTACCTCCCTACCAGAGAGCTCTATTCACTAAATAATTGCTCGCAGATTTTACCCCATGCAGGTACCATGGCAAGGGTGACACAAGAACGCACCTGCCAAGATTCCCAGTTCCACGTGTGACACCTCGCGCTAGTCCTGATCTTTGTTTCCTATTGCATGCTGGAACTTGTCGTTTGTTTTTTTCCCATTGTAAGGATGGCCCTGTAAGTCCCAGCATGCAGTGGGAAAAAGAATAAGCAGGACTAGCTCGAGGAGTCAGTCATGGAATTTGGGCATCTTGGCAGATTTGAAAGATTTGCAGTGACACTTGCCAAATAAAATCTCAGTTCCCATTCCCGATGCTCTTAACAGCACAGCTAATGAAGCTTGGACTGCTCCGCCTAGCCACAGCTTGCTCTCCTGGCCCTGGTAAGAAGTTATTTTATGGTGATCATTTTAGTAGCTCTAATTAGATAAATAAATGAAATCCAAAATGAACACTTTATTTGTTTCGACCTTTCTGCTCGCCCGGATCATTCCCATGGATTAGGAATAGTTGATTTTGAGTCGACTGTTTTTGCAGTATAATGACAGAACATCCAGCTGCACCTGCACAGCATTACCAGTTTTGGCTAATGACACATTGCATATTTTGTATATTACATTTTACCTTTAGCAAAAGAGGTGTGTGTGCATGTGGTGTGTGTGCATGTGGTGTGTGCATGTGGTGTGTGTGCATGTGGTGTGTGTGCATGTGGTGTGTGTGCATGTGGTGTGTGCATGTGGTGTGTGTGCGTATGTGGTGTGTGTGCATGTGGTATGTGTGCATGTGGTGTGTGCATGTGGTGTGTGCATGTGGTGTGTGTGCATGTGGTGTGTGCGCATGTGGTGTGTGTGCATGTGGTGTGTGTGCGTATGTGGTGTGTGTGCATGTGGTATGTGTGCATGTGGTGTGTGCATGTGGTGTGTGCATGTGGTGTGTGTGCATATGGTGTGTGCATGTGGTGTGTGCGCATGTGGTGTGTGTGCATGTGGTGTGTGTGCATGTGGTGTGTGTGTTCAGTTTGCACACATTGAATAGAGTCGGTGCCAGGAGGCAACCTTGTATTTTGCAGTCACGTTACATCCTTGATCATAGTTGCAGCTTGTGCCGTGTGGGAGAGGGCAGCTTGCCTCAGAGGGTCAAATGCAGGCGACAATTCCACAAAGACAGCGAGAACTGCTGGAACCTCCTCTTGAGCAGATATATGGTGGGGGACTAGGCCTTGTTGTCTGTTTCTAGCCCACCCCTACCCCCAAGTCCCACCTGAATCCCTTTTAAGAAGAACTCTTTCGCCACCCAACCCTGAAGGGCTTGGAGATTGATTTCTGTGGGAGTTTTGCTACCGATGTCACGTCGGCTGATAGGCTAATAGGAAAGGATTTGGGATCTGCGCGGGTCCCTTTCCTGTACAGGGGATCACTGCTTCTTTGTTTTTAAGGGGATTGTAACTTCCCAGTTTGATAGGAAAACTCAGAGAAGGACAGCAGCGAGGTGCCACCTTGCCTGGCCAGAAGGTCCTCGTGGTCACCTGAATCCTGGTTTCACCTCTCTGCATTCCCCGTCAGACCAGTTAGCCTCGTCCTGGGTTTATTCTTCTGGGCCTTCCATTAAAAGCTTTTTTCCCCTAATCAATCGAACCTAGTTATGGGAATCAGTCGAGCGCTGCATGTTGGGAGGTGTGGGAATCAGTCGAGCGCTGCATGTTGGGAGGTGTGGGAATCAGTCGAGCGATGCATGTTGGGAGGTGTGGGAATCAGTCGAGAGCTGCATGTTGGGAGGTGTGGGAATCAGTTGAGCGCTGCATGTTGTGAGCTGTGGGAATCAGTCGAGAGCTGCATGTTGGGAGGAGTTGCAGACATGCATTGGATGTTTGCAGTATAAACAGTCCTCACAACATATCATTTATCATCAGGGTACTATGAAGGGTTAAACGGATTAGCTACCATTTAGAGCTGATGGAAAGCATGTCACGGTGCAGAAATTGAGTGTTGCACCGTGTACATTGTTGCACTCATCCTGCCTACGACACTGATCCAGCAACAGACATTAAGAGTCAATTACAGATGTGTCCTTTCCTGAGCTGCGGGTGGGGGCTGTCTTGACTCCTGCCCTTGGGGGATTGTGGGCTGAGGCACGTGTTTGTTGATGGCTAATGTTTGTCAGCAGGGGTCATCTTGTTTTTTTTTTTTGTAATGACCGCCATCTTGGAATGTCGGCTCCCCATAGACTGTTTTCATGTCCAGTGTGGTCCCCACCTCTGCAGGAACGTCTCTATGCGCTACAGATTCTCGACGGTGGCCGTCTGTGTGGCGAGGATCTCAGCTGCTTTTAGATTTTCTCTGGACGCCTCCATCCTGTAAAGAGGGGTGTAAACATTGATGACTTTTTTGCAAGACTACCGTCAGAGAATTTGAAGATGGAGGTTCAATTTGTGAGGATGTGAGTAAACCTGCAAGCCTCCAGCATTTCTGCCCCTAGTGCTGGGGTATGGGGCGATGGTCCTTGTGGTGTAACCCTTTAGATCCCACAGCCACATCACCCATGCCTTCTGCAGTGGTATGTGTGCAAAGGAAGGAAGGCAGGTCCACTTATCTGGAGTGCTTAGGTTAGTGCCTATAACCTCAATGTTTCATGTCATCATGTTTAACTCCCTGGCATTCTGATGCTCCGATCAGAGTTGGGTGGGGCACGCCTTGCTGAACCTGGGCGCCTTGTACACTGTTAGATACCCATCCGAGCGCAAGAGTGCGGCGGTTCTAGTACCTCGGGAACCTTCCAGAAATGTCAAGGATTGATGGCCATGGGCAAGATTAGAGCAACAGCGATGGAGTGGTTTATAGGAGGCGGGACCGAGGTGTGAGATGGGACCGAGGTGTGGTATGATCACGCCCCCGGTTGTCAGGCTGGATTTCTGCATGGTGGTGTTCACTTTAGCAGGTGTGGTCCAGGTTGGTTTGGATAATTTCCACTTGGACTGCTACATCTAGTTATGCAACGGATTTGAATCCATAGCTATGTCTTTCTGCAAAAACGAGTTGGTCATGCTTTTCACCTGCTTAAAATATGGAATGGGGGTGCAATTGCCTAAAACTATGCCAATTGAATATCTGCTATTAAAATTTAACATCATGTGGGCTTTGATCAGAGTGCAATATAAACGAGCCTCGGTTTTTGATACCTTAATACATTTAGATAATCAGACCATAATGGAAGAGGTAATTACTGCTGTTAGGGAGAATTCTCATTTCTGTGCTAATTCCCTTCAACCTTAGAGACCCCCTGCTCTTTTGCTGGACTTTAGGACTTTTTCATTTTAACCCTGGAGTGAGTGAGACCTTTTTCTCCCTCTTTCATGTGTTTTGACCTGATTTGTATTATGTCTTTCCTCTGTTTTTTGGAGTCTGACAAACTCCATAGGCATCTGCTTTTTGTATGGGGACACACAGCACCTTCAGTGAAGTGTCGATGAGAAATCCTCTAGATTTCTCATAAGGTTTAAATACCTTTTCTTGAGTGAACTACAGTTCCCAAGAATAGTAAAGTGAAATTGACTTTACTTATCTTTTCACTTTGTAGGTCCAGCACACACCACCTTATGTGGAGTGCTGGGGGGAGTTACCTAGTAACGCCTTTTCCTACTTTCTCATGTGACATCTTTTATGTTACCCTCACTACCCTTACTACTGGTGGCAGTGGTTTCATTTTCCAACCATTGTACTTTTCTACCGCAGGCAGAATCCTCAGCTGCTGCATAGCACCAATGGGTGACCATTCTGTCAAAATGGCCCCGGTCTCTTGAGTGAAAGAAGTCCATCAAGTGTCCAAGATCTGGGTTGGTGCTATTTGCCGGTAGCTGAAACCGCAAAGTGACACTGAACTGAAAAGAGCCATAGCTGCCGCCAACCTCCGAGTTGCTGTGTAGCAGCCCTCCAGACGCTCTCCCTCCTGTCCCCATGACCTAGGCCCAGGGACACAGGATCTGCAGCGCTGCAACCAGGACCACAGCCAGCTGGACCCTCTTCTTCTAACCTAAGGTACTGTGCTAACTAAGGGGTACTTACCTCTTTTGTACCTAGCTTGCTTTTCTGAGTAGAGACTTGCAGTAGCTAACTTTCTAGAGTTGATTTCAGCTGCAACTTTCACAAGTGTAACAGCTTGTGGTCCAACAGTGATTTTCTGCAACAAACTCTCTAACTTTGTGCAAGACCTTTTGAAATCTAAGAAGTGCCTCAGCTCAATAGACTCAATAGACAAATAACCTTGGCTGTCCTGGCTCCCTGCAGACTCTTCTAACCCATTGACTTTGATTCTTACAGTCCCTCATAGGTGATACATTGGTTTTTAACTAATATTTGCTGGGAAAGGTTTTTATCTAGACTTCATTGGGAGATTTGAAAGTGCTCACATGCTCTGAGAACCCGTTAACCTTTTTCCTTTCTCTAACCTTTCCTTTTTGCCAAACCTCAGAATTTACCAAGTACAAAAAGTGATATATAAATGCCAATAAGTCACCTCAGGGTGTAGGAAGTGTGTATGAAGCATCTGTAAAGAGTATCTACTTGCTTGACTTGGTCCTGAGAAAGTATTTTGAACTATGTCTGTATTGTTGCACGTTGCCTTTTTTAAAGAATGCTTATTTAAAACTGACCGTTAAATAAATAAATAATTATTTTACTAGAACATTTTGAGTGTAAGTGTTATTTGGATACTTGTATTTGTGGATTTTGATGCTACAGCTCTACAGCCCACATTTACCCCTCTTGAGATAAGCCTGGCTGCCCAGCCACCCTACCAACTTGTGTAGTACAGGCCTATACCAAAATGTTGGTTACCTAATAACAAGAGCACAAGGCTGGTGTAGTCTCCCACAGGGTTACTACATACATTTTTGCCTAACAACTGCCTGTAAAAACATTGACGGTGTGACTTTTGACAGAATAAGTTATTTACAGACCATCCATCAAAGGTGGATGCAGGGATATGTAACTGTAAACTCTACTATCACTGCTATGTCACAAAAAAGATGGTTAAAAACAAAAAACTTAGTAGCCATAGCATTGAATGTGTGATCATGAGACTGTCTACTCACTCTAGGTGAATTCATTCATACAGTTAGTGCATGAACTGAGATTCCTAGGTACATTAGTGCCTTTCCACAAGGTGCCACAATTGGAGCATACCTTATTCTTAAATACAATACCTCCGAAGTATTAGCTATTAAGGGTGCAAAGCTTGGTATATCTCGTGTTGAATGCTTGGGCAGATTATTAGCTATTAAGGGTGCAAAGCCTGGCATATCTCGTGTTGATCGCTTGTGCAGATTATTAGCTATTAAGGGTGCAAAGCTTGGCATATCTCGTGTTGAACGCTTGGGCAGATTATTAGCTATTAATGATGCAAAGCTTGGCATATCTCGTGTTGATCGCTTGTGCAGATTATTAGCTGTTAAATTTGCAAAGCTTGGCATATCTCGTGTTGATCGCTTGTGCAGATTATTAGCTATTAAGGGTGCAAAGCTTGGCATATCTCGTGTTGAACGCTTGGGCTGATGATTAGCTATTAAGGGTGCAAAGCCTGGCATATCTCGTGTTGATCGCTTGTGCAGATTATTAGCTATTAAGGGTGCAAAGCCTGGCATATCTCGTGTTGATCGCTTGTGCAGATTATTAGCTATTAAGTGTGCAAAGCTTGGCATATCTCGTGTTGATCGCTTGTGCAGATTATTAGCTATTAAGGGTGCAAAGCTTGGCATATCTCGTGTTGAACGATTGGGCAGATGATTAGCTATTAAGGGTGCAAAGCTTGACATATCTCGTGTTGATCGCTTGTGCAGATTATTAGCTGTTAAATTTGCAAAGCTTGTCATATCTTGTGTTGATCGCTTGTGCAGATTATTAGCTATTAAGGGTGCAAAGCTTGGCATATCTCGTGTTGATCGCTTGAGCAGATTATTAGCTACTAAGGGTGCAAAGCTTGGCATATCTCGAGTTGAACGCTTGTGCAGATTATTAGCTATTAAGGGTGCAAAACTTGGCATATCTCGTGTTGAAAGCTTGGGCAGATGATTAGCTATTAAGGGTGCAAAGCTTGACATATCTCGTGTTGATCGCTTGTGCAGATTATTAGCTGTTAAATTTGCAAAACTTGGCATATCTCGTGTTGATCGCTTGTGCAGATTATTAGCTGTTAAATTTGCAAAGCTTGGCATATCTCGAGTTGAACGCTTGTGCAGATTATTAGCTATTAAGGGTGCAAAACTTGGCATATCTCGTGTTGAAAGCTTGGGCAGATGATTAGCTATTAAGGGTGCAAAGCTTGACATATCTCGTGTTGATCGCTTGTGCAGATTATTAGCTGTTAAATTTGCAAAACTTGGCATATCTCGTGTTGATCGCTTGTGCAGATTATTAGCTATCAAGGGTGCAAAGCTTGGCATATCTCGTGTTGATCGCTTGTGCAGAATATTAGCTGTTAAGTTTGCAAAGCTTGGCATATCTCGTGTTGAACGCTTGTGCAGATTATTAGCTGTTAAATTTGCAAAGCTTGGCATATCTCGTGTTGAACGCTTGTGCAGATTATTAGCTGTTAAGGGTGCACAACTTGGCATATCTCGTGTTGAACACTTGTGCAGATTATTAGCTGTTAAGGGTGCATACCTTGGCATATCTCGTGTTGAACACTTGTGCAGATTATTAGCTGTTAAATTTGCAAAGCTTGGCATATCTCGTGTTGAACGCTTGTGCAGATTATTAGCTATTAAGGGTGCAAAACTTGGCATATCTCGTGTTGAAAGCTTGGGCAGATGATTAGCTATTAAGGGTGCAAAGCTTGACATATCTCGTGTTGATCGCTTGTGCAGATTATTAGCTGTTAAATTTGCAAAACTTGGCATATCTCGTGTTGATCGCTTGTGCAGAATATTAGCTGTTAAGTTTGCAAAGCTTGGCATATCTCGTGTTGATCGCTTGTGCAGATTATTAGCTATCAAGGGTGCAAAGCTTGGCATATCTCGTGTTGATCGCTTGTGCAGAATATTAGCTGTTAAGTTTGCAAAGCTTGGCATATCTCGTGTTGATCGCTTGTGCAGATTATTAGCTGTTAAGGGTGCAAAACTTGGCATATCTCGTGTTGAACACTTGTGCAGATTATTAGCTGTTAAGGGTGCATACCTTGGCATATCTCGTGTTGAACTCTTGGGCAGATTATTAGCTGTTAAGGGTGCAAAGCTTGGCATATCTCGTGTTGAACGCTTGTGCAGATTATTAGCTGTTAAGGGTGCATACCTTGGCAAATCTCGTGTTGAACGTTTGTGCAGATTATTAGCTGTTAAGGGTGCATACCTTGGCATATCTCATGTTGAACACTTGTGCAGAAACAGAAACTTCTGAACACATTATGAACCAACGCAATACTCTAAATAACCTCAGAAATGAGCACATGAAAGCATTTTGTCATTTGAAATGGAAGGAAAATACATTAACTAAGTTGCATCGATCACTAGAAGGCAATGATATTAATTTAATGTTTCACATGATGAAATTCTTTGTATTATGGATGGAAATTTTAAGCAACCTATCCCTCTGGATATTTTAATGTGCTGATGTATAATTTAATGTTAGTGTTTCTTTTAGCTGTGAACTGTTGTTTTTATTTTGCATTCATTTATGTATCCTGTTATATGCAAAGTTAAATTAAGCTATGGGCATATTAAGTAATTAAATTCACCCGTAGG